>NC_044389.1:78420544-78737166 GCF_006542625.1 Nomascus leucogenys | reverse complement strand
AAGAGGGAATCCTCCCTAACTCATTTTATGAGACCAGCATCATCCTGATACTAAAGCCAGGCAGAGACATAACCAAAAAAGAGAATTTTAGACCAATATCCTTGATGAACATTGATGCAAAAATCCTCAATAAAATACTGGCAAACCGAATCCAGCAGCACATCAAAAAGCTTATCCACCATGGTCAAGTGGGCTTCATCCCTGGGATGCAAGGCTGGTTCAACATACGCAAATCAATAAATGTAATCCAGCATATAAACAGAACCAAAGACAAAAACCACATGATTATCTCAATAGATGCAGAAAAGGCCTTTGACAAAATTCAACAATGCTTCATGCTAAAACCTCTCAATAAATTAGGTATTGATGGGACGTATCTCAAAATAATAAGACCTATCTATGACAAACCCACAGCCAGTATCATACTGAATGGGCAAAAACTGGAAGCATTCCCTTTGAAAACTGGCACAAGACAGGGATGCCCTCTCTCACCACTCCTATTCAACATAGTGTTGGAAGTTCTGGCCAGGGCAATCAGGCAGGAGAAGGAAATAAAGGGTATTCAATTAGGAAAAGAGGAAGTCAAATTGTCTCTGTTTGCAGATGACATGATTGTATATCTAGAAAACCCCATTGTCTCAGCCCAAAATCTCCTTAAGCTGATAAGCAACTTCAGCAAAGTCTCAGGATACAAAATCAATGTACAAAAATCACAAGCATTCTTATACACCGATTACAGACAAACAGAGAGCCAAATCATGAGTGAACTCCCATTCACAATTGCTTCAAAGAGAATGAAATACCTAGGAATCCAACTTACAAGGGATGTGAAGGACCTCTTCAAGAACTACAAACCACTGCTCAATGAAATAAAAGAGGATACAAACAAATGGAAGAACATTCCATGCTCATGGGTAGAAAGAATCAATATTGTGAAAATGGCCATACTGCCCAAGGTAATTTATAGATTCAATGCCATCCCCAACAAGCTACCAATGACTTTCTTCACAGAATTGGAAAAAACTATTTTAAAGTTCATATGGAACCAAAAAAGAGCCCACATCACCAAGTCAATCCTAAGCCAAAACAACAAAGCTGGAGGCATCATGCTACCTGACTTCAAACAATACTACAAGGCTACAGTAACCAAAACAGCATGGTACTGGTATCAAAACAGATATAGATCAATGGAACAGAACAGAGCCCTCAGAAATAATGTCACATATCTACAACTATCTGATCTTTGACAAACCTGACAAAAACAAGAAATGGGGAGAGGATTCCCTATTTAATAAATGGTGCTGGGAAAACCAGCTAGCCATATGTAGAAAGCTGAAACTGGATCACTTCCTTACACTTTATACAAAAATTAATTCAAGATGGATTAAAGACTTACATGTTAGACCTAAAACCATAAAAACCCTAGAAGAAAACCTAGGCATTACCATTCAGGACATAGGCATGTGCAAGGACTTCATGTCTAAAACACCAAAAGCAATGACAACAAAAGCCAAAATTGACAAATGGGATCTAATTAAACTAAAGAGCTTCTGCACAGCAAAAGAAACTACCATCAGAGTGAACAGGCAACCTACAGAATGGGAGAAAATTTTTGCCACCTACTCATCTGACAAAGGGCTAATATCCAGAATCTACAATGAACTCAAACAAATTTACAAGAAAAAAACAAACAACCCCATCAAAAAGTGGGCAAAGGACATGAACAGACACTTCTCAAAAGAAGACATTTATGCAGCCAAAAAACACATGAAAAAATGCTCATCATCACTGGCCATCAGAGAAATGCAAATCAAAACCACAATGAGATACCATCTCACACCAGTTAGAATGGCCATCATTAAAAAGTCAGGAAACAACAGGTGCTGGAGAGGATGTGGAGAAATAGGAACACTTTTACACTGTTGGTGGGACTGTAAACTAGTTCAACCATTGTGGAAGTCAGTGTGGCGATTCCTCAGGGATCTAGAACTAGAAATACCATTTGACCCAGCCATCCCATTACTGGGTATATACCCAAAGGACTATAAATCATGCTGCTATAAAGACGCACGCACACGCATGTTTATTGCGGCACTATTCACAATAGCAAAGACTTGGAACCAACCCAAATGTCCAACAACGATAGACTGGATTAAGAAAATGTGGCATATATACACCATGGAATACTATGCAGCCATAAAAAATGATGAGTTCATGTCCTTTGTAGGAACATGGATGAAACTGGAAATCATCATTCTCAGTAAACTATTGCAAGGTCAAAAAACCAAACACCGTGTGTTCTCACTCATAGATGGGAATTGAACAATGAGAACTCATGGACACAGGAAGGGGAACATCACACTCTGGTGACTGTTGTGGGTTGGGGGGAGTGGGGAGGGATAGCATTAGGAGATACACCTAATGCTAAATGATGAGTTAATGGGTGCAGCACACCAACATGGCACATGGATACATATGTAACAAACCTGCCCATTGTGCACATGTACCCTAAAATTTAAAGTACAATAATAAAAAAAAAGCAACTAGCAAAGCAGCATCTGAGAAAGTGGTGATAATTATAACTCAGTGCTTACCATGTACTAGAGAATTTTCTAAACACTTCATATATATAAACAAATCCTATGACATCCTTGTAAGGTAGACTCTGGGATTACATTCATTCAGCTAAAATAACACACACACACATCCCTGACACCTATGTAGATCAAATAATTTGTCCAAGGTTTTAGAGCCAGTATGTGCCATAGCCTGAACTTTGTCCAAGGCAGTATGTCATGTAGCCTGTATTTTAAACACTGTAAACCACAGTCTTCCAAACTGGCAGTCTTTGTTAAACAAGATAAAAGACTGATGTCCCTGTCTGCAATGATCCATGTCCGCTTTCCTATCATTATCTCTTTCTAACTCTATGCCTACAAATAAATACATACATTAATTGATGTGGTATTTGTTAGTGTGGCCCAGAGTCCACTCACTTCGGAATCCCCTGAAGAATGCAGATTCCTGAGCATCATCCTACACCTAACTAAGCAGAATATATGGGGGTGTGTCCCTGAAATCTATGTTTAAAATTAATCCCTTCTATTTGTATAGAGGTCGAAATCAGGAAGTCTAAGCATTAATGGATACATACACATTTGTTTATTCCAATAAATATTAATTATCTATTATATACATTCATGTTAGATACACCAAAAGGAAAATCTGTGGGATGTCCAAAACAGAGCTCCAGAAAGTGGTCACATCTGGTAGGAAGAGAGCACGATACCACAGGGATGAATACAGAGTGCCTTGGATGTCATGTTCTGCCCTTAAGCTGGGCATGGATAAACAGGTATTCATTTTGTTTTTACTAAAATCATTTACAGTTAAAAGTACATGATTCAATAGACATCCAAATAACTTTCACACAGACTGAAGTTTGAGAGCTTCTTTCTGGGTGAATGCAGTTAGATTCTATTAGGGAAAAAGCATGGCATGCCCTAATTGTCTCTGTTTAGACAATTAGCAGATTCATTTGGCAAACAGACATGTTCATGTAGGCAACTTCAATCTGAAAACATTCCCTTTTGTCCTAAATGTATATCCCTGAATAATGATGTGATAGTTTAGTTATACATTCATTCAAAAATGTTAATAAAATGGTACTATGTTCCAGGCACTGTCCTGGCCAATGAGAACAATGCTAGCAAGACCGGTAAGTCCTTGAAATTAACTTTTAAATCATATTTATATACTATGATTGTACAGTATATAGCAAATTAGTTATTTTTATAAAACATGAAAGATTTTTGATGTCCAAATGATTGAATAGATTCTATATTTTATATGCAGACATTATTCTATACATTACAATAAAATTAGCTTGTCTCCTGAAGTTACTACATTTGTTATGTAATTTTATTTTATTTACACAGTACCGTGTCTCCCATGACCCAGTAAGTGATGTTTTCAGAAGTCACTTCAACTCTCTTTGAAGTGAAGGCTTATCTCAAGTGAAATACTGCTGTTGCTTCACAGTGGCATCATAACATAGGACTGGATATAAGAAGAGCTTCATTTCAAATAAACACATAATACATTCATTAAAATGGGTGATATGCTATGTATAATATCCTCTTATGGCAACATTTGTCTTAATGGTGCAAAATACAAAAAAACAGAAGAAACAGAAATAATCTACACGGCCTAGAGCAAGTAGATTTGGAAATTTTTATGTTAATGCATTTAAAGTCTTAACTAAACTTTGTATTAAAAATGCCTAAGCAGTATTTCTATAAAGAATCAAAACCTCCATAAAACATGTGGCAAAGTATCTAAAAAAGCAAAAAGAAAAAAAAGCAAAGGTAAAGGAGTATAAAATATACCCACTCCCATAAAAATTAAGAACATTGCATCACCTTAGAAGAAACATTACTAATATAGTCAATAGATAGATTACAGAGATAGAGATCTATCTACCTGTATAAAATGTGCTAGTCACTTTCACATACATCAATTTATGTAATCCTAATAATAAAAACCTATTAAGGTAACTCAAGTACAAACTTCTATAGCATTGGATAGGAAACATGTCCCTTCACTGATTTATCATGAATCAAGAATATTTCTTACAAATCAACTTGGGTAATGATTGCACTAAAATTTCAGAATTCGATAAAAGAATATTTCTTACAAATCATGTGCCAAGCATGTAGGGCTACCGAAGTATTTTATTTTTCATATAATTTGTAGACCTTCTATATTCTTTGTCATTAGATTCTGCACACTTTCATGTGTTGGTAAATGATAAATTTCACATGTATAATATAGAATTCCAACTTGGCATTTTCTGCATACTGACTGCAAACACAGTTGCTCACAAAATTTGATACTCTAGAATCGGTGCACAATAGCTGTGGAATCAGTTTGTGGGTAAAGCTAAAAATAGCAAGTGCTGTTGAAGATGCTTAAATTACTTTCTTAAAAAGTTGTTTTCAAACTATTAATTTTATTTAAAACAATAAATGCATATACAGGTACATGTTGATATGTAATGATTTATTCATTAATTTTTATAGAAAGTTCTGGGGCAATTAGACAATGGAAAAGATATCATTTTCACTGATGCTTGAAATTAAAGGAACTCATTTTGGATGAGAAAATAAAGTTGATTTATCAAATATTTAAGAATATTGCATCATTTTAGAAGAAACATTACTAATATAGCCAATAAATAGATAATATAGAAATAGAGATGTATATAACATGCTAGTCACTTTCATCTACATCAACTCATGTAATCCTTGTGATAATTCTGTGTCATTAATATTATGTTCATTTTATATACAAAAAACTAAGGCCAAGAACAGAAAGTTTACACAATTAGCTAATGAAGTTTCTTCTAGATGCAGACACAAAATTTTGTTTTGGAAGTAGCTAGATATAGAGAAAAGACACTCAGAAAAATCTAATGCATAAATTATTGAACGAGATAATTAGTTCTTCCCATAAAAATGATTTTATTAATTATTATGATAAGTGTCAAATTACCAAACTCATTATATGACATATCATGGGAGAGTGATGTTACAGATTATGGATTTATATAATGCCAAGCAAATTATTCCAGCAGAATCTCCACTTTGCCTTTTGACCCTAGTTATCTAGAACTCTGGGATGAGAAAAGGGTTCTGCCAGATCAAAAGCAGGATAAAAAGAGTAAGCAATATTCTCTACAGAGATCCTTTTATACAACATGAGTTAAAATCTGTAAGACTAGAGCAGGTATCACATTGAGGACAGCAAAACAATTTTAAGATAAACCATTATAAAGGGACTTCATTTCCTAAACACTTCTTTTCCAAAGGGAGTCATTGGCCGCCAATTCAGTACAGAAATATCTCAAGCCTATTTGTGAAACATAAACCCTCAAGAGTCACCTACCCATTTATTACTACCATTCTCTTGATTAGATGATATGCCTTAATAATCCTCTCTCACAATAAAAAACTTCAGCTTTTTATATAGTATAAACATTTCATATAGATTAAAATTATGATAGCTATTAAGCCTTTCAAAAGTATTATGCAAATTCTCTTTCAACTATAACAGTATTTCACACAGCCAGGAGCAATGAAAGATGGGATTGTCTTAAGGAAAGAACACAACATTATTATTATTATTATTTTACCGATAGATAAAAGTACGGTGTGAATGTCATTCCATTTTGTAGTCAAGGTTAACAGTATTTTACCTAGTGAGCAATCTATTGGGCCATTCACTTGGCATTATTGAGAACTAAAAACATTCACGAGCGTCAACAAATACAAATTAACTATCTAAGTAAGTCTAACATTGTAAAAGCACACAAGTGATTCTTTTTTTCTCAACCACTATTTGTCTGTGACTTTTAATATAAGAAGACACTGTGCAGACTCTTTAGATTTTTCAGCTGAAATGACCAGATGTTCAGATAAATATGTTTTATTATTTTTAGGACAATGTAATGTGCTTTTCTTCCATCTGAAATGTCATTATGACATTACTATTTTTTAATATTTAGTTGTAGGACCACTTGTATAAAAAAATTGATTTGTAATAAGAATCCAGAGTACACATTATTTTTAAGGTGCTATTGAAATATAAAATGCTTTATACACAGCGGCACCCCTTTATATTTTGTTCCTTTCTTGTATACCCTCCAAACTCTGACCCCCTTCTTTATTCCTGTAAGTTTACACTGATGAATATGTGTGCTTATCTTGGAGTAGGTCATCTAGTTTTTGTATTCTTTTAAACTAGTTGCAACAAAGTCATTGTTTCTTTGTTAAGTCCCCCATTCTAAGGAAGATTCTAGGCACATAACAGTCCTTTTCTTAGGATAACGCCTAATCAAAATATTGGCTATACTTTGCTATTAAAAAGTTTCCTCCTAGAAATGGGGATCTTGAGTTTCCTCTTAAATCTTTCAAAGCGCTAGAAACAAATATATTTTAGTTTATAAAAAGAGTAACGTTGATTTCAATCAGGAATATGTAACAATTATCAATAAAGAGAGAATTTAAATATTTTTCTGCAATGGTGTGTTGGTGAGTGTAGAATGGTAAGAAATGCCTTCTTTGCTGCATATCTTGAGACCAGGACCCAGTCTGTGTTTAGGGACTTGTTTTGACAGAAGCGATCATTTTTAGAGTCTTTCCCGGATCCCATCAAAACACATATCTATGCCCTGTGGTTTAAGATAGGTCCAGAGGAAGTGTTTCATTTGCCTACAATCAGCAGACAACATTATCTCAGCTGGTATAAGCAATACAGAATATTTTATTTCTAAAATATTCCAGAAGTTTCCTCATTTTTCCATTTACTCCTCTTACTAAAGTTGTGGCTTACAGCAGGAGTCCTCAAACCCCTGGCCACAGACCAGTATCAGTCCAGTGTGTGGCCGCTTAGAAATCCGGCAGCACGGCAGGAGGTGAGCGGCTAGTGAGCCACCATTACCTCCTGAGCTCCGCCTCCTGTCAGATCCGCGGGACATTAGATTCTCATAAAAGCACGAATGCTATTGTAACTGCACATGCGAGGGATCTAGGTTGCATGCTCCTTACAAGAATGATGATCTGAGGTGGGACAGTTTCAGCCCAAAGCCATCCCCGGTAACTAAACCCCCCCACCCCGTGCCCCACCATATTCTCACCCACACCCATGGAGAAATTGTCTTATACTAAACCAATTCCTGGTGCCAAAAAGGTTGGGGAGCGCTGGCTTAGAGGTAGGAATTGACACCATCAGAGGGCTCAACAATGTCTTCAAGGACAGGTTTTCTTCCATATCTCTATTCTATGGCCCTTAGTCTCAGCCTCATTTCAAGCCTGTTTCCTCTCTGGGGGGCAACATGGCTACAGCAGTTGGAGATCCAAACATTCTATGGTAGAAGAAAGGTTGTTTATATCTTTATCCTGCTTTACCAGTGATTGAAATTTTACCAAGGACTAACCACAAGAGATTTTTCCTCATATCCTGTAGATCATACTGAGTCACTGAGCCACACCTAAGCCAATCTGTCAGAAGGGGAAGGAGATGAGCATGGCTGGCTATAAGTTATCAGCTTATCTTAGTCACTTGGGAAAGATTTTGAGATTGGAAGAAAATCAGGACTCTCCCAGCATGGTGGAAGTAAATGTTGCTGAGTAGGCAACAACTGCTATTACAGGTCAATTCATTTACCCAAGAGATAGTCATGCCCTTCCTTTCACACGCATGTCTAAAATCTGGTTTGGATGGGGAAAACCAAAGAACAAAAGGGAGGGGAAAGACTCATGAGGTCCCGCAAGATGGCAAGCTAGTAAGAAGGCACAGACTATCAATGCTGCTTGTACTTTGGCATACCCTGGGAAATGATTAATTGGCAATTTGATTCATTTTGGTACCATAGAAGAAATAATTTACCATTAACTCCCTGGTGCTCTGAAGGAGTTAATTTTCATCACATGGATGAACACTTTATTCCCAAAGAGCATCTTACTCACTCTGCCTGTTCATGGAAAGAGACTCAATTCAAGGAAATATGGAACTATTTGGAAAGAACACTGTACTGAATTAAACACTCTCTGTGCTCACCCATGTGATGCTGATTACCTCATTGTATTCTTTTAGTTTGTTTGCCAAGAAGCACAAGAAAAGGGAATATGTACTACCAATTTAATTACATAGGTAGCCAATAATATTTATTAATCACCTACGGTTTGCAGAGAACTATCCATGGAATGATGATAGTCCCAAAAGAGCTAGACAATATTAATGCAGAGACAAGTCAGGTAGAAGCCCATAAAACTCTGGCTTTTTCAGTCTGTCTGCAAAATTAAGGCAGCAACACCTTATATGCACATATTTCATTGCAAAACTGGTAGATGGCATGCAGTAAAGAGAGAAGCAAATAATTAACTCGTCATCAGTTGTAAACTTTACTCAGTAAAATCTTAAAGGTGTTTTCTGTTTGTTTGTTTGTTTTGATGGAGTCTCACTCTGTCGCCCAGGCTGGAGTGCAGTGGTGCATCTCAGCTCACTGCAACCTCTACCTCCCAGGTTCAAGCGATTCTCCTGCCTCAGCCTACCGAGTAGCTGGGACTACAGGCGCGTGCCACCACGCCCAACTAATTTTTGTATTTTCAGTAGAAACGGGGTTTCACCATGTTTGCCAGGATGGTCTCAATCTCTTGACTTCGTGATCCGCCCACCTCGGCCTCCCAAAGTGTTGGGATTACTGGTGTGAGCCACCACGCCCGGCCAGTGTTTTTCTTTTTAACACTTCTAGCATCCTGGCTCACTTCACCCCAGTTTATTCCTCCCAAAGCTAGCTACATTCCGTTTTTTTTTTTAACTCACAGATGATACTCGTTATTTGTCTATATGTTTATTTCATATTCTTTCATATATCAACATGTTAAATGTTGGTCAGATTTAATAATATTTCATTTTTGATTTTTAAAAGAAGGGTAATAAGAAAAGGGATGGTAAAGAATGTTAGTATAACCAAAATTTGATACATTAATAATACCATTTTGGCCGGGCGCGGTGGCTCATGCTTGTAATCCCAGCACTTTGGGAGGCCGAGACGGGCGGATCACGAGGTCAGGAGATCGAGATCATCTTAGCTAACACGGTGAAACCCCATCTCTACTAAAAATACAAAAAATTAGCCGGGCGTGGTGGCGGGCGCCTGTAGTCCCAGCTACTCGGGAGGCTGAGGCAGGAGAATGGTGTGAACCCAGGAGGCGGAGCTTGCAGTGAGCTGAGATCGCGCCACTGCACTCCAACCTGGGGGACACAGCGAGACTCCGTCTCAAAAAAAAAAAAAAAAAAAAAAAAATACCATTTTATTTTAGATAAATGCATCAGATACTGTATTGTAGAAAAACATTCAATAGTATTTTAAATAGAATACTATCAATTTTACTCACAATTTTAGGGGAAATAATCAAATATTATTTTACATATTTCTCATTCCTTGGATGAGAAATTGTATTTTCTTAATATAATACACAAAATAATAGTTTATGAGGACATATGATCAAGTCAACCATCTTTGATTCAAATATTAATATTGTTCTAGCAACAAGAGGTGACAACTTCAGGGTAATGGAAAATTTTGTTTGTTTTTCAGGTTAAATCAACGTAAAAAAGCTAGTTTAATATAGCATTCCCCAATGCTGTAAGATTGCTGAATGCTCTACAATGTGCCATTGCTTGGTGCCATTAGACATTCCTGGGGATTGGCACAGGACCCATTTGCATTCTACAGAGTAAAGTGCTGAGAAAGAATTTATGGAGATTGAAATGTGAGCTAAATTGAGAACATAATTCCAAGCAGATGATTTCAGTTAATTAAAACTGGTAGTACAGGTTCCATATAAACGGGTGCTGGTAATTTCCAGAATATATGAGGACATCTACTGAACTATTCATTTTATCACAGTCTAATAAGCTGTGATAAAATGCTTTAACTACCGTGAGGATTTATGAAACCAACTGTGTTTATCAGACTGCTATTCAGTCAACTCTGACATATTAAAAAAGGGCCCAATTTGGCTTATCAGTGCCCTCACTTCCCTTTATCCTCCTTTCTACTCACTCTAAACTCATTATATCCTCCATTAGAGGAATAGCAGGGAATAACTCAATTGCTCTGAATATTTTTGATGAAACTTGCTTTGAGTGAGTTTGAGCCAGGAAAACATTAAGGCTGAGACTAAGCTGGAGAATATGTCTATGTTTCATTTCTGGACATACATGAAGAAACTAACCATTAATTTCCAATACTTAATGGATAATGAGAACACCACCAATCAACTTGCTAAGCATTTGTTCATATTCTTACCTTTTTACCTGGATGCCTATATTAAGAGACAACATCAGTTGCAACATCTCAACAACTTCTGGACAATAACTAAATCCTTCCAAACTGAAAGGATTTTTTTCATATTCTAATATGAAGTTTAGTAGAGAGTTAACTGAATGTTTCCTCAAGTGAACGCTAGTAATACTAATATAATGCCATTGGTGATGGGTAGTCTCTTCCCCTATCCTTGTTACTAAATTGGATCATAAAGTATCCCCAATGATATCACTGATATTTAACTTTGGTAGTAAAACACCTACCAGTTGGTGCCAAATAACGTCTAGGACCTAAAGAATTTGGGCTACAGAATTGGCCCCTCAAATCTCCAGTGCTCCACTAATGCAGGCAGTAATGAGTCCTCACATTTTTCTGACTATATAGTTTACATATTTTAGCCTGATTTTATTTGAAAAGATCTAAAACTGCTTCTTGAGGTAAGACTGGCCTGTCACAGAGGCCTACTTATGCTCCAATTCCACACAGAAATCCAATAACTAGCATCCAGGTTGCTTCTCAATTTTAATAAGAGAATGCTAAACTTTCCAGTAATTTATGTGGTAACCACATAGACTCTTTATTTTCCAAAATCTTAACTAGGAAGTGCCTCTGTATGGATTGTATGTAACTTAGCCATACAGCAAGCACTTAAAAAAGTGTACTATAAAATTTTAATTATACTAATAAATTAAATAATCATGCTATGTGGTAACTATTGCTTATCAAAAACTAAGCACTGTATGTATAATATAAACATATAAAATCATGTTTAATTCTAATAATAATATTATAAAGGCTAGTAGTAATAAATAGCATTTATCAAACTCTTACAGACCAGAGCTGTTTTTTAAAATATTAACTTATTTAATTTTTAATAAATTAACATTTAGTATTAAGTTGGCACCCTTCATCTTGTAGAATGAGGAAGCTGAAGCTTAGAAAGGTTATGGCCATTGCACTGGACCACATTCATTGTCAACAGTAAAAGTTAGTACATGCAATATCCATACCTGAAGCAACTGTCTAATTTTGGAAACCCCATTCATACTCCTACCTGCAATAGTGAAAGTGGTGATATCAATAGCCCATCTCCCATCATGTCTCAGCCTTGGTATCAAAGCAGGACATTCCAGTGTCTGGACATCTTTGTCCTTACTGAATGTGAACCTTCCTGGGCACAAGGATAGAAAATGCTAAAGAAATATGACTAGACTACAAGTTAATTTAGTGATTTGTTTAGTGAGGAGGCCAGGAAGGCATATCAGTCTCTCTCTGAAGAAGCAGAAGATTCTTGGCAACAGTCCAGTCTGTGTTCAGGCTTATGTCTTTCACAGTTTTCCCTTCACTTCACTTCATTGCTTTTATTGTAGTGAAGGTCTATTCGACTCAAACATCCTTCCCAAGGTTGTTATATAAAACATGTCAGAGACAGGGGTGGCACTTATCAGCATTAATGACTGGCTTGTTTTTTTGATGATGCAAGTAGAGTTAGAAAAAATGGAACATCTGCTTGTGAATTTTCCTTGCAAAACTAAATACTATTAACTTTCTCATAAGTCTTCTTTCACTTTTCCAAACATAAAAGAATGAGTATTTTAAAAAAAAATACAGTACGGTGGCATGGTTATAAATATGGATTTTTAACTAAAAAAAAGTGTATTCATAAATTCTGGCTCCATTAATTATTAGCTATATGACCTTGGGAAGTTTAGTTCACCTATTCCTGTGTCAGTTTCTTCATCTGTAACAAGAAGAAGTAATACTACTTATAAAATTTCTGTGATGATTAAATGAGTGAAATATGTAACATATTTATAGCTGTGCTTAGCACATGCAAAATGCTCATAAATATTAGCTAAATAATAATAATGTGATTATTAATTCAGAGAAGCTTTCTCATTAGAAACTACTGATTTATGAAATTTTTAGTTTGAGAGTCTATATTTATATCTTCGTTAAAGTTGAGCTATTATTTGCTGTATGGAAGTCAAATGTCCTGTGGACCAAACAAGAAAAATTTGACTGGGCAACAGTGCTGATACTTTAAAAGGTGGTTTCAGTAAGTTGGCAGGTTGACCTACTCAGACACATTGAGTTGGTCAAAGTTAACCAGAGTTCAAGAACTGATGACAGAAAGTATCAATTGCTGTTTCAAAAAAATGTATTTTTTTTTGCTGAAGAGAAAAAAAGAAAATAAACAGGTAGCCTGAGGAAGAGGTAGCGTTGGAGGCATCTAATCTTATGATATGGTGAGTACAGAGGAAAAAATAACTTTATGGGAAAGAAAGTAAAAAGAAAAAGGACTTGGCTGTATTTTTAAACGGAGAGGAAGAAATAATGTAAAGGCAAAGATTTAGAACAAAGCAAACGAAAAGGAAAAGGCAAATAAGTCTCCACATCTGAAATGGGATGAAAGCAATACTTAAATAGGTGTTAGGAAAACTAAATAAGATACTGGGACCATTAAATATAAAGTTTTAAGCACAGGGTCTAAAATATATCAAACATTTAAAAAATATCAACTAGTGCTAATTTTATGATTATTGAAGATTCCAAGAGAGAATTGGTGAAATAAGGCATGACAGTGGTGGAAAAGAAGAGTTTATTACTTTTTTACTCATTCAGTGAGGACAGCATTAACAAACACCAAAACCAGAGAGACATTACAAAAAAAAAAAAAAAAACCACAAAAAACTACAAGCCAATACGTCTCATAAACAAAGGTGCAAAAATCCTCAACAAAATATTAAATGAATCCAGCAATATATAAAAAAGAACTGTCCACCACAACCAAATGGGATTTATCCCAGGTATGCACAGCTGGTTCAACATTCAAAAATCAATTAATGTAATCCATTACATTAATAGGCTAAAGAAGAAAAATCACATGATAACATCAATAGATGCAGAAAAAGCACTCAAAAAAATCCATCACCCATTCACGACAAAAATTCTCATTAAACTAGGAATAAGAATAGAAGGGAACCTGCCCAGCTTAATAGAAGATATCAACAAAAAACTTAGAGCTAACATCATAAACGTAAGAAACTTGAAGCTTTTCCACCAAGAACAAAAACAATACTTCGTTGAGAATTTTTGTATTGGTGTTCATCTAGTATATTTGCAAAAGTTTTCTTTTTGTTGTTGTTGTTTCTCTGTCAGGTTTTGATATCAGAATGATACAGGCCTTATAGAATGAGTTAGAGAGGAGTCTCCCCTCCTCAATTTTTTGGAATAGTTTCACTAGGAATGGTATCAGCTCTTCTTTATACATCTGGTAGAATTCAGCTGTGTATCCATCTGGTCATGGACTTTTTTTGGTTGGTAGGCGATTGATTACTGCCTCAATTTTGGAGCTCATTACTGGTCTGTTCAGGATTCAATTTCTACCTGGTTGAGTCTTGGGAATGAGTATATGCCCTGGAATTTATCCATTTCTTCTAGATTTTCTAGTTTATGTGCATAGAAGTGTTAATAATATTATTTGATGGTTGTTTTATTTCTGTGAAGTTAGTGGTAATATTCCCCTTGTCATTTCTGATTGTGTTTATTTGAATCTTATTTCTTTTCTTTCTTATTATTCACACTAGATATTTATGTTATTATTTTTTTCAAAAGATTAGCTCCTGAATTCACTGATCTAATGATTTTTTGTGTCTCCGTCTCCTTCAGTTTACCTCTGATTTTAGTTATTGTTTTCTGCTAGTTTGGGGATTTGTTTGCTCTTGGTTCTCAAGTTCTTTAGCTGTGATGTTATGTTATTAACTTGAGATATTTCTACATTTTTGATGTGGGCATTTAGTGCATTAAGTTTCCCTCAACAACACCGTCTTATCTGTGTGTGAGATTCTGGTATGTTATATCTTTGTTCTCACTAGTTTCAAATAACTTCTTGATTTCTGCCTTAATTTCATTACTTACTCAAAAGTCATTTAGAAGCAGGTTATTCAATTTCTATGTAATTGTATGGTTTTGAGTGAATTTCTTGACCTTGTTTTTGTTTTGTTTTGTTTTTTCTTTTTGAGACAGAATCTCACTCTGTCACTGAGGCTGGAGTGCAGTGGCATGATCTCTGCTCACTGCAACCTCTGCCTCCCGGGTTCAAGCGATTCTCCTGCCTCAGCCTCCCAAGTCCCTGGGACTACAGATGCCCACCACCATGCTCGGCTAATTCTTGTATTTTTGGTAGAGACGGGGTTTCACCATATTGGCCGGGCTGGTCTTGAACTCCCGACCTCAAGTGATCTGCCCGCCTTGGCCTCCCAAACTGCTGGGATTACAGGCATGAGCCACCATGCTCGGCTGGCTACTATTAAAAAGTAAAAAAAAAAAAAATAGCCAATGCTGGCAAGGTTGTGGAGAAAGAGGAACACTTATACATTGTTGGGGGAATGTAAGTTGTTCACTCTGTGGAAGACAGTGTGGTGATTCCTCAAAGATCTAGAGGCAGAAATACCATTCGACCTGGCAATCCCATTACTGTGTATATACCCAAAGAAATAAAAATCGTTCTATTATAAAGACACATGTATGCATGTGTATGTTCACTGCAGCTAAATGATGAGAACAGATGGACATATAGCAGGGAACAACACACAGTGGAGCCCATCAGAGGGTGGATGGTGGGAGGAGGGAGAAGTTCAGGAAAAAATAACTAATGAGTACTGGGCTTTATACCTGATGATGAAATAATCTGTACAAAAAATCCCCATGACACAAGTTTACCTATATAACAAGCCTGCACATGTACCTCTGATCTTAAAAGTTAACAGCAGCAAAAAGACAAAAGACCTCTCATCAATGGTTTTTAACTTGGTACTGTAACTCCTAGCTAATGCAATAGATAAGAAAAAGAGATAAAAGGTATACAGATTGGAAAAGAAGAAATAAAACTGTGTTTGCAGACTAATGTCCTATGTAGAACATTTGAAAGAACTGACAAAAAAAAACTTCTGGAACTAATGGGCTATTATAGCAAGGTTTAAGTATACAATGTTAATATACAAAAGTCAATTGCTTTTCTATATTCTATCAATGAATCAGTGGAATTTGAAATTAAAAAGCACAATATGATTTACATTAGCATTCAAGAAAATTAGGTAAGTATAAACTAACCAAATATGTTCAAGATACATATGAGAAAGATTACAAAATTCTGCAAAAAAATCGAAGACTGAATGGAGAGGTGCTCCATGTTCATGTATAGGAAGACTCAATATTGTCAAGATGTCGGCTCTTCTCAACTTGGTCTACAGATTTAATGCAATCTCAATCAAAATCCCAGAAAGTTATTTTGTGGATACTGACAAAATGATTCTAAAGTTTATATGAAGAGACAAAAGACCCAGAACAGCCAACACAATATTGAAGGAGAAAAACAAATGTAGAGAATTAATACTGCCACACTTCAAGACTTAGGAGAAAGCTACAATTATTAAGTGATATTTGTGGAAGAATAGACAAAAAGATCAATGGAAAAGAATAGAGCCCAGAAATAGATCCACATAAATATAGTTAACTGATCTTTTACAAAGGAGCAAAGGCAATAAAATAAAGCAAAGACAGTCTTTTCAAAAAATTGTCTTGGAAGCAACTGAACAATTCATCTGCAAAAATATGAATAAAGACACATGCTTCTTCAAAAAATTAACTCATAATGGCTGGGCATGGTGACTCCCATCTGTAATACCAGCACTTTGGGAGACCAAGGCAGGAGGATTGCTGGAGCCCAGGAGTTTGAGACCAGCCTGCATAATATAGCGAGACCCCATCTGTAGAAGAAATCTTAAAAATTAGCCAAGCATGATGGTGTGAACCTGTGGTTCCAGCTATTCAGGATGCTGAGGTGGGAGGCTTGCTTGTGCTTAGGAGGCAGAGGTTGCAGTGAGCCAAGATGGCATCACTATACTCCAACCAACCTGGGTGACAGGATGAGACCCTCTCCAAAAAAAAAACCTCACAATGGATCATATACCTAAATGTAAAATACAAAACTTCAAAATTTCAAAATTCCTAAAGATAAACATGGGAGAACATCTAGATAACCTGGGGTTTGACAATGACTTTTTGAATTAACACCAAAGAACAATCCATGAAAGAAAAAAGATTTATAATCTGGACTTCATTAAAATGAAAAACTTACTGTCAAAAAAATTTTCAAGAAAATAAAAAGAGAAGCCACAGACTGCAGGAAATATTTGCAAAAGACCTATCTGAATAAGGACTATTATCAAAATATACAAAGAACTCTAAAAAAATCAACAAGAAGACAGCCTGGTTAAAAAATATGAGGCAAAGACCTGAACAAACAGTTCACAAAATATGTACAGATGGCGAAAAGCATACGAAAAGATGTTCCATATTCTATGTCATCAGGCAAATGTAAACTAAAACAACAATGAAATACTACTACAGATTTATTAGAACGCCAAAATCCAAAACACTAACAACACTAAATGCTGTTGAGGATGTGGAGCGAGAGGAACTCTCATTCATAACTTACAGGAAGCCACTTTGGAAGACAGTTTAGCGGCTCCTTATATGTGATCCAGCAATCACACTCTTTGGTATTTACTCAAAGGAGCTGAAAATGTATGTCCACACAAAAACATGCATATCAATGTTCATAGAGGCTTTATTAATAATTTCCAAAACTTGGAAGTAACCAAGATGTCCTTCAGTAGGTGTTTAGATAAATTGATATTTCCAGATAATGAAATATTACTCAGCACTGAAAAGAAATGAGCTATTAAGCCATGAAAGGACATGAAGAAAAAGTAAATGCATATTACTAGTAAAAGAAGCTAGTTTGAAAAGGCTACATACTGTATGATTCCAACTATATGACATTCTAAATAAAGGTAAACCTATGGAGATGGTAAAATCAGTAGTTGCCAGGGGTTGGAGGGAGGACAAAGGGAGAAGAGGTAGAGCACAGAGGATTTTTAGCACAGTGAAACAACTGCTTTGATACTACTATAAAACTATTCTGATACTCTGATACTGTAAATAAATGTCATTATACCTTGTCCAGTATAAATCAGTACCTTAGAAAGTAAAACACAAAGAGTGAACCATAGTGCAATGAATGAACTTTGGGTGATAACGATATGTCAGTATAGGTTTATCAAATGTAACAGATGCATCACACTGGAGGGGAACGTTAATAATGGGCAAGGTTTGGCATGTGTAGCGGCAGAAGATTTATGGAAAGTCTCAGTATCTTCTGCTGAATTTTACTGAGAAATCAAGACTTCCCTAAAACATAAGGTCTATTTTTAACAAAGGATACAACCATACAGATTGATACTCTTTTTTATTTTTCAAAAAGAGAAAGATGTGTCAGATAAGTAAAGAACCTACAGCTGGGGGCCATTACAGGTAACTTGGGGATAAGGTAACTTGGAGAAGCTCACTGCAGTTGAAAGCTCTATAAGTACTCAGTAATGAAGGCATAATTTGGGTGGTTGAGAGCTAAAACCACGTTCTCTGGTTTTCTCTTACTCTTCCATTTGTTAAACAAGCTTCCTGTGCCTCAACTTAAACAACTCCTGTATCTTTTCTTTGTTTGAGGGGAGACATAAAAATAGCAGATTTTAGAGTAGCTTGTTAAATCTGGTTTAGGATGAAGTAACTTTTATTTTACTTTGAGATACATTTTTATATTATCTCAAATTCAGATACAAGATATGTTAAGCTTCTCATTTTCAGAAATTGCTCTTACTCATGTCCTGAGTAACCACAACTCCCTTATCTTAAATTTTGAATCTTCAGTTTGTGTTAGCAACCTTTCACACACGTCTTGGCTGAAGTGTTAATCTTGTATTGAACTCCGGGTTGGTTAATGTGCTTTTCTCATCATGTTACCTTCACACTCTGCTCCAATTTACAAATCTCACCAGTGTAGGCAATTTTGCTATCTTTTCACAAGATGACAGAATTCTTGGTTCAATAATGAAGTGTGAAAAACTTGCCACTAAAATAATAAATGTGATACATCATATTAGAAGCTTTATTTTTGAATTCACTAATGTATTTTTGAGTTGTTGGAAGCAAATGCACAGTTTTGTGCATTCCCCACATTTTCAAACTACATTAAAAAACTGGACTGGATGTGTATTTAATAATTGATATGCATCACAATCACATTGGCTTTCTTCACTATAAAGAGATAATTACAATTAGAATAAATAAATATGGCAAACCATTTGATGAATGTAGATTGGACAGATATTTAAATATTTTGGAAAAAATAAAATTCTATGGTAGTGATATTAAATCTTTAAGTATTTTTTATTCCTACATACCAAATACAGAATTTTTCCCAAAAATCTATAGAGCAATAAACACTGCTGGTGTTCTATAAGCTCTGACATTATTAAAAATAAAAGCCCAATGGACCTATATCTTTAATAGGACCTATTCTTTTGTTCTATTAAAAGACGAGAGGGTTGGTCAAAGCATACAAATTTCAATTATGGAGGAGTAACAAATTTCAATTATAGAGGAGCAATAAGTTCAAGAGATCTATTGTAGGGCCTAATGACTACAATAACAATGTGTTGTATTCTTGAACATTGATAAGAAATTTTCTGTTCTTGCCACCAAAAAATAAGTATGTGAAGCAATGCACATGTTAATGAACTCAATTTAGCCATTCCATAATGTATATATATAGCAAAACAACAGGTTGTACATAATATATAATTGTTATTTGTCAATTTCAAAATTGCATTTCTTAAAAAAAAAAAAGGAGAAAACAAATTCATTCTGAAAGGCTGTGGGTGAGAGAAGCAGAAGTGGATTTACCATAAAGCTAAAAAGCTTAAGCTTCAGAGACCCTGACTTCCTGGACTTCTGAGAGTTGTGATTATTTGTGAAATGTTCTAGGTGTGGAAGACAAATCAAGTTGCAATCAGGATACTTTCTTATGAAAGCATTTCTGATACATTTTCTTAAAAACCTTGGAAAGAAAAACGAACCTGGATCTACACGCCTCCTTTGTTGTGATTTTTTCATTTTAAATAAATATACCTTTTCTACCCAATTATGCATTTGCATTTTTTTCCTTTATGGGGAGCATCAAACAATCTGCAAGCTTCAGACTCCCACCAAAACATGAACCTTGTCCTTGAAATACACATAATACTGTAAGAGATAGCATTGGTAGTGCTCTATGCTTTGGGAAGCATCAACTTCTACAGGTGCATTCTTGGGTTGGTTGTGTGCATACAGAAATGTTTTCCATGGAAACACTGTAAATAGGGGTTATATTTTTAGCACAGGCTACTGAAGTGTTGAACCCATAAATAACCAGAATTATAATTTTGGGAGGCTAGGTACCACTGGGGAGTTGGTAGGCACAGAAAGAGGAGACACAAGAGGAGAGAAAGAAGGAGGATAGGGGAAAGGCAGAGGACTGGAAGGGAAGAGAGGACAAAGAAGAGGAGGGAATGAGACAGAGGAAATGGAAGGAGATTAAGAGAAGAAAGGAGTGGAGAGAAAAGAAGAAGTGTGAGGGAGAGACAGACAGGAAGTAAAGGAAGCACTCTCTCTACTCCTTACTTCAGGATAAATTTAGGTTCAATTTTGAAGTATGAAGAATTTGTTTTTAAAAATCCTCTCCCCACCCCTACCCTTACCTCCTGCTTTTTTCTTTGTTCCCCAACTCACATATAAGCAAGTCCCAACACAATGACCACGGCCAGTCCCATTATCTTTGTCTATGACAGAGGGCTAAATGAACTTAAAAACTAAATTTTAGTTTAGTTCTTTCAGACAAAACCACATACTGAAGAGAGAGCCAAGTTGCTGGTTTCTTTTGATAGTATTAGCTGTGCACCTGTGTGGAGTAGCAGGGATATTATGCTGTTTAAAGTTCTTATCACAAAGAAAGAGAACAGTAACTGAATTTCCATGAATTTTCAGTTCATATATCTTTTACCAGTTCATATGATATCATAACTTTATTTTTCTAAATGATTATTTTCTTATGAATTACTTTCTCTTTTATTACTAAAAAATGATTCACGTTTAACTATTGTCTCATTGCTTTGTCAATTGAAAAAAAAATCTACCTATGTATTTCCAAACATCATTGAACCATTCAATCTCAGCTGCTTCCATACCCAACTGGGGACCATGTAATAGACCAAAGGAAGTATATTCTGGAAACAAGCAGCAGGAGAAAACAAATTCATTCTGAAAGGCTGTGGGTGAGAGAAGCAGAAGTGGATTTACCATAAAGCTAAAGAAGCTTAAGCTTCAGAGACCCTGACTTCCTGGACTTCTGAGAGTTGTGATTATTTGTGAAATGTTCTAGGTGTGGAAGACAAATCAAGTTGCAATCAGGATACTTTCTTTGTTCATAAAGTGAAAGTGTAACAAGCTGAATTTTCCTTACTTTCCATTTCCTTAGTTAAGTTGTCATCAGATTAGAGACAAAGTGAAAATACTTAGTAAGATTTAATGAAATTAAACCTAATAGGAGCTTTGTTTAATTATCTAAGAGCAGAGAGAGTCGGCCAGAGATTGGTGCTGAGAAAATGATGGATCCGGTGAAAGCACTTTAATCCAGCCTTAACCTACCAGCTATAGTTTTTTTGTGTGTACATATTAATTGCACAGGGGAAATTTTATGTATCATTTAGATGGATCCTTTATAATTCAAGCTTTCTTTACATGGAGTATTAAATGTATGCTTAGTTTTTCCAGTAACACTTGGGGAAATGCCTTGTAAATGGGTGTATAAATTTGCTTAATTAATCAAACAAAAGGAAAAGCTTTTAGAGAGTGGAATCATGACGGGAACTTAAAAAAAGGAAATTAAAAAGATAAAGCTTATTACTGCCTGGTAATTTCAATTCATGCTGTAAATAAAATAGGTTTAAAAGCAAAGCCAGTGTAAATATGCCTCTACAGCAGGTTCTCCAGTACAGTTGGCAGTGGCCCAAGAATTACCAATAGGTTCTAAGTCAATATTATTTTTTGAGTGCCCTTAGACTGCTGAATTTATTAAGCAGTTTATTTGTAGTGAAGACGTTCTCTAGGTAACCTTGCCTATTCTCCACATGTGATCTCTAAGCCACCAGCTAGGTGCAAGAGTTGAATTCTGATGAACAAGGTTTTTCATGTTGATCTTTGGCACTATACTACTCTACAATTAAAACCAACTGTAAAAATCATAGTCATTTGAGAGGCTGTTGTAAATTATGCTTACAAACATAAATTTTGAACTTATTTCTCTATTTCCACGAAATTTCATTAAACATTTAGCAAAATGAACTTTAAGTCATCAGCCTATGGCAAATAAACCAAGTGAACCTCCAGTTCTGGTGGTTTATAATGGTGCTCTAACTTCTTGTCTTAAAAGTATGGTCTGTGGGCAACGACATGTACATTATTTGGGGCCTTCTTACAAATACAGAAGCTTGGGCCTTGCCCCAGAACTACTGAATCAGAACTTACATTTTAATAATCTTGGGTTTGAGAACCACTGTTACAACCAGTGTAGCTATGCCAAGACAGAAAGTGCTCCTTTCTATTCTCTAGGGGATTTGTGTTTGTATTTCTACTGGCACACTAACTATTGATTCATAATTTTGTATCAGTATATATGCCGCTTTTTTTTCATTTTTAGGTTATATTTCTCTTTCCTTCTAATGGTTTATGATAATTTAAAACAATTCAGAAGAGGCAAATGAGTTGAAAAGTTATGTGAGTCATAAGAATAAATAATTCTACTCTAAGTATTTCTCATTTTAGATAAAGTATAAGCTCAAATATTATTCAAGCTCTAAGATTGCAGGCAGAATCAACCACTTAACACTTTTTTGCAAATTGTTCTCTTCCATTTAAGAAAAAGAATGCATTTTCAAGTTTCTCCATAGGTTACAATTTACAAGCTATTTTTCTGTAGAAAATGATTTTGTTCTTACTATGTACAACACTTTGATTCAGTGATTTAATTATTTGCCATTACAATGTTAATCCAGGCATTTGTCATAACAATTGTAAAAACAAAAATTTGTGATACAATATAAACAGCTAACATTTATTGACGACCTTTCATATGCCAGGAATTCTTCTAAATATTTTCTTAGTATGAACTCATTTAATCTAATTAATAAGCCCTGTGAAATATGGACTATTGTTAGACTAATTTTACATGTATGAAAATTGAAGCACAGAAATGTTAAGTGACTTGCCCAAAGTCACACAGTAAGCTTATAATGAAGTTGAAATATAAACTTAATCTGTTTTCAAAGACTACACTCTTAACCAAAAACTGACACAACCTAAACAGCCTAAATGCCCAATAACAAGGAATAGTTATATAGGCTGTCGATGTCAATGTCTAAATGTCAGGCAATCATTTTAAATGAAGTCTAGGCAGCATGGGGTGGACTCTATGCTTAGAGTCTTAAAAAGGTTGAAATCTAAGTGCTACCCAATCTGCATTTTCACCTGGAGAATTTGAGAAGGATTCATTTGGATTTTTGGTGGAATCCATTCCCTTGTTTTATAAAACTGATGCCCTTGTTTTCTTCCTGGCTGTCACACAAATAATGCTCTCAGCTTCTAGAGGCTGCCCTCAGGTTCTCTCCATGTGACCTCTCCATGTGGCCCCTCCATCTTCAAAGCCAGCTATTGGGGTGAAATCATTCTCATGCTTCTAATCTCTCTGATTTACCCTATGGTTTATAGCTGGAGAAAATGCCCCACTTTTCAAGGGCTCATGGGAATCATGTTGCATCATAGTCAGTGGTTCTACCTACACTAAAAGGGGAGAAAATTTGACAGGAACAGGGGTCATTGAGATTCAACTTAAAATCCTGCCCATCATATCTTTCTTTCCATTTTTTTATCCACATTACTATAATAAAGAATACTTTTCTAATCTAAAAATATTTTACACAATTGGCTTGATTTTGTTACAATAAGTTAATAAAATCAAGGTAGAATTAAAATTTACATTGTAAACTAAAAATCCAAGTTACTTTTTTCTTATTTAAAAAGAAATATAGATAAGATTTGAATGTTCCATATGTTCTTTGTTGTCAGTGCCCACTTCCACATGAAATAATTGATAAATTTTTACATAATTATAACCCCCATCTTATTTAAATTTATATCCCACAAACCAAGCCATCCTGCTTTATTTAGTGCTAAAATTCTAAATGTATATCCTGCCTAATGCCTACATCCCAACCACACATTAATTCCAAAGCATTTCAGTAAGCCACTATTTGGTTGACATGTCAAATCCTAAGAAAACAGACTTACTGCTCTCATACTTATGGAGTTAGAATGCTGTTCACGGGGAGGGTGCTGTAAGACAGAAAGAACGATTATTTCTGTCAAGTTATTGACTATTCACCTGATGGCTAGAGTCACGGGCAAAAATAGCTGAGGACTAAACAGATACATTGCTCTTAAAAAAAAGATAGTGAAACAAAGGCCTAATATCCAGAGTCTATAGAGAACTTATACAAATCAGCAAGCACAAAACAAATGACCCTAATAAAAACAGGCAAAGGACATGAACCAACACTTCTCAAAAGAAGACATACAAGCAGCCAATAAACAGGAAAAAATGCTCAGCATCACCAATCAACAGAGAAATTCAAATCAAAACCACAACGAGATACCATCTCACACTAGTCAAAATGGCCATTGCTAAAAAGTCAAAAAAAAAAAAAAAAAAAAAACAAAAAACAGATGCTGGCAAGGCTGCAGAGAAAAGGCAACTCTTATACATCAATGGTGGGAATGTAAATGAGTCTAGCCACTCTGGAAAGTGGTCTCGAGATTTCTCAAAGAACTTAAAACACAGCTACCATTCAACCCAGCAAGCCCACTACTGGGTATATAACCAAAGGAAAATAAATCATTATACCCAAAGGACACATGCACTCATATATTCATCACTTTGCTATTCGCAATAACAAAGACATAGAATCAGCCAAGGTACCCATCAATAGTAGACAGAATTTTAAAAACATGGTACATATACACTAAGGAATCCTACACAGTGACGTAAAAGAAAGAAGTCACGTCCTTTGCAGCAACATGGATGGAGTCGTAGGCCATAAACGCAACTGAATTAACACAGGAACAGAAAACCTAATATTGCATATTCTCACTAATAAGTGGAAACAGAACACTGAGCACACATGGACATAAACACGGGAACAATAAACACTGCAGACTACCAGACAGGGGAAGGAGAGAGAGGAGGGCACGGGTGGAAAAACTACCTATTGGGTACTATGCTCACTACTTGGGTGATAGGTTCCATGCCCTAAACCTTAGCATCATATAATATTTCCATACAACAAACTTGCACATCTAGGCTCTGTAACTAAAATACAAGTTGAAATTTCAAAAAAAGATATCCAGCTTCTACATTTCTGAAATTTACTCCTGCCTTTAAAAACCCTTACCTTCAAGCCATTGGGAAGTTTTGGTCTTAAGCATGAACTACCCCAATATTCCTTGCTTGGCACCCAGCAAATAAGGGTCTCCCTTTCTACTCTGTTGCAAATTAAATAATAATGATAATAATAATGGTGGCATTCACAAGAGATTTGAAGGGGAGAGAAAATGAAAACTAAACGGAGTAACAGATTTCTATATAATGAGCCATCTTATTATATATAATAATAGGTACAAAATTACCAATACAATCTTTGAGCTTTCTAAAAGTTATATGGTGTTTATCAGTAAAATGTTTACCCTGTGGTCTTTTTTTTGCCAATTTTTTAATGTCAAATTTCAAAAATACAACTTTTTAATATAACACTGTTACGTTACATCATACCTGAAAAAGATAGTGGATGACTATTATTCTGGAGATATTTGATTTGTTATCTGAATTTATATCCTGTAACTGAGGATATTGATTGTCTGCTAAATTCAAATACATTTGTTAAATTACTGCTTTTATGTTGACATAACGTTTAGTTTCATAGTAAAACACAACACTGGAAAAGCAGAGTTGGAGGCTGCAGTCCTAATTCTATGAAGGAGGATTGCTATTGCTATACAGGTGGAAGATACTATGTTTGCTTCAGAGTTTTCCTGCAATGGGTATTATACAAGGTGAGATCAGAGACAAAGACATATGTGGCATGTCCTCCAACCATAAGAAAGTGATTTTCTCATGGCAATACATTTTAAAGAAAATATTAATATTTATTTGTTGAAGATATTTTGCCCTGTATAGATAAAAATAATGCTATTTGTTAACTTGAAAAATATTTTCTAGGAATGGAGATATGTGTTGAAACATCGCCCATCTCTGGCAAAATCCTCCTTATAAGAATTGCCTAGCTTTAAGAGTTCAGTCTACAATCATAGAAAAGTGTTAAATAAATTAATCTTGATTATCAAATACCTCACCATGGCTTCATAGGCAGGCTTTTTTTTTTTTTTCCAAAGTGACCTAATTAGTTCATGTTGATTAACGTGTAGTAGTTCCATTTTCATTTAATATTATCATCAATTGATTAGACAAAAAGAGTTATAAATTCAGAAGGCATTTAAGTATATACATAGAGAGAGGGTTTTACTAGCATTTAAGAAAGTACTATTCTCTGCTATAGACTCTCAGATTTACTAAGGCAGGGACCATGGTTGGCTTACATTTATAACCCACTGGGACACAGCACAGTGCTTAGTACATAGTAGCAACCACTCCACATTCATTTAATTAATTAAGGTCATCTCAGAAGATTGTGAGAATAAAGTATAATTAGTAGATGGTAGCATTGTGGAAATTCTAAAGTACAAAACACTTGAGAAGCAATTTTACTTTTTTTCCTGTCATTAGATAAACCTATATTTTAAAATCTGACCAAAGAAAAATGATATGTAAAAGTAACAACTGTCTCTATTTGATGTGGCTAAATTAACTACGGTTAATGGTTGATATACTTGAGTAAGTTAAAAATGATCCTGCAATGTGACTGTAAAAAGAAGCATACTCTTTGAATCAACTAGTGCTTCCATAAAACTAGGTTATTTATTACAATTTCAGTGTTGTTTTCCCCCATGTATCACAGTTTAACAATATATCTCATACAAGCTATGTTTCTTCATCAGTAGTATTAGCATTCTTCCTAGAAAAGGAAAAGGGAAAGTCGTTTCAATTATAAGTCAATATGTAAACTTTAAAATTTAAGAATAAAGTTGGTAAGAGAGGCAGAAGACGAAATGAACTATTTCAATGTATTTAAATTCAACAAAGGTCACACAATGTTATCTGAATACATGGAAAGACTAAGTATCTCTCTCATATGGAAATATTTTATGTGATATATGTTAAATTTCCAAAAGATAATGTCTGTGCAGATCCAACTGGAGTCTCAAATGTAATTTTGGGGGAGAATTTCATTTAGTTATGTTCTTCTATATATTTATATATTTCCTATTTTAAAAGACAAATACTGCCTGAGAACAACCAATAAATTTTGAGAGTAGAATCAAGGGACTGAAACAAGAGAGCAAAATCTTGTTTACATAATAGCAAAATATAGTATTAAGCCATTGTAGTAAAGCAATAGATAGGATTGTTTTTAGACATGTGTCTAACGTGATTTGAAATGTTTTATTTAACTTAAATATTCAAGTAAATCTGAGATAATTTTACTTTTTTACACATCTGTCTTTATTTTTATTGTGTATATTTATGGGGCACAACATGATGTTATATATATTATATAGGGGAGTGATTAAATAAAGCTAATTAGCATATCCATCACCCCACATACTTGTAATTTTAATGGTGAGAACATTTAACATATAGATGCTTCTTCACAAGTGTATATTTTCAAGTACACAGTACGTTATTATCAACTGTAGTCACCATGTTGTACAATAGATGTCTAGAACTTATCTTCCTATCTAACTAAAACTTTATACCCCTTGACCAACATCTTCCCATCCCTCCCCTGCTGCATCCCACAGTAACTACCATTCTACTCTTTACTTCTATGAGCTACACTTTTTTAGATTCCACATATTAGTGAGATTATACAGTAGTTTTCTTTTTGTGTCAGGCTTATCTCACTTAGCATAATGTCTCAAGGTTCATCCACCTTTGATGCTAACCAATCAACAACAGTCTCATCCAGTTTTCAACCCATTTATTCCCCTGAAAATCCACCAATCCCTGAAGACCACTCTTCCCAAAAAACATATATGATCAACAGTCGCCTCTGCAACTGATAGGCATAGCTTTCCATGGTGCACAAAATAAATGCAGCTAGATCTTTTCAGTTGAGATAACTGGTCTTATAAGCCTTTAACAGAATCTTCTAACGAAAAATCCTATAATTTTACAATAATTGACAATTATTAAAGATATGAGGGTCTCACTGCATCTAAGTCACACTTGCTATCCCTTTCAGAATTGGGTTTGTTAAATAAAAGTAATAGAGTGAAAACAGTGATTAAGTAAAAAAAGAAGATTCTAGAGTCAGACACTCCTAGATTTTTTCCTGGATCTATAATTTACTAGCTCAGTGACATCACTGAATCTCAAAAAATCTCAGTTTCTCCTATGTAAAATATGATTAATAAAATAATTTCATAGTAATTTTGTAAAGATTAAACTAAGTAGTTTGTCTAAAACATAAAGCTTAGTCTCTGGCACAATGTAAATATTCAATAATGCCAGTGTTCTGTTACTATATTTCTGGTTCAATATGTTTTCTGTTATAATTCAAGTTTACCAATTACAGCTTTTAAATGCATTTAGTTATAGCATAATAAGGTTTTGGAAGAGATACAGGTAGCTTACATATTTTATGGTGCAATAGTTTGATAGTATTCTATCTTTTTGGGTTTTTTTCCAGCTTAGGAAAATAATGTGGTGCTAGAGAATAACTGCTACCAGTTGCACGTAAAAAACATGCTACCAAGGAATCGCAAGAATATTTAGAGACAACTATTGTTCCCAGTTGTTAATCATTATATTTAAACTAATTATTTCTTGGGTTAAGACTTCCTTCATATGCACAAAACAGTTATATGACATATTTAACATATATGACAGAGGCATAACAAAACACAAAGCATAATAAAAGCATGGTGAAAATACTGCATGATTTCTTTGTGGGAAATTTTGGCTCATGTTGTATGGTAATCACTTTTAAATCCACTAGATGGTAAAAATTGAAATTACCAGAATTATAATTCATATTGAAATCCTATACAAACTCAAACACAAAGAGTATTTGTAATAACTAGAAAACTAACAGCAATTCACCAATTTAAATAATGTTATCATATAAGCGTATACATCAACAACTGACCAAAAATCTTCAAAGATTGGTTTAAATTCTGAGTAAATTCTTTATATCTCAAAAGAATATTCTTTTGTATTTTGGAGCCTGTTTTCTCCTTAACTGTGATTTTCTTAATGATGATGCTGCTTTCTCCCAGAGGGATCTCAAATGCATAGTCATTTTATTTTCTTTGATTTTATTTGCTGTAATATATTTCCTACAACTAATAAAAATAAAATCCAAACGTGTTGAACCTTGGTGAAATGAATGCAATGAAATTGTCAGAATGAATTTGTCTAGGTGAAAATTACATAAGACAATGAATGAACTTCTGGGGCTCAGCAGAAGGTTGTGCAAGGGAAGCAGAGGGCATGAGGGCATGGTGCCTATCACAAAGTAAGCATTCGATAAGTAGTTGTTGAATGAATGAATACAGGAATTAACATGAACTACAGACTCAGGAAAGCCTTGACTCAACAAGCCCTTGCAGATTTCTTGTTGGTTCACTGCCAAGGCTCCTTGACACAGACCCTTCCTCTCTAGAGGTGTTTTTGAATCATTTCTTTCCATTACCTCTTCTCCTTTCTGTTCCTATTAGTTTAAAACACAGTGGCACAGCATATTCAGTTATATTGAATCATATGATTTTCCTAGCCAACTATCAAGGACACAGAGAAACTCTTAAGGCTTTATAACCTCAAGCTGTTTTCTACATATAAGAGAACTGGTTCACATTTTTTCATGTGCTTAATGGATATTCAGTAAGTGGGAGCGATATGTTTATTTGGCTGACAATCAGAGATACATGAAATTACTTGAATTATTAGGAAGGTAATCACATGTTAAAGCAGTTTTTGGACACAGAGTCAACTTGTTTTTCCAACTAGATTTTGCAAGTAATTAACTAACAGAATAACTCATTCGAATTATCTCTCAAATTTGGTATTTAGGATTTTGTATATCCCCAGTTTAAAAAAAAAAAAAGCAACAGGCAGAGAATCCACAAAATAGTCCAGTTGAGTACAGAAAGAAAATAAGCTTTTCTTTTATAATTGTTTTATTTAACTAAAACAGGGCTGACAGTAGCAAATGTACATAATATATGACTCTCTGTCTCTCTCTCTCTCTCTCTCTCTCTATATATATATATATATAGAGAGAGAGAGTTATGTAGTCATATATATGTATGTATGGTAAGGGTGCAATAACATTCTACAGATCAGAGAGAGCCCTGAGGACTCATTCTAGATGATGTCTGGGATGATTCCTTACAGTTCTTCCATTTTTAATTTTGTTATTTTATTTCCATTACCTATATGAATATTATTTTAATATAATACTACTTTATAAAAAAAAATCCCTAAGCATCATAGAAATTCTAGGCAGAAACATTATAATTTAACCTCAGAGTAAAAACGTTAAATGGCAAAGTTCTGGTCATAGAGCTTTCACATAATTGTATATTTCTGCAAAGCCTTAGAGGGTTCCTTAAATATAATTTGAAGACTTGTTATCATAACCTTTTTTGTATTTGGTGCATCTGATAATGTAAGAAAATTTAAATTAAAACCTTAGCAGTAGTCTTCATAGAATTATATTGGTGAAATTATTTTGAGAATTTTTATAGACATTCCCATATATGTTAACTCTTTCAGGGCCTTAATAATTCCAACTGAAATTATAAATGTTAAAAATCACAAATAACATTTATTTATAATAAGTTTAAGTGTTTAAATAATTTAGGCATATGCATATAAAATATAAAAATCTACTTCTTCCTCATTTGCTCTTTTTGTAATAAAATTAATTTAATGCAAATAATACATAAAATTAATTTGAATGGAGAACCATTGGAGGTATCTACATAAATTCCTAAATAATTCAAATTTGACTAAAGTCCTAAATATCTTTTCATATCAAAAATATGATTACAGCTAAAATTAATTTGACCCTAAAAAAGTTGTACATAAAATGAAAACTGTTGCAATGTTTAGAACCTTATGAAAATAATTGAGTCCTAAATACCAGGATAGTAAAGAGTGGCTTAGTATAAATAAGTGTATCTGTTAACCCTTTACCAAATTTACCAAAAGAGTTTTTCATCTGATAACTACATTGTGGATAAAGTCAAGCAAAATTGTATTTTCTGAGACTACAAAGTAACAGGAGATAAAAATTAACAAGGAAAGGGGAGAAGAAGGAAGGAGAAAAATGAGGAGGGAATAAGAGAGAGAGAAAGTAAGAATGCTGGACTTAAAGGTTTTCATTCTTAAATTTTAAATATATTTACCACTATAGAGTTAACAATAGCTGAGGGACAGCATTTATTTCTTATAGATCTTCGGACAATGAAGTATTCTAAATATCTTTCTTTATCTTAAAAATAATTCGATAACAACTATAGATTCTTTTTGTGGAGAGCTGTTTTTGCTCTCAATCTCACTTCTAGTTATATAGTAAATGAACTATGGAATTTTTTCTTCAGAAATCGCGTTGGAATAAATGGAGTGCTAAAGGGATATTACTGCATATTTTGTCACCTTACATTTAGCTACCAAGATTAACTATGTCCCTTTAATTGCCCAGAGTTAGAAAGCAGGTTCCAGTTAATACCTAATGAAGAAAAGAGAGAGAAGGATTGAGGGCAAGTGAATAAGTGCAGTGAGTCACAAAGCTTAATAGAACAGACTGGAGAACAATAATTTACACATCTAATGGAAAGAAGAAACATCAAAAAACATTTTTGTCTGCAAAAATCTCATGTCAGAGGGCACTGGCTCAACCTCAACAAAAACAAATAAAAATCAACAGGAAAGTCATAAATCCCTTTCCTTCTCCTCCATCAAATAAGGTTAGATAGTCAAAGAGAAGTAATGTCTTCATAGAAATATTAATTACGTGCATATAGAAAGCTTTGGGTTTTTTTTTGAAAGCACTCCTAAATATTGCACCTGAAATAAGGTAGAAGAAATTTTGGGTAACTTTTACATGGATGCCATGACACGGAGAGCGAAAGTTCTACTGAATCCTTATGGCAATAAACATACTCCAAATTTCTTCTATAAACAGCATCAGCATGCAAGGACGTCCACGTTATTCTCGTTCCCATAATTTTATATTATTTTTCAACTCACAACATTAGGTGGTGTGTGATTTGGTATAAAGTGAGTTGGATGATAATAAAGCAACACTGCCTTTTGTGCATGCTTTTATTAAAAATGATGTCAAAATTTACATGATAACCAAAATGTAGGCACATATTTAAAGCTTGTTATGTGACAAGCATGATGCTAAGCTCAGAGCAGAATGGCAGAGAGGCAGCATATCCATCTTGCATGTCCTCAAGTCACATATAATTTTTACAGCAATATTGGTTATTTAGATAAAATTTTTCAGTGCAAGAGGTGCTTTCTCTGATAACAATGAGTAGTGTAATTGGTGACATTATCTCCACCCTTTGCAAAATATTTTTAAAGTACAGAAAAGAATACTGTTAAATCAATATAAAAGGAACTATGTCCTTCAACTCATAGAGGTAAATTTATAAGGATATATATTTTTCTGATTCTTGGATAAAGAATATTGTTGGTTCTATTCCTTGCAGCATAGCTAAATTAGCTACTATCTGGCAAGGTTCTGAATAGTCCCTTGGAATAAAAATAAAGAAAAGGAGTATTGGCATCAGTGGACAGTATTTAACACATCGAGGACCAGATCCAAACCTAGGAAAATAGGGATTTTGTTTAAAGAAAGTAAGTCTGAAACAGCCTACGAATATAATATAATAATGAAAGAGATGCCATTCCTGGGCTTATCAATTTAGAATCAAACTGAAGAAGTAGAGCACAAGTTAGACTAAAGACTTAGGTGAGTGTATTAGAACAGCACAGACAGATTTATATAAAATCAACACGTTCCACAAAATCTGGGCTTTTTCTCCCCAGAAAGTTAAAAAAAAATCAACACTAAATCCTAGGAGAATTATGCAAGGAAAATGTTTGCCTATCTTTGTTTTCTTCAAAGTGATGCCATGATGAATATTTAAAATCAGATCACAGAATTCATCAAAGCACAGACTATTAATACTTGCTCACTGTTGGCCGGACGCGGTGGCTCACGCCTGTAATCCCAGCACTTTGGAGGCCGAGGCAGGTGGATCACGAGGTCGGGAGTTCAAGACCAGCCTGGCCAAGATGGTGAAACCCCGTCTCTACTAAAAATACCAAAAATTAGCCAGGCGTGGTGGCACGTGCCTGTAATCCCAGCTACTCTGGAGGCCGAGGCAGAGAATTGCTTAAACCTGGAGGGGTGGAGGTTGCAGTGAGCGGAGATCGCACCATTGCACTCCTGCCTGGGTTACAGAGCAAGACTCCATCTAAAAAAAAAAAAAAAAAAAAAAAAAAAAAAAAAAAAAAAAAAACTTGCTCACTGTTGTCATTGGTCTACTCTCAAAAATCATACACATTTTGGTGCAACTAAATTCCTATGCAATTAGAAGTTATTCAATTCTTTGGGTTTTGTGCCTCTTTTGTACACGTGTGAAAACGTATCATATACCTATATATATATGTATTCATTTATTCACATATACATGTATAGTCATTCCTCAGTATCCCTGGGGGATTGGTTTCAGGATCCCTGAGGATACCCAAATCCGAGGATGCTCAAGTCGCTTACATAAAATTTGCACATAACCTACACACATCCTCCCCTATACTTTAAACAATGCCTACATAGCACTTCATTGCCATGGATTCAACCTGGTACTCAGAGGGTGACAAATTCAAGTTTTGCTTTTGGGAACTTTGCGGAAATTTTTCCCCTAATATTTTCAATTCGCATTTGATTGAATCCACGGATGCTGAATCCATGGATACAGAGAGTCAACTATATATAATTCCATTCATATGCTTTGTTAAGGTAAATATAAAACATGTTCACACCACTTAAATGCCAAAATATATAAAATGAAATTTTAAAATCATGAGCCTCTGCCTTCCTCGGCCTTACCCCTTGCCCCAGACTTTACCACCACTGCCAGTGTAGTACACATTATTATTATTCCATGTATTTTGCTCTTCTATTACAGTCATATATAAAACACATATAGCTTTTTAATTGTTTTTTTCACAACCTGCAGTTATAGTAAACATAACATTCTGTGCGTTTTTTCACCTGACTATTGGAGCCATACATTTTCCATTTCATTTTACTAGCTTCCCAGCATTCCACAGTTTAAATGAACCAACTTAACCATTCCTCTTTAGGTGGAAATGCAGGTTTTACCTGATTTTTACTTCCATGAACGATGATGCAATAAACATCCTTGAAATTTATTTAGAATCAATATTGCTTTTTTTTTTTTTTTTTTTTTTTGAGACGGCGTCTCGCTTTATCACCAGGCTGGAGTGCAGTGGCGCGATCTCGGCCCACTGCAGCTTCCGCCTCCCGAGTTCACGCCATTCTCCTGCCTCAGCCTCCAGAGTAGCTGGGACCACAGGCGCCCGCCACCAAGCCCGGCTAATTTTTTGTATTTTACTAAAGACAGGGTTTCACCGTTTTGCCCAGGCTGGGCTACGAACTCCTGAGCTTAGGCAATCCGCCCGCCGCGGCCTCCCAAAGTGCTAGGATTACAGACGTGAGCCACAGCGCCCGGCCTGAATTAATACTACTTTTAATGTCTGAAACATTTCCCGGAGTGGCATTGCTGAGGCAGCAGAAGCGCTTTTAAAAATTTGAAAAAAAAAAAAAAATGCTTGTTCCACTCTCACCAGCAGTATGTGAGAGAAACCCATTTCCCCACGCCCTCACCACACCACTGAATGTTGCCCTTTTGTTTTGTTTTGTTTTTGGTCAGTCTGATAAGCATAACACAGTGTGTTAATAGTTGTTAAAGTCCTTACCTTAACTACTAGTGAGCAAGTCTGGCTATGTGATTGGTGGAGCCCAGTACGAAAAGACACACCGCCACTGCAGATGGGTGACTTTCAAGCGACTGCTGCCTTTACATCTGGGCACACAGTAACTGGACGCGAGCCCCGCGGAGTAGCCCGCTGAACAAGCAGTGACGCAGCCAGCGGCGGGATATCGACTGCTTTGTCCCGCCCAGAGACCACCTGGGGAATGTGTCGCACTCCGCCCCTTTCGGTACCCATGAGTATGCCCCCTGCTGGCAGGGAGGGCAACCGCAAAATGGGGGCTTTCCCTGCCAACACAAGCTGATCTCTGCTCCCCGCCCGGTAGGTGGCGGGGTGGTGAGAAGAACCCAGGGAGGTAGCAAGGAGGCAGGAAGAAGGCCCGAGGTGGGTCTCATGTGGCCTGGAACTCCAAGTTCCCGGCGTTTGCTCCATTGTCCCAGTAGAGTTCACTGACAAAATCCAAATTCAAAAGTAAAATTATAAGAATTCCAAGATGAGCGGGGACGGGCGGGAGGGGGTGGCTCATGCCTGTAATCCCAGCACTTTGGGAGGATGAGGTGGGCGGATCACGAGGTCAGGAAATCGAGACCATTCTGGCTAACACGGTGAAACCCCGTCTCTACTAAAAATACAAAAAATTAGCCGGGCGTGGTGTCTGGGGCCTGTGGTCCCAGCTATTCAGGAGGCTGAGGCGGGAGAATGCCGTGAACCCGGGAGGTGGAGCTTGCAGTGAGCCGAGATCGCGCCACTGCACTCCAGCCTAGGCGACAGGGCAAGACAACGTCTCAAAAATAAAATAAAATAAAATAATTTAAAAAAGAATTCCAAGATGATGGCTTAAGAGCAACAAACCCCATGCAAAGAAGCCTGCTCAGAGCAAGAATCTATTTGGTTGCACTGGCAGCTTGCCCCTGAAGCACCCTGCTAATGAGAGTGAACATCTACTCATGAGTTTATCCGACTTCTATAGTTCTTTTTCTTTAAATTTCTTGAGCATATCCTTTGTTCATTAAGATGTTTGTTTACATTTTTCTTCGACATTTTAGGATCATTTTAAGAGTAGTAAGATCATATCTTCTTCCCAATATGTTATCTTCCTTTTTTGTCTTTTTAGAGGCTTCAAAATTTTTGTGCAACAAAGTAGTTCAGGTTTTATTTCCTCATGGACTCTAGGAGTAAGAAGATCTTATCCACTCCCAAATTATGAAAATACCCTGATATTTGTATCAAACCCTGTTTATTTATTTACTTAACAATCCTTACATTGTGAGCTCTAATTCAATGTGGATACACTTATGTATACGTTTGGATCTAATTTTATATTTTTCAAATGGATCATCAATTGCCCAACACTATTATCAATCAGTATTGCCTTTTTTAGCCAGCAGATAATTTAATCTATATCACATATAAAATTCCCATTTACACTTGGATAAATTTTGGTTCTCTCTAATATTGAGCCACTGTGTCATTATGATACCTATCTGATTACAGTATTTTTATTGTGGATAAAAATATTGATATTGATTATTTAAAGGTTAGGAATAAGTAGTGAATTCTGTGCATAATAGCTTAGCTGTTATAAATATGTGCAAGTGCTTAACCATGTATTTTAAATAATAAAGTTTGGTGTAATAAATAGCATAAAGAATTGTGAGTCAAATCTCATAATGAAATTCTATTCAAGATCAGGTGCAGTGGCTCATGCCTGTAATCCTAGTACTTTGGGAGATCGAGACGGGTTGATTGCTTGAGTTCAGGAGTTCAAGACCAGCCTGAGCAACATAACAAGGTCCCATCTCATGAAAAAATAAAAACTAAAATTAGCCAGACATGGTGGTATATGCCTGTAGTCCCATGAGGTGGGAGGATTGCTTGAGCCCAGGAAATCGGGGCAGCAGTGAGCTGTAATTGTGTCACTGCACTCCAGCCAGGGTGACAGAGTAAAACCCTGTCTCTCAAAGAAAAGAAAGGAAAAGAAAGTTCTATTTATATGAGTACCAGTCAACAGGTAAATCGTCTATGCTTTGTGTACCTTATTTTTTAATTTGTAAAACAAGGATAATAAAATCTTTTTCACAAAACAAATTTCTTGCAACATAACACTCAATAAATACAGATGTTCCTTCATCATAAGATAAAAGTATTCCATTTTAATTGACACCCTGGAGATATCTTTGCCTATAACATCCTTTGTTACTTTCAAAGATCTGCCTTTTTTCTGGCAATCAGGATAGAGCTGGAAATTTTTAATCCAACTGAAGTCTCCATTCTTCAATAAAGAATTGTACCTTATTTACAGTTATTCTTATAATAAATACATTTGAGTTTATTCATCCTGTCCTATTTGACTTTTCTCATTCAATATTCTTTCTTTTTCTTTTCTTTTTCCTTTTTGTATTACTTGACAAAGTAATTTGTCTGTTTTTCCTCAAGTCAGTAATTTCATGTCCTTATGCATATGCATATACAATTTCCTCTGTTTTTCTTCATCATTTTAATGACAACAGTTAAGCATTTGTCTATTTATTAATACTGTCCATCGAAAGCAATTAATAAGTCTTTCCTCTAACACAAAATCTTCAGGGCATATTTATTTTCTTCTTTATTTTTCCAATCTTCATGAACTCTTATGTGTTTCATTAAGTGAACTGTAAAACTGTAATCTTTCTTGTTTTTGTTTTTACTGAACGCTTCTTATATCAAAAATTGTGTTCACAACCATACTGTCATCATCAGTTTGGATTAACTGTGAATGCCATTAGATTTTTTTTTTTTTGGAGACAGGGTCTTGCCCAGTCACCCAGGCTGGAGTGCAGTGGTGTGATCATGATCATAGCTTACTGGAGCCTCAACCTCCCATGCTCAAGTGATCCTCCCACATCACCTTCCAAGTAGCTAGGACTACAGGTTTGCACTACCACGTCTGGCTAGTTTTCTTTCTTGTTTTTTTATTGAAATGGGGTCTCTTTATGTTGCCCAGGCTGGTCTCAAGTGATCCTCACACCTCAGCCTCCCAAAGTGTTGGGATTATAGGCCTGAGCCACCATGTGCGGCCGACTAGATTCATTTTTAACTGTGCTTTCTTAGTAAACTGTCCTCTATTTTGAGATTTTTTTATATGAATTAAAAATGACATGATTTTCATTCAACTCTAGTGTTTTCTTGAGTAATTTTTTAAGAATGTCTATATCCCTTTCATAGGGATATATAAAGGATTATATACACATTGTCCCAGAGAATGTATAGTCTGTGTGTGTGTGTATGTATGTGTGTAAGCATACGCATAGCTAGCTTGCTTTCTTGCTTAACTTTTTTCTTCTTTTTTTTTAATATCTTGACAAATTGAAGAATTCTTGGTTCAGAGAATTGTACTGTCTTCTAGACTTCATTGGTGCAGATGTGATGTGTGATCAAAATTGACTCTACTTTGTTCTCATGAAGTTTATACGCTTTTTCAGTTCATCCTTAGAGTGGATAAAATTTCACTAGGCTAGGTCTTGGTGTGTACCTTCTTTTCATTAATCATACTTGGCACTAGGTTGGCATGACTTAAAACCTCAACTCTTTTGCAGCCAATGTGATTGCTCTATTCATGGTTTGTGTGTTTCCTATAATGTCTTTTTCATTGCCTTCCAGAATGCCTATTGTTCAGTAGTTTCCCTGGATTTCTTCTACGTTTCTCTTCTTCCTGTCATTCTTGAATCTTCATAGAGTACTGTTTTGTTCTGGGAAACTTTGCCATTTGATTTCCCAAACCATTAATTCAGCTTTCAGTCTTGTATTTTTCACTTTTTCTATTGACTATTAAATATTTTAAATACAAAAATTACTTTACAAATGAGCTGTTAAAAATTCTAAGGTTGTTATTCTTCAATGTCACCATCTCCTTAAAAATTCCTTTCTGTAAAATGGTTTTTAAAATTTTTACTGAACAAAATGAAGAAAAGAATTTGACTTCTGAAGGCTTACATATCTGAAATAAAATCCTGGTTTTGCCAATTACTACTTTTTTATATTTTTTCCTTGGACAAATAGCTTTACCTCTGTATATCTCAACTTTGGGAAACTGTTGTGAGAGTTAAATGAAAGGCTGCATGTGAAGAAAACTTAGCTCATAGTAGACAATAAATGTGAATCACTTGCATTAACGAAACCATAAACTCTATGAGAAAATGTGCTTTGCATAACTTTCTTTATATAAAAACAATCTTTTATATGGAATATCATTCCTTGTTATCAGGCACAATGTCTCAACTTAAAAAAATTTAATATATCCAATTCAGATACTATTTACTTATTTATGGTCTTAAAGACCCAAATGTACATGCCTTTGAAAACTTTTGTTATCAATATTTTTTGTATTTAGGCATTCTAGCTTATTATTATAGTAGACATCCAAAATGTAGTAAAGAAAAAATACAAGGTGGTTAAAATTTACCTGAAATATTTTTAAGTTTTCTCACCTTTCATTATATTTTTAGAATTAAAAAAACACTGATTTTTATTCTTTTTGCTGTTTACTTATAATATTGGCTATAGTCCTGGTCATTTTCAAGAAACAAAGGAAACTGAACACTTGAGAATCCTTGAGATCTGGTTGTGGTCCTGGCACCAGCTACTACAGGGCAGCTCTCTGTCTCTCTATTGCTTCTTTTAACATGTTAAAATTGGAAACCAGTTAAAATAGATGCGTACCACTAATATAAATTTTATTCTCCCATTCCAAGTGTTCCGAAAATCTATTCTTAAGTAGTTGGTGAATATTATAATTGATATTATAATTCATATTATAATATCAATTATAGGTTTGTGGTCTGGTAAGTCACAAATAAATGACCTATTTAGGTACACCCTGAATAATTTTTGTGCATTTGCTTCCATGTCTGTCAAATGGAAATTTTTCAAAAATCTCACCCTTTCTACCTAACAGATGTGTTTCAAGGCAAAAAACACATTTCAAAAATACTCTATACTTATCAGATGCCCTTCTGTACTAAAGTCATTGTATGCAATTACTTCCAACAAGAACAAAGCTGCCAAGGATGCTGGGCCTAGAGATGCCTGAGTGCTTGCTTTTCAAAGGACAATATAAGGAGCAGTTGCCAGTGGTGGTTTGTACTTCCTCAGTATGCCTGACATTTCTGAAGCATGACTCTGTTGCCCAGGATCTGCCCTTGGCATTAAACAGGGAAAGATTAGGCTTCACTGAGTTACAGAAATCAGATGCCCCAAACAAACATACCAAAAGTTATGTGTGATAAACTGTAATGACAAGGCAGGAATTTTGAGATGTAAGTAGAATGTTTTGTTAGGTTGTAGCATAGTGGAATAAAATACCTTCCCATGTTCAAGACCTAAATAAAACAATCACTGTTTTAAAACCATTGTATTTCCTGATGTTTTATTTTTTCTTTACTTAGACCAGAAGAGAAGAGATTCATGACTCATCTGTCAGTATAGCTTGTGATTTTGAAGTTGAAATGAGGCTAAAAATCTGTGGTCGGCATTCTTAAAATGATTTCCTTATGAAGATATGGCTGGAAGAGATACACAGATTCTCCCACATATTCCTTGATATTTTTTATTCACCACTGCAAAATCGTGCAAACAGCAGGAAACTTAAGATTCATTTTTCATTGCTACCCAACAATCTCAGGTCCTTAAATTAAATACTAAAATGAACAACTGGAATGATAATTAAGAATACCTGCTTTGGAAAAAAGACACTACATTTCTGTAGTTTTCATTAAGTCCAAAAGATGGACACCCTGCTCAGTCACCCTGCAGTAAACCTTTTAAAAGCAACATGTTTTAAACAATGATTAGATTAGCACAGTGTGTCCTAGCCACAATACCCTACCAAGCAAGGACTATGATAACAGAAAACACAACAGCATAAATATATGCTTCACAGTTTGATGCTGTGAAAGTTTCTATTTCCATTTGACCAACACTCGAAATGTACAGTGGAAATTACAAAATGTCAAAAAATAAAATAGATCAAAATGCATGATGGACAGTCAGTAGGAGACACAGGTGTTTAGAGGACAGTAACATTAATGTGAGTCTCAGGCTGCCACCTAGACTTCATGAAAAAGTAGGAAATACGATGTATAATAAAGAAGATTGAGTGCTGAAAGGGTGGGCTGAGCACTGCTTTGAGAAAGGAGAGACCTCAGTCAGAGTTGTCACGAGAACAATGGGTAGAGCAGAAATGACTGTCAACTTCTGTTCTAGTTGTGTGGCAGAGGATACTATTCACTGGTGATGGGTTCAGTACATACTACCCTAAGGCACGGCACCTTTGCATTTCGGAAAATAGCAGAAGGAAGGCCACCCTTACTTTCCCCTTGCCCTTCTCCCTTGAAGCAGGTCATAAAAATTTGAATGTCACTTTCTGACCTTCTTCCTCTCCTGTCCCCTGCAAGGAGTCATGAGACTCTCTTTCAGGATGTGTCCTCCTTATACCCAGAGGAAAGGATTATCCTTCTCACTAAAGATACAGAGACACAGAGAAGTATCTGAACAAACAGGACTTGCTAAGTCCCCCACAGTTTATTGCCTTTAGATTAGACTCCCTTTGTCCAACCATTGTTCTTGAAACTAGCCACACGTACATCAAACCTAAGCATAAAAATACGCAAGTTTATCATTTCTTTGGGGTCTTCATTTCTTATGAAGACACTTATGTCACATAAAACTTTTATTATATAAATCTATATGCTTTTCTCTTGTTAATTTGTCTTTTGAAGGCCCTCAGCCATGAACCTAGGGATGGGTGAAACAAGATATTTTCTTTTCCCCTGCGCTACTTGGCATCTTTCATGAATACACTATTCAGTTGCAGAGATAGAGCCATCAGTACCTTTTATATATACGTATACACAATCCTATTATGTATACATGTATATGTGTGTGTATTTATGTATACACACACACACACACACACACACTCCTGTTATGGCAATCTCTTCCTCCAGGAAAATGAGATATTTATCAAAATAAAAGTTTATCTGGAAATTTTTGAAAAGAAAAAATAACCATTACTGATTCTTAAAGCATTTGTTTTTGTTTTTGTGGGTTTTTTTTTTCCACTTAGTAAATGCCTACAAATCTTCATTGTATCTCCTTTAGATTGAGAATACACTTTTTGTTTTGTATGTAATCTGACAGAATACCTTAGCCACAAAATAATCTGATTGTTCTGCAAAATAGGTTATAACGATGTTTTATTTATTATCCCTGAAATAGAGCTTTTTTCTTCAACTATTTTCACGTTTCTTCTTTCTACATCTTTAAAAAGACATAGGATTGACTCTTATTTTTTTCTTAATACATATTTCTCTTCCCCAGCATTTTGTGAAAGAATGCCTAAGTTACAATTTCTGTGGACTGTAAATCTGCCAGATAACGTCTTCAAGATTGGGAAGACTTGCTGAGTAATAATATAGAGATCTGACCTTAAGTGCTTCTTGCATAAGATGCTACATCACTCATTCTTTTTCGTCTCTCCATCTTCTGAAGAAAGCACCATCAAAAAGCACTTAAGCTTTCTAGGGCTCCTTTCACATTTACTTAACCTATGATAAAAGAAGGCAGATTTAGTGCTTCCTACAAAGCTCCCTCACAATCTCCTCCCTTACCCTCCTCCCACCCCAGGTGCTCTTACTAAACGCATATGTTTCTATTAGTTCTGCTTGTGGAACTGCAGGGCAGACTATTCACTGACAGACAGTACCTAGAGGAAAAAGTTAGATGGTTTTCAGTGAATAAAGAAAGAAAGAGAAGGAGGAGAAAGCAAGAGCCTAAGAATTAAGAGGAGCAAGGATAGAATGAAGACCATACATGAGAACCAAGAAGTTTTGCAAATAAAAAGCTAGGCTGGATTGGGGAGTGGGGGATTCACTAATTCACTAACTGGTTAAGTTCTCCAAAGCTATGAACGAGGTCCTACTCTTTCAGCATATTGCCTTGACGTAAACCTTGTAAATATTTTCTGAATGAATAAAATTAATTCAAAATGAAGAAATTCAGTAAGTAAAAGAGGGAAGATTTTGACACTCCTGATTAAATTGAAGATATTTCAGTGGGTACAAAAGCTGCCTCAGTAACAGATAGAGTTTGTTTGCAGCAACCTTGCGTCATAGATTTAAAAAGGAATATCTTCATGCAGTAATTATAAGGAAGATTCTTTACTCCTGCTTAGCAATATGGTTCACATACCAATGCTAGAAGTTCTGTTTTATTTTCTGGGTTCAGACTTTTACTATGGTTGAAATAATCTCCCATATTCTCTCTTTCCATCTTACATACATGAAGAGAAGTTGTAATTAGAAACAGTGATGTGAACAACATACAGATACTTTCTTAAATCAGATTTTCAGAGAACAATAAGGTGTATAACAATTCACCTCTCCGAGCATCCTGACGTACCTGTTTCCTCACTTCCCCCTGGTAATTTTCTCCCAGGTCAATGCAGTCATCTTATCGAGACAAGCATCAACATTTTTTTGTTTCCTAATTACCTTTCCCATTAGAATATGAGCCCTTCAGCACGCATGGATTGTCAATCTGATGTACTGAAGCACAGAGTAGTTGCTCAGTACTACAGTTGAATGAATGACTTCTTTTTTTTTTTTTTTTTTTGAGACAGAGTCTCGCTGTGGACCAGGCTGAAGTGCAGTGGCACGATCTCAGCTCACTGCAGGCTCCGCCCCCCGGGGTTCACGCCGTTCTCCTGCCTCAGCCTCCTTAGTAGCTGGGACTGCAGGCCCCCACCACCTCACCCGGTTAATTTTTTTTGTATTTTTAGTAGAGACGGGGTTTCACCGTGTTAGCCAGGATGGTCTCGATCTCCTGACCTCGTGATCCGCCCCCCCCTTGGCTTCCCAAATTGCTGGGATTACAGAATGAACAACTTCTGATGCCTCTTGATTCTGGATTTTATTATTCCGATGCTAGAAAATTATGAATCATTCAATGTTATAAGCTAATGATTTACAAGCATGAATTTGTTCACTTCATGATACTGGACCCTATATTTTCAAGGTTAAGTTACACTTTCATCATTGATATATTTAATTACATGGCGATAATACTAGAGCCTCTCAAAGAATTTTTGGAGTTAGATACACTGCCTGTCTTTACATTGCTTTATTCAGAAATATGTATGCCATGGTTTCTGTTTAAAATTATTAGCTCCCACGTTAGAGGAGTGTGTTTGTTCACTTAAGTTATAAATCCAGGAGCACTTAGCATTTTACTGCCTTCAATATAATAGAAAATTTTGACAATTTCTTCAAGGTGTTTCTCTGATCTCTTGACCGTTGATGGTACCACATTGTCTTCTGATATTATCACTTAGGTCATATTAATTACAGTGACCTTTTAACAGGAGTCTGTGGATCTAGATTATTTCCCATTTATCAAATTGTTTTTATATTCTACTAAAAAAGTCTAATAAATCCCTGCTATCTAAGATATAAAGCTTATTTTAATTAAACTGGCATTTACCATCTCTTGTAAATGTCTGACAACCTTTGTATTGGCATCATAACTTTACTTCTGTTCAAATGGATCATCACACCTCAATGTCTTTGCTAATTCTCTTATACCTTTTTGGAACTTATTTCATTCATTATTCCAAATGATGAGATTCTAATATAATAGACAAAAATATCCCTCATATTAAATCAAAGACTCATCTGTTTGCGATTAGGATATGCAAAGATGATTATAATTTAATTTTTTTTCTAGGATCAACTACAGAAAATGAAAAGACTCTAATCAAAATATGAGAAGAGTTCTGCCTGAGGATGTGATGCAAACTGGACAGTTAGTGTTAAGGAGAAGCTGAGAGGGAGGAGAACAGAAGGAGGCAGTGCAATGGTGAGAGAGGCTGGGGACTTCGTGAGTGGAAATTTCCTGGTAGTACCATGTTTGCTCCCTAACAACACACCATAAGTTGAATATTTAGTAAAGTCTACTAAATTACCATGTTTTGTGTCAATGTGTGAAATGGTTGAGCTTTGCATCCTGGTCACTGCAGAGAAGAGTGAGCAACCTGTGAAGTAAGATGGGGAGCAGTAGAAACGAAGTTCCTGCACCCAGGGACTCTTGAAATGGTTTTAGATTCCTAAAGACTGGAAAATAATCACAGGATGTGAGGTAAGCATAATGAAGATAAAATTACAATTCTCTCTGTCTCTCTCACATGATTTTAATGAAGACCTTTTTTACTACCTAGTAGGAGTGATGGCTTCGATTTTAGAGCAGCTAGAGAGTAAAACATCTGTATTATTTCGGCACGTGTCATACACTGCCTTGTTTATGAAAATTGAGTATGTGCATATTTACAGCAATCCATATCATTTTTTCACTTAATTATAACATGATATTAGTAAATAATCATATTTTTACTTATTTGGATCTGTTAGAGCTTCTGAAGTTTATTAATAAGCACCTTATTAATACTTGGTTGATTGATTTGTTAATAATAAGGCAGACTCAAAAGAAAAATCCAGATGAAAATTCAGAAAATGGAGAAAAGAAGATGACCCTACTTCTCCAAAGGGATCTCTTCCCAGGGCCCAGGGAGGTTGAGCTCTGTACTTCTGTTGTCGTCTCCTTGTCAGTAGTGATGATTGCTGCATTTTTCCCATATGCTGGTTTTCAACCATACATAAGAATTGTCAGTTAATTGATGCAAAAGAACCTATGATTTTATGGGAGTATTTTTTGTTTTGTTTTCTAGTCTATTACAAAGAATTAGTATTCTAATTTGCTCAAATGATTTGAAAAATTTCTCTTTTATCGATTCAATAATATGTTAGACATTCAATCCAAATGAGAATTAGAGATAAATCAGGTTAGATGTTATGAAAAATGTACTAACACTGATTTCACTTCCTATAATTTTATAATTTAAAATATATACAATTACATTAAGCAGCAAGATTTCTTCTTTTCAATAAACAAAATATCTAGGGATTTTATCTTGACATTTCACCTATCTAATACATGATTTGGGTAGGTTTCTGCTTTGTACTTCAGTTTCTTCATCTGTAAACTGATAATAACAATGGTTACTACCTCATAGGGTTTCTGAGTGGCTAAAAATAAATGAATACATAGAAGGCGCTTAGAACAATTACTGCCACACACCAACTCCTGTATAAATGTTTGCTATTACTCTTATAACTATTATATTAGGTTCAATTTTAAGCAAAAAAATACATCAACATACATAAAATGTCATAAATTACTTCAAGGCTAGTAAGACACATTAATTAATACTATTTTAAGAGCTAATAGTAAAAACAAAAAGTTTTATTAAAAATAGAATTATTGGCATAACATTTCAATTTAGAGAAATGGGACAACAATTTTTTATATCATCATTTGGAGAAAATTAAGATTTTGGAGTAATGTGAAAAAATACCTAAAGGAAAATCCCACCCCACTGATTTGGGTTCTTCCCCCTCCTGTGTCTTGAATGCTGTTTTTCTCCTCCAAAATTCATGTTGAAATTTCTATGTCATTGTAACAGAAGTAAAAGATGTAACCTTTAAGAGGTGTTAAGCCATGACAGCTCTGCCCTAACAAAGGGATTAATGCCATTAGAGTAGGAATGCATTCATTATTGTGGAAACAGGTTCATTATAAAAGGGTGAGTTAGACGCCCCCTTTCTCTCTCTCTCTTTGTCCTTCTACCATGTGAAGTCTTTTGCCGTGTTATGACATAGCAAGAAGGCACTTGCCGTATGCTAACACCTTAATATTGGACTTCCCAGCCTTTGGAACTGTGAGCCCCTTCATTATAAATTAGCCAAACTCAGGTATTCTTTTACAGTAACACAAAACAGACTGAAACACCTCTTTATTTAAAATATGACATATTACTCTTTTGATGGAAACAAGGATTTCATCAGAGTCTTTCCTGGAGCAATACATTAAATGTATGGAGCAATACCTTAAATACGTATTAGGTTTAGAACCTGAACATGTTCTGGATTTAATTATAAAATGATATTCAAAATTTTGTGACTGGAAAATAATAAATACTTTAGTCCATATAGTATTCCTGCTGCTTGTGTAGTATTTTATTATCTATCAGTATGTATAAAATCCTTTACAAACTAATCTCACAGGTACTTAGCAAACCAAATTCTCTTTACTTCCTCTGCCCAGTCTCCTTCCATCCCCTTTTCTCTTTTCTCCATTCATAAAACATTTTCTGCAATTTTACATGTATGATATAGCCTGTCTTTAATAGATGATTCTCCCATTTTCACTTGTGTAACTTCTAATCATTCCTTGAAACCCAAGACAAAAATGTTATAGTCTGTGACTTGTGTGTGTGTGTGTGTGTGAACTCTTGTGGGTAAATTTAATTGCTTTGCTCATTCTTTTGCAAAACTCTGTAGTATTTTCTCCCTCAAGAGAGCTTAAGAGGGGCCTCTCCTGTTGATATCCAAAAAGCACCTCTATTTCATCTATGAGAATAAAATTGTCAAGTTCTTTTTTTGTTTATAGTGAGTTTGGAAGACTGGTAGATTGATAGCACAGTCTTCTGTACGATTAGAAGACTAAGCATTCAAAAATAGCACATTAGTAAATGATTGCAAAGATAGTGAAAACCTGAGTGTGTGGGTGTGGGTGTGGGTGTGTTTGTGTGTGTGTGTGTGTGTGTGTGAAAGAAAGAGAGTTGGGGCATAGTGATATATCTGTGCAATTCTCTTGGCCTCCCAACTTCACTTAAAATAAGGCAGAATATTTCACCGCTCTTTGGGCTCTTTGCTCTGATTGGTCCCACAGACCGGAGGTCACAAATCATTCCTCAGGTAGCTGCCTGTGAGTGACTTCTGCTTCTCATTCAAGTTTCTGTTCAAAAGTCACCTCAAAAGAGAGGCTTTTTCTGACAAGAAAACTAAATTATACTCCTCATTCTTTTCACCCCAAACATTCTTCAGTCCTTCTCGATCACCTTGCACTTTTATCTCGTTCACTTCTTTTGTCATCTAATTACTTTTCTTTTCTCTTCAGCATGGAGAAGGTACTATTAAATACAGAAAGGAAATACATTTCCAGGGGTGGAATTGATGGACCAAAGCCTATAATATTAAGGCCTTGATACATTTTGCCAAGTTTCTATCAAGAGATACTTTATTGCTATTGCTATCATTATATAACATGTATAATTTTAATACAGATATATAATTCCACCATTCATTATAGTTATCACTTATTGTGTTCCTACAATATACCTATTACTATGGTAAGTGCTGTAATACATTAAGTGTATCTTTACATGTATTCAGTCTAACAGATTGTACTTCTATGGGCAGTATAAAAGAGTGTCAATTTTAACATACTCTCACTATTATTTTAAAAACCTTGGGCCATTAAAAATTATATTTTACTTTCTTAATTTGAATTTTTATTTAGCAAATATGGTAGCGCATGTTTTTATATTTTACTACTCATTTATATTACTTTTTTTTGGTTAAAAAGTAGTGTATTCGGCCGGGCGCGGTGGCTCAAGCTTGTAATCCCAGCACTTTGGGAGGCCGAGGCGGGTGGATCACGAGGTCAGGAGATCGAGACCACGGTGAAACCCCTTCTCTACTAAAAATACAAAAAATTAGCCGGGCGTGGTGGCGGGCGCCTGTAGTCCCAGCTACTCAGAGAGGCTGAGGCAGGAGAATGGCGTGAACCCGGGAGGCGGAGCTTGCAGTGAGCCGAGATCGCGCCACTGCACTCCAGCCTGGGTGACAGAGCAAGACCCCGTCTCAAAAAAAAAAAAGTAGTGTATTCATTTATAGCAAAGTACCAACAGAAATGTATTGTCTCACTGTCCTGGATGCTAAAAGTTCCAGATCAATGTGTTGGTAGAGTTTCCCTTTCTTTGAAAGTGTCAGGGGAAGTTCTATTCCAAGTCTTTATTTTAGCTTTTGGTAGTTCCTTGGCTTGTGGCACCATAATGTCAATTGGCGGATGGCATTCTTCCTGCGCCCTCACGGTGTCTTCCCTTGTATATGGATCTCTGTCCAACCCTTTCTGTAAAAACACCCTTCAAATTGGATTAAAGCCCACCTGAATGAGCTCATCTCAAATTTATTATCTACAAAGACACTACTTCCAAATACTATCACATTCTGAGGTACTACTGGGTATAAGGACCTCAACACATGAATTTTGGAATGATTTATTTCAATCCATAATATCCAGTTTGTAATCTTTATTAATTTTTGTTTTGGTGTGCTCCTATATTTTTATGAGTTTTAAGAAGAGTAGAAATAAAAACCTGCATTACATGTCTGACAATTTTATTTCTGGTTTGTTTTTATCTTTCAATTTTGTTTATGTATGATCGACATACAAAATTTATATATAGGATTATTCCTTTAGCAATTACCTTTAGACATGACTTTGCCATATAAATATTAAGTAAAGAACGACCCTTATCTAGATTTCTTACGTTTCAGTTCTTTAAATTGCTTAGTAGAAGCTATATGTTTTACCCCTTCAGAATCACTCCTGCAACTCGAGCATTATTTTTCACACTGGCAGAAGAATTTATCTAACATATGCTTCTGATTGCTCATACCTTTCTTTAAAATCCCTGAATGGCTTCTCATTCTTTCTATTTTAAAAATCTTATTGTGGAGTGTGATCTACTGACATTTCTAAGATATGACCCTTGCCCATTTTCCCAGCGACATCTCTGCCCACTCATATACACACCTACGTTTCCTTCTAATTTAACTACCTGAAGTATGAAAACTGTACCATGTCCTCTCAGACCTCAATATCTAGTCATTAACTGACACACATATATGCATTTCAGGACTAATTCCAGGAATTACATCATATGCATTGGCTTTTATCTGGCAATTCTGAGTATTATATGTGGTATGTAATCTACAAAAGACTGGTGAAAATAAACAATTATTTTTGTATTATAACAAAATTATTTCTACATAGAGAAGTGATCATTCTAACTGGAGTCATCAGAGAACTTCGAACATAGGCTGCAGAAACAGTTGAGTAGATTGTGCAAAACTGGTGGGACAATAAAATCAGAAGTCCAGAACCAGATTGGGAGAAACTCTTCTCAGTTATTCTCTGGTGGCAGACTAATGATTCTGAATGCACAGAAATTATTCCACAGATATTTTTTAAACTTTCATTTTGAAATAATTTTAGACTGGCAAAAGAGTAATGAAGATGGAACAGAAAATTCTTGTATAACCTTCATTCAGTTTCCCCTGATAATAATATCTCATACAACCCTGGTGTGGTCATCAGAATTAGTAAACTAACATTAGTGCAAAAAATATTCATCAAACTCAGGGTTTATTCAGATCCTACAATGTTTTCACTTACATTAATTTTCTGCTCCAGGAAATTTATTCTTATTTATAATGATTCATGTCTCCTTCGTCTCTTCCATTCTGTGATAGTTTCTCAGCAGTTCCATATTTTTTATAACCTTGACACTTTTGATGGGTAACTTTTAGGTATTTTACAGAATATTACTCAGTGTGCATTAATAGAATGTTTCTCAAGACTAGATTAATAGGAAAGATTTGGAGAAATAATACCACAGGGGTGTCCTGCCCTTCCCATCAGGGGTACATCTTACCAACATTACTTATTCCTGGTGGTTTAGCTTTGGTTGCTTGGTTCTGGTGGTGGTTGCCAGGTTTCACCATGGTAAAGTTACTACTAATTTTGCCTTTCTATACTTTATTGGTCAGAAGTGAGTCACTAAGACTAGGTCCCAGACAAAGAGAGGGGAATTAAAATCGACTTCCTGAAAGAAGGAGTAAAAAACTTGGGGTCAAATGTTAAAACTACCACAGTAATTATTTTCAGGACATTCTTTGAGTATTACAAATATGGTCTCTTTTTTATCCTCTAATTACAGCATTCCTGTTTAATTTTCTATTTCTGTCATTGTTTCTACATTCACTATTTAGAATTATGAAAGAAATACTTGTTCCTTTCCTTCATTTATTTATTCAATCATTCATTTAATATCAAGATGAATTCATGGATATTCCTAGGTTATAATCTATTATTATCATTGGTGAGTGTTTTTTCTCAAATTGCTTCAGCTTTGGCTACTGAATATTATCTCAAATTGACTGCTACATTCTCTTTAAAAAGAGTTTTAATTTAAAAATTACTTTAAACTTTCTATTTAATGGCATTGAAAAATGCTTTAGGTTAATCTTGTATTTTCCCTGATTAGTTCACAGAATTAGCTATTCTCCAGGAACCCTCGTTTTCTTTTATTAGAGACTGATATTTAGAATCTTAGATCTGGGAACTAGGTAAGATCTTTGTTATTGAAGTTTCACTGCTTCTAGGCCCTTTTAATAGAGTTAGGAAGCATATGTATGTGTACTGCAGAAGTATACACATATGTTTATATTTATTTACGTATTTTACCTATCAGCATCTATGTTAAAAGAAACATACATTCATAGTATTATCTCCAACTTTAATTCAGCACCACAAAGTTTATCCTACCCTTCCCCTGCTTACTTATTTTAAACTCTACCTCTGACAATGAGAAACTTGAATCCCATTATCTATAGTTTATTTATGTATTTGTTCAAATCTAAATATATGTAAAATAGTTTTAGAATTGCTAATTCATAGACCTGTGAAAATTAAATTTATTAGCTGAGTACACTGCTTATTATGTATGGTGATGTTTTGTCTGTGGCCTTGTGGTATCTAGTCAAACACTGTTTCCAAAGATACTTATGTCAGTTCCTTTCCCCCCATCTCTTTGGTGAGATTATGTCATACATTTCCAGTTATAGTCTGTATTACATGCTAGAATCCTCCAATGCCCTGGTTGATGTTCTTAAAATTTGCATACATTAAAGTTCTCATTTTGTGATGTCCAGTTTCGAGTTTTGATAAATGTATACAGTCAAGTTTCCACTGAAGTTTCTCAAAGCACAATTCCATCACGCTAAAAATTTACATGGGTTGACTGTATGTAGTCAAACCTTCCTCTCACACCAAACTCTGACAATTAATGATGTATTTTCCATTCCTATGGTTTTACCTTTTCCGAGGATAAAATAAAGACAATCATACAGTAGTGGTCTTTGCAGTCTGGTGTTTTTCACTTAGCAATTCCTTCAGGTTGAGTGAATAAGGTCCTTCATTTCCTTTTCCCTTTAATTACTAAGTAGTATTGCATTGTATAAATGTACCTAGTTGTTTTTCTTTTAATCCAACAACATCTTGGTTGTTTCTAATTTGGGGTAATCATGAACAAAGCTGCTATAACACATTCCCTTACAAGTTTATGTAGGAAAGTCTAATTCATTGGATGAATAAGTAGGAATAGGACTCCTGGTTTGTGTAGCAAATGGATATTTAACTTTATATGAAACTGCCGAAGTGTTTTCCAAAGTACCTGTACCATTTACCATTTCCACTAACATAGAAAAATGTGCGCAGGATATGTATGCTGGAAAGTACAAAACACTGATGAAAAAATAAAAGCTCTAACAAAATGGAAAGATATACAGTGTTTATGGATTGGAAAACTCAATTTTGCTAAGATGACAATTCTTCCCAATGTAACATATAGATTGAAAAAATTCCATTCAAAATCTAAGCAAGCATTTTATAGACATAGGCAAGCTTATTTTAAAATCCTTATGGAAGACCAAAGTAACTAGGATAGTCAAAATAATTCTGAGAAAAGAACAAAGTTAGAAAAATATCACTAAATAATTTTAAGACCTATGAGGATAGACAGGTCAATGAAACATAATAGAGTCCAGAAATTGACCCATGCAAATATAATCAATTAACTTTTGACAAAGTTGGAAAATCAAATCAGTGAAGAAAAGATAGCCTCTATAACAAATGGTACTAAGACATTTGGGCACTCCTATAAAAAAAAAGAGTCCTGACTCATATCTCTCAACTTATACAAAACTTACCTCAAAATGGATCAATAAATCATAGCATAAAGGTAAAAAATGAAACTACAAATCCTCTATAAAATACTCAAGAAAAATCTATTTGACCTGAGGCTTGTTGATAAATTTTTACATACAACAACAAAAATATGACCATAAAGTAAAAATTTATACTTTATCAAATTAAAACATTTTTCTATGCAAATGACACTCTTAAGAGAATAAAACCACAACTCATGGATTGGAGGAAAATTTTTACAAATGAGTGCTCGCTTCGGCAGCACATATACTAAAATTGGAACAATACAGAGAAGATTAGCATGGCCCCTGCGCAAGGATGACACACAAATTCGTGAAGCATTCCATATTTAAAAAGAAAAAAAAGAAGAGAAAAAGAAAATTTTTACAAATGACATATTCAGAATACATAAATAATACTTGAACCTCTTCTATAAGAAAATCAATGACCCAGTTAAAAAGTGGGAAAATTATATAAACAGACACTTCACCAAAGAAGATATAGGATGGGAAATAAGCATACAAAAAAGACTCAACATCATTAGTTCATTATAAAATGCAAATTAAAACCACAAGGAAATACCACTACACATCTACTACAATGGCAATCTTTTTACAAAAAAAAAATTCAGACAATACCATATCCTACCAAAGATGCTGTGCAGCAGGAATTGTCACTTCACAGATTTTTAAACTGTATATACTTCATTTCATGGCAGGGGTTTTATTGTTTTCAAATAATCCCTTTTGTTTTTATTAGAAAGTCAGTGGCAAATAATTTAGCCAAGTATGACTAGATTTTGCATTACTTTCCTTTTCCATCACACTCAACTTTTAATTATTTTTCTTTCAACTGGATTTGTAAATGAAAGTACATTTAAAATTGAGGAGGTTGTCTCAATTTCAGAGGATGCTTAGGAATCAGCTTGACTAAGTGTATAATTATAATTGCTAACCTTGGATGAAAGCAGAAAGACCAGCTAAGTTCTGTAGCTTACAGCATGGCACCTGAGAGAAAGCTATTCATTCCTGTTTGGGTAAGTCATACTAAAACCCATGTGGGGCTAGAAGAAGATGTACATTACTGATTGGAAGACTCAAGGTAATGATAATTGCTAAGAAAGACATCTTTATTAACAAAATACTTTTTGTTGGCTCCTAAAATATGTTTGGTATTTATTATATGTCAGGTACCCTAATACATGCTTTGCAGTCCTGTTCACACATAAGAACAAATTACTAGCATCTTATTAGAGAGAAATACTCCAAAATACAATAGCATTATTTTATTTTCTCATTTTAAAAGTTTCCAAAAAAGTAAGATATTCAAATTAGCTTCATTACACAATATGAATAAAATAATATTGATAGTTCTTAGCCAAAAGGAAATACGTATGATTCAATTAAATATGAAAGATGATACAAGATAATTTTCTTGAATATTCATACTTAATGGATATTTGCCATGATAAAGAAAACATGAGCTTCAGTATGCCTGAAAATTTTCCATTACAAAAACATTTAGACAGACTTCCAGTGAGAAAAGAAGAGAACACACTGAACTTTTCACACCACTGAGACAACCTTCTCAATTTTAAATGTATTTTCATTTAAAAATCCAACTAAAAGAAAAATAAAAGTTGAATATGAGAAAAAAGGAAAGTAATGCAAATCTTACTATTTCTAAAGTATGTGAATTTAACGGTGACCATAATTATGTGTACTGTGTACTAAAGTCTACCCAATGACAAGAAAAAGCAAAGGAAACTGTTTACTCTGGTGTTAATATTATTTTTAATATTTCAGTTTAAAATATTACCAAATAAAGAGAAACATTGACAATAAAATTTTCATTAGTCTGAGGAGAAAGGAGAAAAAAAGAAAAAAAAAGGAAAGTGTTCTACGGAGCTGATGCAAGCAAGCACAGTAGGAATGCAGTGGAAGATACAGCTCAGTTAATGGCATGAGGAAAAATGAACGATGAGGATCAGTTTAAAAAAAAAAATATAGTGATTGGCAGTTTAACCCCCAGTGGTCTAGTGGTCTAAAGGCAACTTCTAGACTCTCTGATTGTGAAAGAAAATACCTCCACAAATAACACTTAAGAAAAGTGTTACTACAAAGAAGGCAGTTTTAGTTGTACAGTAATTAGATTTTAAAGGAGAAAAGAACAGAACACTGCTTTAGATGTTACTAGAGGCAATAATACTTAATGATACATTTCAATTCTAATTTTACTTAAATTATAAAATTGCAAGCCCCACTGTTTCCTCACACATCGCAAGCTCCTCCTCTCACACTCAATCAGCATTTTGTGAAACGTTCTTCTTAATTAACTAAATTGTTGTCTAGCCAGACATCTTGATTTCAAGAAAATGGATGTCGGGAGATTTGCTTGACAGAGGACCTAACAGAGTCTTCACGCACAACAGCAACATGACATTGGCTCTGAAAGAAATTTATAGTCCTGCTGAACAGAGGTTCCGCTACCAGCAGAAGAAACTGCTCTAGAGGCACGATGACTAATATGTCACCACATCAGCAGTTCCTTTATGGAAGCAGAGGAAGAACACTCAAATAAATCAGATTTGTCACAGACCTAAATGCCATTAGGCATGTCAGCCGGGATCTGAATTAGGCATCTCAGAGCAAAAGATGGGAAAGTTTCCACTGCACACTGCACTTTTCTGGGAGCCTCTTCCTCAGCAACCAGGCAGCCATTTTGGTAGCTCATACCCTACATGTTTCCCCTAAAGATCTTCCCCAGATGTTGTTTCCAGATAATACCATATATTTTATTTATTTTGGAAGGCAAACATGGGACTAAACATAGAAAGCACAACATATGCTGCAGCTCTTCTCTGTCCTTTTTGGGCTGTTCCATCTTTATAATTCTACACACAAACCGTAGTAATAAGCAGTCTTTATTTCTTGAAGTATGTGAAGAAAAAGCTATTTAAGTAATTTGTCCATTTTGTTTCCAGGGCAAGGGTATTATTATAAAAATGACTATGTCACATACACAGAAAGAGTGTCTTGCAAATCATCTATTTAACAGTATTTATATATAACTCAGATATATAATATACAAACTAATTATATTTAATTTTGTTGTCTAGCATATAAGTTCCCATAAAATAACTTTTAAAATCTACCCAAAAAGGCTATTTTTATTTTATAATATTAATGTGTCTCTTCACTTCAGAAATTTTATAGAATATACCCTAAAAATTAGAAGAGTGTCTGGCACATCATAGATACAGTAACTATTTGTTGAATCTTTGATGAGTTACATTTTTATAGGAGGAAAAGGTTTGACTTATGAAAAGTTTTGAGTTATAAGGGCTATGACTTTTCCCGCTCCCCCAAGAAATATATAGATGATTTGATTAAAAAGTGTAGGATTCCATTTCCATTTCTGAAGCAAATATTTATACAACTCTGCTGCAACATGATTGGAAATTGCTAGAAAATGAATATGCAAACTTTCAACAAAAGTGCCCCTTCTTTTTATAAATACTTCTAAATTTTTATTTCTTTTTATTTTTTAATTGACACATAATAATTCTACATATGTATGGGGTATAGTGTGATATTTCCATACATGTATACACTGTGTAATAATTTAATTAGAGTAATTAGCATATCTGTCACTTCAAATATTTATTATTTCTTTGTTTTGGGAACATTCAAAATCTGCTCTTTTAGCTATTTGAAAATCTGCAATAAATTTTCATTAATTATAGTAATACAGTGCTATAGAAAATTAGAACTGATTCCTACCTACCTGTACTTTTTTATTTTTTAATTAATTAATTAATTTATTTATTTATTTATTTTAAGATGGAGTCTCACTCTGTCACCCAGGCTGCAGTGTAGTGGCGCGATCTCGGCTCACTGCAAGCTCTGCCTCCCGGGTTCACGCCATTCTCCGGCCTCAGCCTCCCGAGTAGCTGGGACTACAGGTGCCAGCCACCACCACGCCCAGCTAATTTTTTTCTATTTTTAGTAGAGACGGGGTTTCACCCTGTTAGCGAAGGATGGTCTTGATCTCCTGACCTCGTGATCCGCCCGCCTCAGCCTCCCAAAGTGCTGGGACTACAGGTGTGAGCCACCGTGCCCGGCCACGTTTTTATTCTTTAACCAGCTTTTGACTCTCCCTCTCCATTTACCAGCCTCTAGTAACTGCTATTCTATTCTCTGCTTCTGTGAGATTAACTTTTTTAGATTCCACATATGAGGGAGAACATGCTGTATTTATCTTTCTTTGCCTGGCCAAATATTTTTGATTTAACATATTCATTATAGCATATATATTTCAAAAATCAAAGATAATTGAAATGATGAGATTTGGGGGAAGAAAAGGTATGATTTCCCGGAACTCCATTGATCACTGGTAGATATTCAGCTTTCAAAACCCTGAGATATTTTTCTAACTCATTGGATATATATATATAGTTACCAGCTATTGTGAATGACAAGCAATTCCAATTTCATTAAAGAACTTGTCTAACTGAATTATAACTATCTGTGAATGCATATGTCTCCCTACTAACTGGGATCTTTCTTTTTCATTAAATTGATATTTATTTACTGGCTGTAGAGGCACTGGGGATTCAAAGATGAAAAGCATCTGTCTTGTGATTAGAAAACTGAGATTCTCACAGCAAAACAATTATGCATTGAAAACATCCATTACTATCAGGAAATGCTCATGATGACAATAGATACAAAGTGCATTGTTGACGAGATAGAGCATCTACTGATGAATAAATATGTTTAAATATATTTCATAGAAAGAATTGTGGAACAACAACAAAAAATAAGAGGCATGATGTGAAATGATATTGACAGAAATGTATCCCAACTTACGTTTTCTTTAGATTTTAGAGATAACAATTCACTTGTCCTTTAAAAATCACATACTTGGCAACCTGGACACGTTTTAATCCACTTGAAAGAATCATGGGAACTCTTCTCACAGCAGGTGAGTTTTGAGACGAGGTCTGAAGGTGAGATAGGAGGGCGTTAAGTAGACAGAAGTTGGGAAAGATGACACGTTTAAGTGGACAACAAGAAGTAGAAAAAGGTTTTATAAGCAGGGAACAACTGACATAGGTATACAGAAATGAGAGACTATAAAATATCCAGGTAAGTAGTGGTTCAATATTGCTGAATTGTATCATAAAAATAAGAAAAGAATTAGATTGACTCTTAGAAACAAAACGCGGTAAAGTGTAGGATTTTTATCTTTGATCCCAGTTCTCTTAAAAAATGTCTATGTATTGTAGTCATTCAAGAAGTTAATTGAATGAATGAATGAATGAATTATAATCTGAAAGTGCTGGATTACCTTGGCAAAATACTATACAAATCTTCTTATTCTATCACACTTTCTCTGTACTTTTACTTAGCAAACTTTTTGTAATAGTAAAGTGAGTCAACCCTGCTTAACATATTCAATTTTGGATCTACAGAGAAACAAATGTCTAGAGGAAATTAAAAGTAGAAAATATGTACTGGGGACTGAATAGGAGAAGGGAAAAGAAGGAAGAGGGAGACTTCATGCCACAGTGCTGGTCTGATGCCTATAAAATGAGATAGAGGAAAAAAGAGTTTGGGAGAATCTCAGGATCTAACATAGATGCAAGAAATATTTGGCTAGGCACATAGTGAGTACTCAAGCCCAAATTCCTCGTAAGAGGAATCCTGCATCTCACTTAATAACCCTTCAGTAGTACTATTGCTTGTTTAGTCATATGTTGGGAGCAGGCCATGGAAAGAAGAGTGTGGTCACAAATGCAATGCAATGGGGGATCCAGACAGGCGCAGCTGGGGTCAAGAGTCCGTTACACTCTTCGTAGCAGATCTAAGTGGCATATTTGCATGGCTGCCACAATATATAAATCTAAATGGAACGTTCTCTGAAGACTGACTAGAACATGGTTAAAAATCATATAAAGACCATGTTCTGTAAATATTAGAATTATCCTTCTCTCAATTCATCTTTCTGAAATTGTAGTTCTCTGTGGTCTCATAAGAGAACACAGCTAACAAAGCACTCAATTTCCTTGAAATCATGGCTGGGGTGATAAGAGAACAAACTCAAAAACTACCTGATTGATTGTAGCCACATTTTGGGGAAACAAAAGATTGTAATACATGCATGTAAAAACCTTAAATATGTAAGGCAATTAGCTGAAACATACACCAAAAACATCTATTATGGTATTAATGAACTAAAGTCAAGAACAAAGAAAATGAAAGTTTTAAATTATGAACATTATTTAATGTCATTCTACTGCTCTTGTGCTCTTTACTGATTAGAAAGAAAAAAAAGCAAGTTGTTTTCATTGTAAAATATATATCAAAGTTTTGATTATTTTCAAATTTTATCTAGGGAGAAAGCAAGATTTTCATAGATATATGAACATTAATTAATAAATAACAAAGAAACTGGAGTTTGTACAATTAAAAAAAAACGGAAAAACAGAGTTTACCAAATGGAATAAAATTAAGCTCATCAAGTATAACATGAATGAAATAACGTTAGGACAATTGGGAAAGAGAGTGTATCCTATGTAGAATGAACAATATATGCAAACACTGAGACTGAGAAGTTTCAGAAAACTGCACATAATTCACTGTCACTGGAGAGCAGGAAAATAGAGGAAGGAAATTAGTCTGGGACCTGTATGCTACATTATTTCTCTTCTTATGGACAACAGGGATATAAAAGAACTTTGATGAAGGAAGTGACATGACCTGATATATCAATCTGAAATATTGGTTATAAATATAGTAAGATGGATGAGAGTAGTGTAGGGAGACTGGGCGAGGAGGCATGAAAAAAACTATTATAAAATTCTGAATAAAATATGACCGGAACCTGAACTAAGGCAGGGGCAGTGACCACGGAAAAGGATCAGTATGCGAAATGATAGATTAGGATGATGGACTGTCATTCCTTGTGAAAGATTACAGACAGTGGAACAGAGAGAGAAAGACCTCACATGTATCCCTGACTTCTTGAATGAGCACTAGGATGGCACACTAGGATGGCACTCCTAACAGAAAGGATTCAAAGGAAAGTCTTTAGATAGAGCATGATATGACTTGGCTCTGTGTCCCCACCCAAATCTCGTCTTGAATTGTAATCCCCACATGTTGAGGGAGAGACCTGGGTGGAGGTGGCTGGATCATGAGGGTGGTTTCCCACATGCTGTTCTCATGACAGTGAGGGAGTTCTTGTGACATCTGATAGTTGAAAAGTGGCATTTTCCCCTGTGCTTGCTCTCTCTCCTAACCCATGTAAGACATGCCTTGCTTCCCCTTTGCCTTCCACCATGATTGTAAGTTTCCTAAGGCCTCCCCAGCCATGCAGAACTGTAAGTTAATTCAATCTTTTTTCTTTATAAATTACCCAGTCTCAGGCAGTTCTTTATAGCAGTGTGAGAAGGGACTAACACAGAGGCTATCACTATTAAGAAGCTAAAAATATAAAAAAAGCAATTAACATGGAGATTTTTAAAAATTTATTCACTATTTAATGTTTAGTTGACTTATTCACCAACTATTCAATACCTCCTATACGCTAGGTACTGTGTTAGTCCAAAAGATTACAGCAGTAAAATGGGCAAGAATATTTGTTCTTTAATAGCTTATATTCCAGGGGAGGAAGTCAGGAAATAATCAAACAGCTATAATATGTAATATGAGAGATTTTTATGAGAGCTGTGTAACAAAGTAGTGGAGGACAAATGGAAGTACAGGGACAATTTTAATGTTAAAAGGTCCAAGAGGGCTGCACTGAAAAGGGGTCATTTGAGCTGAGATGTGTGGGTTTCAGAGTCATCCATGGGGATATTGGGAAGAGGGAAGCACTGTGGTCACAGGAAACAACATGTACACAGGCCTTGTAGCTATGAGTAGGTCCAGTGTATTGAAGTGACAACCAGGAGTAATTATGTGACTGGAGCAAAGTAAGAAAAAGGGAGACTAGTTGGGAGTGTAGTCAAATTCATAAGAAGAAGCCACATTATGGGGACTATAATTTTTATTTTTAATATAATGAAAACCTGCCAGTTAAAAGTATTGTTTTCCCCTGAACACTTAATAACAGTTTCTTTGCCTCTGAAAATTTCAATATAATTTTTAATTGTATATGTTCTAAGTCTTGTTAATATTACATGTTTCTCTTTACAATCATATTCAATCAGATTACAGTACACTCATTTGAATTAGCATCTGAGGCTAAAAGCTATTTGGACATAACTAATGCTTTGTGTGACTGCCTCAGTTCCATTTGGAAAGTTTTTTAAATCATTGCAATGCTTATTTTTACTTATAATTGATATTTACTTTTAGTCATAAATACATTTTGACTGATGCTTATTTTTAATGAAAACATATTGAATAGATTGATATGATGGCTATAGCACTTTTTTATGGATGCAATAACAACACTGACCAAGTCAAACATTTGTCAATTACCAAAGTATTGGCAAAATACAGCATTAATTAGATATAAGAAACTCAATCTCAGAAGTGACAGTATATTACAAATAAAAATGTGTCAGTTCCCTTTGTAGCATAAATATAGAATGTTAGTTGATATTTTATAACTAAAGTTTCTGCAATCAAATATGTGTGGGAAATTGTTTAATTAAACAGCACTATTTGTATTTAGCACAGAACAAGGTGGATGGTTGTAGAAATGAATCTACTAAAGAGATTCATAAGGTATATAGTGTCTCCCAAATATATTTGTTCACAGTCTTTTCTTTAACACTATCTCCAACTAGGATATTTGGCATTCACATTTGCTTGCCCTGAATATGTGAATCTGGAACTAGGTGCAGAGTCCCTTCTAGGACCCAAAGTTTGGGCTGTCATTACTCTATGTATCATCACAGTAGGCAACCATTACCACTACTACTGCTAATAATTAATGCTTATATGGCCTGCACTATGTGCCAGATGCAGTTCTAAGTGTTTGACACATGTGGACTCTTCTAGCAACAACTCTGTGAGGAGGGTGTGCTATTCTTACCCTTACTTCAGACACAAGGAAATTAAAACACAGAGAGGCGAAACCTCTGGTCAAGGTCACACAGCTTTATAAGCAGCTGAGCCAGGCAGATAGGCTCCAGGAATTATGCTATTTGGCTCTGGATATATTTCCTCTCAAATAAATCACTAGTATGTCCCTTACTGAAGATTAGCAATAGCCATTTCTGTTACAATTCTAGGACATACTCTTCTTTTTCATCATGCTGGCTATGTCCTATCTGCTTTTCTCTGTTTTTATGTGATTCTTTGCTCCACACATTTCCACTTCTGTGTCTCATTGAGGTCCTAGGGCTGTGATGTCAATTCCAAATCTCTCTAATTGCTTGAAATTTATTCCTTTAAATTTTAACCCTTTCTCCTAATACATAGTCTTTATCAACTATATTAAAATTGGCACAGTTATTTTATAACCACAATTGCACAAATGTTGAAGTTCTGACACTTCTATATGAGAATCTTCTGCAATAGTTCCTTGGTTTTCTTTGCTGATGTGGAAAATTTTTATAAATACATTCATGTTCCACATCTCCTCACTGCTATTTCCAATTTTGTTTGTTTTACAAATATTTATGGATGTCTACCACATGCAAGGCCCTGTTCTAGTCCCTGTAGATGCATCACTGAAAAAAGATACCTACTCTTTGGTTGGCTTACATTCTAGTGGTAAGTGAAAGACGCTAAGCCATAATATAATTTATCTCCTTTCAATAAATTATATTATGCATAAGAAGATGAGAAGTGCTATGGAAAAAATAAAACATAAGCATAGATCAGGAAAAAGAGGTTGGTGGGGTAGGTATAATATTAAGGCAAAAAAAAAAACTAGGTTTTATTGAGAAAGTAAGCTATGGGAAAAACTTGAAGAACATGGAAAATATTTTCCAAACTCAAAAGGATATTTAGGAGAAGAAAATTTCAGTTTGGGGTCTGAAGGAAAGACTCTAAGGAAGGAGTTTGCCTAGAGTATTCCTTGAACTGTATTGAGGCTAATACCCTGGAATGGACTGAGTAAGAAAGAGAGATTAAGAGCTACAATCAGAGAATTAATGATGGCCCTGACTTTCAGGCCATTGTGAAAAGTGGCTTCTACACTGAGTGAAATGGAGAAGCCATTATAGAGATTTGAATGGAGAAGAGACATTATTGGACTTACGTCTTTAAAAGATCACTCTGGCTTTTCTGCTGAATATAAAGAATGGGGCCATGGGGAGAGGTAGTGGGGTTTAAATCAATGCTACCTATTAGAAAGCTACTACATAATCCAGAGATGACATACTTTAGATGGTGGCATGAGTACTAGAATTAGGAAAACTTATGGAGATGAGTTCTGTGAGGAGAGAGAGCCAAGAGGCATAAATAAATAAATAAATAAATAAATAAATAATAATGCAGAATTCAGAGTTCTCAGCATATACATATTATTTAAAGATACGGAATTAGATTAGCTCATATGAGGATATAGATGTAGAAGGAGAAAGGGAGAGGGCTGGGACTGAGGTTTGAGACTCTGCAGTATTGAGAAATATGAAAGAACAAAAGAAATCAGCAATAATCAGTAGGAATGTCTAGTAAGTGAGTGAAAAACCAGGAAATTGTAGTGTCCTGGGAGCCAAGGGGAAACCATGTATTAAGAAGGAGGAAGTATCTTTAATAAGGAAGGTTTTATGCTGCACCTGCCCCTGATGCCCCATGATGATTAAGGGAATCACAGCCTCCATTCATTGTACCGTACTCTCCCTGACCCAGATTATGGGATTAAAAGAATTTACGGGAGACACGATCTTCCAGTTGGTTTATTACCTGCCAACGTAATGGTTTCTGCCATTACTCCAAAGTCCTTTCCTCTGTGGTTATTTCAAGGGTCTTCCTTATACCACATGACTTGTTGATTTGCCAAGGTTTTGCTGCTTGATGGTTTTAAGCCCCTAAGAGATGATTTACATCAGGACTTGGGAAATGTTCAATAAAGTTATTCCAATTGGCTGAAACCGAAAAAGATAAATACAAAACATTTAAATTTCTACCTTGAATATGTTTTTAAAGCTTTCAAATTGTCTAATAAATTACCTGAAATGGGTAGTTCAGTATCATTCCCTCTCCCTGAGAATTTAATTAAAAAATTTGTTGAAGCCAATAAAAATAATTAGTAGGTTCACACTACAACATTTTAGCATGGTAATTTCATACTATTTTCTTCTTTTTCCACAGAAAGAGCTCTACATGAAAGTATAGGATGGCAAGTAATTTAACAATGATATTGAAACCCTGGTTAGTTTCAATCATCAGTGTTCCTGGGTTCTTCTTCTCCAGGAACTCCTCATTGTAATTCTGTGTAATTGCAATATATAAGAAAAAAAAACAACAGAATGGCTGATTATTATATCCTCTTCATACTTACACTCTCAAATCAAAAGAAGCAAAGACATTGTGTGTGTGTGTGTGTGTGTGTGCACGTGCACACGTGTATGTATTGTAGATGGCTCTGCATAGTCCTGCTGGTAAAAACATTCTTAAATACTTTTCACTTAATTCAGAGATATGTCTCTGCATCTTTGTTGCATTTATCCTATTGAAAGGACATCTTCACCTTGTCTTTCCCCAATATAATTACTGTTACTATTTTTAGGTGAGAAATATACTAATTTTGGATTAAAGCCAAATTAGTATCAATGCTTAGCATATAGATATGCAGTATGTAGACTATATAGAAACATTTTATGATTAGTATTCACGTTCTAACTAGTGAAGACAATGGAATATACCATTATGATTTTATTTTTTAAAGCACCCCATGGATTTACTAAGGAGTAAGTGATTCTAGAGCTAAGAACATTTTTAATTAAACAACTATCTTTTATATAGGCAGTAATTTTCCTGCAATTTTTAAAATAAATGATTGATGGAAGAGTATATTATGGGTTCACATGAACTTGTCGTTAAGTTATCTTGTCCAGAATAACTAGATTTCATTGGACGAGATTAAGATTTGAGCTTTGTCAGAACTTTGGGCAGAACAACACACCTGATGAAATCTGCAACCAGTCTAATATTAAGTTAGCCATGTTTTAGTAAAGTGGTAAATTCAAGATGATATCTCCAAATGGAAATACTAGTATTTATTTTGGTAATAGCTTTATTTATTAACATTAAAAATTCAAAGAATAAACTTACACTGTGACTTCCTTATAAAAAAAATGATACTTCTTTTTTCACTTCAAAATTTTAGTTTATATATTGCAGTGAATTCTTAGATGGTATATTTTTATAAAACATTCCTAGAAGGAAATATGAAATGCAGAGCAATTCCGCAAAAGACAATGCAGAGGAATATGCATTTCATATTATTCTCTAGGAAACTTCTTTTAAATAAGTTATTCATAAAGAGATGTGACTTTTATAGAAAATAAACAGGTTTATAAAACTATAGGTACACAAAGAAATGATCAACACCAACTCAGGATGCTGGTTATTTCTGCGTGTGAGTTAGGAGAATGCAATTAGGAAATTGCACACAGTGTCCAGGTGCTTGCTTCTACTTCTTTATTTATTATTTATTTTTATTTTATTATTTTATTTATTTATTTATTTATTTATTTATTTATTTTGAGAGGGAGTCTCACTCTGTCGCCCAGGCTGGAGTGCAGTGGCACAATCTCGGCAACCTCCACCTTCTTGGTTCAAACAATTCCCCTGCCTCAGCCTCCCGAGTAGCTGGAATTACAGGCGCATGCCACCATGTCCTGCACCTTTTTTGTATTTTTAGTAGAGATGGGGTTTCACCATGTTGGCCAGACTGATCTCAAACTCCTGACCTCAGGCAATCCGTCCGCCTCGGCCTCCCACAGTGCTGGGATTACAGGCGTGAGCCACCGCGCCCAGCTGGCATGTTTCTAATTCTATCCCACTGTTTCATGTATCTCATAGACTACTCACTTTAATTTTAAGTGACTTTTGTTCTTTTTCTAGTTTGGGTGATCTGACAATCATCTCTTCTCTAGGAGAGACAATGGCAAATATTTAAAGCGAATAGATAGGTTTGACTAGTATTATGGAGGAAACAGGTAGTGTCGCACTTTGAAGACAAAATAAACCAGCTCTTGGTGCAGTAATACATTTCACTATCATGAAAAAATAGTCTTTGAAACATAAACCTTTGTGGATTTTTATTTCACTGACCAATCTAAGTGAAATGGAGTTAATAAACCCACTGTGATTATTATTTATGATTGGTATTGATGTCCTTACTATTCATGTACGTAGACAAAGGAGAATGTATGTAGACAAAGGAGTTTAAAATAATAATTATTTATGCAATAGAGAGATCACAGTTACACTATGTTCCTTTTCTTTTATGGGTCCAAATAGCCACATCAGACTACACATGCGGCCTAGGCATCTTCTCATGCCCATTGGCACCCACATTGATCACACAGTTAAATGCACAGAAGCCTGAGCTGCCAGGATTCATCATTAGGAAGCTGTTTATCCAAAGCAAACCTTTCAATATACTTTGTCAACCTCGAACAATCACCTGGAGTAGAAAACATGAATTGAAATCCCAGCTGTGCCACTTACTAGTGAACTTGCAGCAAGCCATTTTGCTTGACACTCTAAATCATTTGTGGAATAAAGCATGGGTGCCATTAAAAAAGAAAGGAATAAATTTACTTCATTTTATGCATGTCAATTTGCTCTTCCAGAAAATAAAATTTAGCATATAGCTGTGTCGTAAAGATTAAATAAGCTAATATATGTGAAAGTGCTTGGTAAACACCAAAGCATTGTACAAATAACAGCTACTATTGTCTGTGACTTTCCTTTTTATTTCAAGTAATTTGCCACTAACCATGTCTCTGTCGTTCACTTTTAAAGAATTACATTTTCTTTTATGATTTCTTCATTATTAAATATTTTTTGAGCGATAAATTTCTCTTGGAAAAGATGAGACATTCCTAAATTGTAAACAATGATAACCACAGAACGATCCAATTTTCAGTGAAATAAGTGAATCAAATGACACATTATAGGTTAAATACTTGTCTAATAAAATTAAAAAGAGTGTTCATAATAGATCGCCACAGGAAATAGAAATATTTATAAGCTGTGTTGTAAGAGTGAGCTTGACAACCTTAAAGAAAAGTGAGATCTCTCCATTTAGTGTTTTTCTCATTCTCAATCTGATTATTTTTGCGTACTTAGGTTTGACAATACAAACCATGTTTGTTCAGAATAATATAAATGTATATTGTATTTTTGTTTCTTTTTAAAATTAGAAAACGAAAATGTATAAATCAAATTTCTCAAATGATGAAAACTCACATCAAAATATTAATGGACTATTATAGATTTTCAGAAAGATTTGAGACAATGAGAGTCACATGAGTGAAATAATAATTTTTCAAACGATTGAGTTCACCAACTTCGAAAATACATGATATACATTTGGTAACAAATTTGGATTATTTTGGTAGAATGTTTTTAACACAAAAAGGATGTCTCAATGACCAGGTAATGATGTCATTCTAAGAGACTGAAATAAATTAGAATATGCCATCCTTCTGATATTTGATTGTGTATCAAATTAATGTATGTAGACAAAGGAGTATAAAATAATAATTATTTATGTAATAGAGGGATCCTGACTAAAATGTTAGATAATGAAGGCAGCGAGCATATCTCATCTTTATTGTATATTTCAATAGCCTTCACACTTTGCTTTTTTTTTTCTTAAGAGACAGGGTCTCACTCCCTCACCCAGGTTGGAGTGCAGTTACGTGACCATAGCTCACTGCAACCTGGAACTCCCGGGCTCAAGTGGTCCTCCTGCCTCTGCTCCCTAGTAGCTGGAACTATAGGTATACACCACCACACCTGTCTCCTACATATTGCTATGTATGACTTGAGTGCTCAATAAATACCTAAAACACAAGAATAGCCCATGCTTCAAACCAGGCCACTTGAAGTCACACCGAACTTACTGATACTCTGTTCACTTTTACGTTCATTTTGATTATTCTCCTTGCCGTATTTGGATTTTGATAGTTTCTATTGGTATGTCTACAAGTTTACTGATCATTTCTTCTGTAATAAATATTCAGCTTTTATTTCCAAGCAGTATATTTTTTATCCCAGATGTGGTAGGTTTTGTTTCCAGAAGTTTGATTTGGGTCTTTTTATTACTTCAGTGTTTACTTATCTTTCTGAAAGTATGAAATGCTATTATAATAACTGTTATCATGTATTTGCCAGATAACTCTAACATCAGTTCTGAGTCAGTTTTTATGTATTTTTCTTCTCATGGTGGATAGTATGTTCTTGCTGCTTTGCATGACAGGCGTCCTAGTCTGTTTGGGCTGCTATAAAAGCATACCATAAACTAGGTGGTTTATGAACAACAGAAACTTATTTCTCATAGTACTGGAGGCTGGAAGTCTAATTCCACTGGCAGATTCAGTGTCTGGCAAGGGCTCATTTTCCGATTCATAGACCATGACTTCTCACTTTATGCTCATATGTTGGAAGGGGTTAGCTAGCTGTTTGGGACTTCTTTTATAAGGGCACTAATCCCAAACATGAAGGTTCTGAACTTACGAACTAATTGTCTCCCAAAGGTCCCACCTGCTAATACCATCACCTTGGGGATCAGAATTTCCACATACGAATTGCAGCAAACAAACATTCAGTCTATAGCACAGGGTTATTTATAATTGGGTGCCAAACATTCTACATTTTACCATTTTCGGTGCTGAATATTTTTATATTCCTATAGATATGCTTGAGAAAAAAAAAATTCTAGGATGCAGCTGATTTACTTGTAAAGAGTTTGATCCTTTTCGATCTTCCTTTTATGTTTTATGGAAGGGCCAGAACAGCATTTAGTTTAGGATTGAGTATTCTGAGAACTCTACCTTATTCCCCATGAACTACGAAATTTTTCTGTCTGGCTAAATGGAAACAGACACTATTACTGGCTGGGCTCGGTCTATTATTTCTAATGCTTTCAAGTGGTTCTTGCCTCCTGAATCACTCTGAAAACTCTGTCAAGACAGCAAACTGTGGAAATCACTGGGCTCACCTCGTTTATTTCTTAGCTCTGTGAGATCACTGTACTTCATTGCCTGATTGTGAATTGGATTGCAAATCTTTGTTTCATATATTTGGGTTTTTGGTTGTTTCAGGAAGGAGGGTGTATCTGCTCCCTGTTATTTCATCTGTTTCAGAAACAGAGTTGGGATGTGTTTTTAAACAAAACTTGCAATAAAACAAAATATAAAAATGGCAAATAAGAATAAAAACAATAGAAAAAACAAATTTTCTTAAAATAGTCAATGTAAATGGAACATAATGTTGTATCTGAACAATGCCTGCAGTGTTTCCTGAACTTACGATACTTCGCAGAATCACATAAGACCTATTGGGCTACCTATAAAAGCATATATGCACTACTACCTGTAGTTGCCCTTAAACTGATGGCTGACCCATGCTGGATATCTGGCAAATATAGTTAGGTTCTTGTAACCAATATGGCAACTATTGGTTGCTAATTTGATTCAAAATTGAGAAGAATTCAATTTACAAGAGAAAGGAGAAAAATTAATTGGAAATTAATCAACTTAATCTCAAGACTGGTTTTGTTTTTGTTTTTTTAATCAAGAAGTTAAAAATGATACTAAGGATACTTAAAGCCTGGGTGATAATGCTAAATGTTGCCATAAAAAAGATAAATGGACACTGTTGTGTTTGGTTATTTCAAATTTTTAGACGCCAAAAAAAATGAAAAGAAAAAACATTTCATATATGGCAAAGTAAAACTCAACTTAAAAATCAACATACATACAGAAAAATTTGTTTTTTCAAAATATCTATTCCAAATTTATTTTTAAAAATATTTGTAAGCTGCTTTACTGGAAATTGAATAAATTATTTTTTGCATTTTTAGTGGATCTTTGAGGATCTGTTTAAATCTTTTATGCATATCACTGAAAATTCACTTTACTGCTGAATTGCTAATATATAGCTTATTTTTAAAGTGTTTACATTGCAAAATTTTTAAATATATATATTTTTTTACTTGAGAATTCATTCAAAGAGAATCTCAGGAAGAATTACAAAAGCAAGACTTCATAAATGCTTCCATTTCTACAGAGTAGTAAGTAGTGACAAGTCTATTTCTACCAACATATTGTATGCCAGACAACACCTGTAAAGAAAGCACACAAGGAACATTAAATATCTGGAAATAGGAAAATTACTTCTGCTGATGGGCAGGTGAAACCCACCCAGGGAAGACAGAGAGAGTAATGGCATCTCTGTGTTTATTTTGACAAACCTATGACAGCACTATTCTGTTTCTTGATAAACAAACATAATCTTTGAAATATGTTTGGCGATTCCTTGCACTTGAGCTTGTTTCTTTCAAGGCTGCCTTTGATCACAAACAAAACCCAACCAAATGAAAAAAGTCCATTGTTCTTGTACATCATAGCTAACCTAGCTATTTTATCTTTCTTACTGGATTTTAATTAGTATTTAAATGAACATTAACAGAAGCTTTAAACAGCCCTTATATAGCATGTTTATTCTGCCTTTATCCCTACTATCCATTTATTAGCAGTACAATAATTATTATTGTTCTATGATTAACAGCAACAATACAAACATTTCTATCCTACTAAATTTCAATTCACTTTTATAACAATAAAAAATATCCCTAGCACAATCATGTTATATCCATAAGCCCTAATATCACTATGTTAAGTAGGCCAAAACTTTTATGCTCTTATAATTCTCCCATATAGTTCCAGTTACGTTGGCAAGTAGCAGTGTGCATTGTTTTCTAGTAATTGTTTGAAGCACAAGAGGAATTCTGAATGCACATCTAATGGAATCCATATATTAGAATTCTTGCCATTCCTGTAGAGCCAGAGTACCAAATTTACTCTAAATTTTGTATTCAGCAGAGAAAAATACTACAAAATATAGTTTCAGGGATATGATTCATGTATGGTAGCAGTATAAATATAGAACGGGAAAGTAATTGCATTTCCTGTCTCAATATTAATATTTGTGATTTGTGTCTGTAGTTAACCAAGAGAAATTAAAATATACTACCACCATATCTGTGGAAACCTGCTGTCTCTAAAAATATTCTGCTTTTGAGCAGATTCAAACCAAAGACTCTACACAAAGCAATATATGTGCCTTTGCAGCTGTCAAATAAATTTATGAATTATAAGTTCCACATTTTTAAAAATTGCTATAAATAAGAACCAAGACCACCTTCTAGAAAAATAGGTAAAAAGAAACAAGGCCTTCACTTTCTTTATGACAATATATAATATAACAAATTCAAGTTTAAACTCTGAGAGGAAATGTGAATTTAACCCTACTGTCTGTCTAGACTTCATAAGAGAGATTTTTGACGAAATTTGTATAAAACATAATCAAAGTTTGAAAAATTAATAGGTCACGCTTGATGTTCAAAACCTCTTTGCCATTCACTAAGAAACCCAACAATGTATGTGCTTATCTTAGTCGACTGGATTTGGTGGATATTTGAAAAGTACCCTGTCAGTGACTACAGGTATGACCACGCATACATGATTTTAAAAGCACTTTATGTTTGTATTTCTCACACTTTATGAGAAATTTTCAAACAGGTCATGGTGTCCTGTCGAAATGGTCATATGTCTATTGAATTAACAGAAAATGTTGATTGCGTACAGCTTTTCAGACTCCTTGCCACAGCTCAAGGCCACTCTGACATCCAAGGCTCACTGGATAGGAGCTTCTGGAGAATATTTTTCCAGAGGGTTCCATATAAGATGATTTACCCTCATCCCTTACTCCTAAAATGATATACATTATGGAACTGAGGCATCTCTATGAATTGTAAAAAACCTGTAGTCTTTCTCTACATCGCTATTAACCTAGCAATGCGTTTGTGGAAAAACCATGTCAAATCATTTAACAAAGTATTATTATGTGTGAATATAATTGCCTGGTACTGCACCTTCAAGTTCCTTCAAACTATGTACTTTTTCTAAAAGTGTTTATTGCTCCATATTTTGTCTAGATTGAAAGGAAGATATTGTTATGTAAATAGTGTTACTCAGAACAGAATCCTTTATCTCCATTTTTCTCTATCATGGTTGTTTTTATCCATGAAAGTCAGACCAAAATTATATCATGTATGAAACAGAACAGTGCAAAATAATGCGTATTATTAGAGACGCTGAATAGCATTAGAAACGTTGGCTTTGTTATGACACCAGCCAAGACCAACCTTATGCAAATATATTATTATTATTACACATAGTAAAAATACTTTAAAAATTAATCTTAACTCTGCCTTTCAAGCCAGCTGTAAGCAAGAATTTGCCATATTATTTTGTTTATTATGTGCAGGTACAATTTTGTTCATTTTTCTATTGTGGACTTTTCAGACGCCAGAGCCATAACAGATCTGCAGTTTTCAGCACCATGCACAACTGAAGAATTAAATAGCTATTTCTGTTGCTGGTGACACTACTAATAATGATGATTTCATGTAAAGATAGTTCAGGCCACATATCCAGCTGCACAATTGGAACATAAAAACCCTCCGAAATTTTACACTGAAGGAAAGGATGAAGTACAAATTGTGTAAGGGTTGACTTTACAGTTTTCTTAGGGCAATAGTCTGCTCTATCTATGAAAAACTGTTAAGCTCTTTTCATGACAGAATACCTTTATGACGTCCCTTTCATTCCTCATTGCCTTCTATGTACTGTCTTCTTATTTTCTAAATCATTTCTGAATCATGCTGAAAACAACATTTTATTATTCTGACAGACTTCCAGAGGAAATCACACACGTGTTTCTGTGTGCACACACACAAACACACAGAGCACTATTCATAGGAAAAGAGTAGCTCTGTTAGTTTCATGGCTCTGAAGCAAAGTTAGATTCACTTACCAATTCACGATCCATCATCTTTCACCCGTCATTGAAGTTCAGGGCTGAATACTGTATGGGCTACTTGTCATTTGGACCAAGAAAGAAATAAAAAATGATATATACCGATTTCCCTTGACAGCAGAGACACAGATGGCGAAGATGTTTGGACCATATTGTCTGCTTTAGGGTCATCCCTGAAGCCATTAGCTATCATAATGATGAAACTGTAGTTACTTATTTTCCCACAATTTTCTGATGTGGCAGAAACAATGTTACATTGGGGGCCTGCGTATTCTTCTAAGAGGTTATGTTGTCCTTGGGAGGAAACAACACATATGACAGAATATTTTTTGCCTCTAGAAGTAAAAATTACAAATTAGAGATTAGAAACGTTATGCAACATACACTAATATTATTAGCATGCAAAATTAGGCTTTCATACTATTATTGAAACACTTATGAGGTATATATGCTGTTTTTGGAGTTCTTAACTCAGTACTTTTAGTTACTTTAGTCACTTAAGGGTAGTATTTAACATCTTCTGTTTATTTATCTGTTGATTTTGTAAGTCAGACAGTAAACAAAAACAATTGAACATATACCAGGGCTGGTGATATGTTAGGAAACAAAACAGACCAAAAAGAATTTTAAAAATACCTGCACTGGTAGAGCTTGAGTCCTAGTAGGAGAAACAGACAGTAAAACACAAAACAAAACATTCATTTTTATAATAATTAAAAAAGGAAAAGTACTATGCAAAAAGAGAGGGAAGCAAATGGGAGCACAGCACCACTATGGCAGAAGAGGAGAGAGAAGGAGGTTTGGAACTGCAATACTATGAGGTTGTCAGGAGAAGCTTTCCTGAAACTATAGCATCTGGTCCAAGTCCCAAAATAAGGAGTCAACCACAGGAATGGCTATGGAAAGAGCATTCTGGAAGGAAGAACAATCCATGCAAAGGCTGAGAGGTGGGAGTGTGCTCGGCATATTCAAGAAACAGCCAGGAAGCAAGTGTGGCTGAAACAAAGTGAGTAAGGAAGAGAATATAGAAGAAGACAGCACAGAAATACCAGTGTAAAATTAAAAAGGGTATTTTAAGGCTATGATAATGATTGTGGCTTTTAGTATGAAGGAAATGAGGAGCCACTGAAAGGAGTTCAAGAAGAGCAACATGATCTTAATTTGTTTTTAACCCACTAAAGGAGGGGCAAAGGTAAGTGCTAGGAAATCCTTTAGGAGCATTGGCAATAATCCAGATGAAGAAAATAGATAATGTATAAAGAAATAAACATGATATGTGCCCTTAAGGCATTCTTTGTAGGAAATATAGGCATGTGAAAATTTAATCTTACTATAGACTATTATATGTAGTAACTAGTAAGTGTACTTAACCTGGATTTTGGCACCAGGAAGGAATGATCGATTGTGATTGGGTGGAGAGGACCATGTTTCACAAAGGAGGAAACAAAACTCCCTTTTTTTAGAACTATTCACATTATACAAACTAAATTCAGGCTTTGTCAAATGATACATCAATTTTCTCAAGTATTACATCAAAATATGCTATTAAGCTCATTGAAGGGGTAAGAATAAGAATAAGAAACATATGACTTTACAGATTGTATAATTTGAAAAAATTCCTGAAGTTAGTGCGTGCCTGTGTGTGTGTGTGTGTGTGTGTGTGTGTGTGTAATAGCTCATTTGGCTCTAAAAGGCTTGTTAAAGTAAAACAAACAAAACTAAACTAAAAACAAAGCCTTAGCTACCTATATTCAAGAAATAACATTTCAATTATAAAGCATTAGCTATATTATAAAAACAGAATGACTGATTTTCTTTGTATATTTTTCACAAGCTTTCCTCTTTACTTGTCATTTAAGTCTCTCTCCTCTTCTTTGAGGTCTTTCTTTCTTCTTGAGTAGCATCAAAATCCATACCAATGATTCAGACTTGCAAATATTTACAAAAGATTAAACAGGTTATCAGATATGTCAACCAACCCACATTTCTACAGGAGGAAAACAGACTGTACAGAGTATAAATTTCATGAATTACTGCTTATTGTAAGTCACCACTGAAAAGGCTTCATGACTCATTGGTTTCTTATTGAAAATGTACTCATTCGACCCTGAGAAATGCTAACGTGTCGAACTCCGAAAGTCAAGCTCTGTTTTGTGGTTTCCAAAACGCAAAATTGAAAGAATTAAATTAAGTTCAACTGTATTTTATTTTCAATTAATGACATTCATATTAAAGGTGTCTAATTCTATTGAAGTAGGTAAGGTTACATTATAAATTATATAATATCCATAAAGTATATTTAGCATGTACTGTAAAATATTAAGCAACCAATAGGTTGGATGTTACTTTCTGACTCTATTCCCAAGTGTTCATAGAACATCCATTACAACACTGGTTCTAAAAAAGGACTAAATTTAGAGGTTTAAAAATGCAACTTATAGCAACCATTCATCCTAGAATTTCTTATACAAAATTATCAGAATCATAAAATCTTCCCATTTACATATCTTATAATATTTTGTTTTATATAGATATGCATTACTAATTATATATTTATAAAGATATTTATATGTAAATAATTATAAATATAGTATCATATATATTATAATGTTTTCATCAATGAGTAATTAAATCTCATATGCAAGTTTATCTGAAAATATTTTTCATCAAATCATCTTTATAATTTGTGATTTTTTAATAGCAGAAAATTAGTTTTGTATTTTCACTCAGAAAAATAATGAAATAAAGATCAGACATAAAACATATTCATGAAAATGAATCATTTTCAGTGGGGAAGTGGTCTGGCTTGTCATTAATTAGCTCCCTTGGAATAGGCAATCCCATGGTATACTAACATTAAACCATCTTTAGTTAATGAAGTTCAGAGTAGCCACAGCAGTCTTATAATTTACATTTTAAGCCCAAAAAGGGTTCAGGAAAACATAAACTCTTTTCACGCAAAAGAGAAGAAGCTTTGGTTCTGAAAGTCCACATCAAATGTATCTGGCCTCAGGTATATGTACTACATTTATTCCATTTGGGAAAGTGGCTATTCACAGATTATTTTTTAAGGATGCAATGTCCAATGTCCTTGTGCAGTAGTGGATTTGATTCAAGCATCATCATATACATGTCGAGCATGACCGGACAGAGTAAATTTCCTTCTTTTTTTTTTTTTTATTTTTATTTTTTTAAAGATCGGGTCTTCCTCTGTCACCCAGGCTGGAGTGCAGTGGTGCAATCTCAGCTCACTACAACCTCTGTCTTCCAGGTTCAAGTGATTCTCCTGCCTTAGCCTCCCAAGTAGCTGGGATTACAGTTAAACACCACCACGTGGGGCAAATTTTTGTGTTTTTAGTAGAGATGGGGTTTCACCATGTTGGCTAGGCTGGTCTCAAACTCCTGATCAAGTGATCCACCGGCCTTAGCCTCCCAAAGTGCCTCTCAAAGTGCTGGGATTACAGGCATGAGCCACCATGCCCTGCCACAGTAAACTTCTTTCTAAATCCCATCTTGACTAGAGGACTTGTCTTTCCAATTAGAAAATAATTTAAACATTTTTGCAATTCCACATCTATGTCCTCTTGAATGAAACTATCTACTCGCTCCAATCTATCTTTTAAAGGCTATTGTTGAAAGGTCAGTTGAAAAAAACAGACCTACTTGACAGACATTGAAACTACATTGATTGAGGCCACCTAGGACTTCTGTGTCACCACTGCAATGGCAATTGCTAGTAAGAATAAAAAAATGGAGAGCTAGAAAGTAGAACCAACTTTCTACTTTTAAGAAAAATACTTAATAACATAATTGACATGAAAGAAGTCAGATCTTGATAAAGCTTTAACATATTAACAGAATGTATCTTTTTCAGTTCTGAAAATTGTCAAAAGAAAAACATTATTTAATTAAATATTGTTTTTGTGATTTCCTTTTTATGTACATAGTTTTAAAACTCTCAGAACTCCACAAATTTATTTCAGAATTTTTGACACTTTTATAGAAAAAAATAAGTTGTTTAATGCATGCAGAATTTCTGTTTGAAATGACAAAAAAGTTTTGAAAAATCATAGTGGTGATGGCTGCACAATAATGTGAATATACTTAATTCCACTGAATCGTATACTTAAAAATAGTTAAAATGGTCCAAAAAAAGAAAATTTCTGCAATAAGCAAGAAAAGTAAGGCACATTTGCAAATAAAGTTGAAAAAAGTGTTCATTTTTCAAAATGCACCTTTTGAACTCCTCTAATAAAGCCTATTTACAAATAAGAAGCTAAAATATACATAGGAAAGTTGGTTACTTTCACTGAATTGACATTCACTTACTAATTACAGTTGGGTCATTTTATTTGTAATTCATATTAGCTTTCTAAATGTGCATTTAGAGATCGTGACATCTGTATTAGTCCTGAAAGAAGAAACATTTAAAAAAAATAAAAAGGAAGAAAGGAAGGGAAAGAGAGAGGAAAGGAAAAAGAGAAAAGTCTCTCCTGTCCTTCTTGTCCTTTCTCTGGTGACTTGAAGACTCTTCACAGATCGGTTGGATGAAATATAATTGTGCTTTGTAGACAATGTTTGAAGCATTTCTTAGGTATTAAAAACACAGCTTTTTAAAGCTAAGTACATTACTAGTATAAGAGGGCATTAGCAGTTCAGTAATCTCTCTTGATTACTATAAAATTTTTCCCATATACATCATCATTTGACCATAACTGGGAAGAAGTCTTACAGGAAGAAAAGACATTAATACCTGGGAGATATTACATAGTTCAAAATAGAGAAGGAAAGGGAAGAAGGAAGGAAGGAAGGAAGGAAGGAAGGAAGGAAGGAAGGAAGGGAAGGGAGGCAGGGAGGGAGGAGGGAAGGAAGGAAGGAAGGGAGGGAGGGAAGAGGCAAGGCCTAATTGATAACAGGACTAAAAATGCAGTTTGAAATAGCTATATCAAGGATAACCAAAAAGGAAAGATGAATATGTTCCAACACAATGTATGAAAATTGAATAGTTCTGTCTTTCATGCTAGAACTGCCTTGCAAGAGAAGACAGGATAAATAGTAATAGTCAGAGAGGTCAATAATCCAAGCGTTTATTGATAATATTCTACAGAGCAAACAAATAAAAATTTAACTAAAGGAGTCATATAATTTAGTTGGGTACCTAAGAAATAAGGACATTAAACAATTATATAACTGAATAATTTGTAAAAGACAAGCATTGAAAAACTTATGCATGAAAAGGCTCAGGAGACCAATGCATTCTCATTTTATCTCTTTTTCTAACTCTTCCTCTTCTTTCCCATTTTCTTTTCCTGCCATGTCTTTTTCTTGAAAGAACTTTATTTCCTCCGTAATAATGAGAGGTGACAACGTGCTAGCAGCCCTCACTCACCTGCCGGTGAGCTGTGGGGGCCCCTCTCTGTGGCTGGCCGAGGCCAGAGCCGACTCCCTCTGCTCCTGGGGAGGTGTGGAGGGAGAGGCGCCGGCTCCCACCGAGCGTGGCTCGGGTTCCAGGTGGGCGCGGGCTTGGCAAGCCCAGCACTTGGTGGGGCCTGCAGGCGCCTGCTGGGCATGAGAGGGGGATGAGCTCCCTCTGGGCTGCCAGAGTGCCCGGGCTAGGTGCCGCAAATTCCCGAAGCGAATGCCATTGAGAGGTGAAGCCACCTGGGATTCTGGGTCAGGTGGGGACCTGGAGAACCTTTCTGTCTAGCTAAAGGTTTGTAAACGCACCAATCAGCACTCTGTATCTAGCTAAAGGTTTGTAAATGCAGCAATCAGCACTCTGTGTCTAGCTAAAGATTTGTAAACGCACCAATCAGCATTCTGTGTCTAGCTAATCAGGTAGGGGACTTGGAGAAATGTTGTGTCTAGCTAAAGGATTGTAAATGCACCAATCAGCACTCTGTGTCTAGCTAAGGGTTTGTAAACACACCAATCAGCGCTCTGTAAAATGGCAGTCAGCTCTCTGTAAAATGGACCAATCAGTAGGATGTGGGTAGGGCCAGATAAGGGAATAAAAGCAGGCCACCCAAGCCAGCAGCTGGCAACCCACTTGGGTCCCCTTCCATGCTGTGGTAGCTTTGTTATTTTGCTCTTCCCAGTAAATCTTGGCTGCTGCTCACTCTGGGTCCACACCGCCTTTATGAACTGTAACATTCACCATGAAGGTCTCCAGCTTCACTCCTGAGGCCAGCAAGATCAGGAACCCACTGGAAGGAACGAACAACTTCAGGCACGCCGCCTTTAAGAGCTGTAACACTCACCACGAAGGTCTGCTGCTTCACTCCTGAAGTCAGCGAGACCACGAACCCACCAGAAGGAAGAAACAACACATCTGAAGGAACAAATTCCGGACACACCATCTTTAAGTACTGTAACACTCACCACGAGGGTCCGCGGCTTCATTCTTGAAGTCAGCGAGACCAAGAACCCACCAATTCCGGACACAATACAAATACACATGGAAGTGGTATACATACATACAGCAGTGGGACAAATACGTATAGCAGAGGAATTCTTAAAATGTATTTTAACTTTTTCATAAATGTACATACACATAGTTTTCTGGAAATCAAAAGCCGCCTCCTAGCCTTGTGCCCTAGAGGTAATAAGTTTAGCTTCTTCTGGTTGCTTTTTTCTAGTTTATCTTTATGACTTTAACAATAAAAATAACAATTCTTAGTTTATTGATTCAGGCAACATCTATTGTCTTTCACTATGGTTGCAGAATTTTAGCTTCCTTTCTTGAGAAGCTCACCTTTTTGCCGTCTTTCCCGTGTATGGATGTCTCAATTTTTGTTTAAATCAATATTAAACTTATGATAATTAAGTATATTAATTACTTCTGGGCAAGTGACATAGTAAATGTTATTTCTTTTTGTTGTTTTCATTTTTACTGATATATAACTACTGTTTTTCATTTGTGATGTATTTTATAGTTTAATTGGAGATGGTATCAGGATCAAAGGAGAATACAAAATATTCTTTATCGATAATTCTATTGTGAACTGGGTGGGGCTGGATTAAAAAGGAAATAATTTTTATAAATTGGCATTCACTGTTTGATAAGCAGTTTCCACAACTTATAAATTACTTATAAGTACCCATTTTATGCAACTGTAGTTCAATCCCACAGGGAACCTTTCGGAGACTGCATAGAGTAATCCTTGGAGTTGACTCAGGGACAAACGGTTTGGGGATTCAGGCATCAACTCCTACCAGTTAGTGGCTGAAAGATGCTTCTAGGAACATAATTTCCCAGAACTTCTGGCATGTGTTCACACAGCATCAAATGCTTTCCAGTGGTCAGAGAAACCTTTCAAGCAAAGGTTCATGAGTGTTTGCAGTATAAATCTGTTGGTTTCAAGAATACACACAGGGACAGTGATTGCAAAAGGAAAATGAGTTAGGCACATCAAGTCCTGCTTTCTTCTCTTTCCTTCGCACTCCTATAAGTAAAAGGGAAGCAGAAAGCCAGGTCTCTAATTGCTCCTCAAATACCCCTGCCTCTCTTTCACCCCAAGACTAACGGCCTCACCAAGCAGTCTGCATGGAGATGGTCAGTGTGAAACTAATTTTGTTCTTCATTCCCATTTACTTCAGACATGATGAGAAACTTCACACTGATAGATTATGATTTTTCACCAGGACTCTCTCTCTTTTTTTTTTTTTTTTTTTTGAGACAGAGTCTTGCTCTGTCGCCCAGGCTGGAATGCAGTGGCGTGATCTCCCCTCACTGCAAGCTCTGCCTCCCGGGTTCACGCTGTTCTCCTGCCTCAGCCTCCCGAGTAGCTGGGACTACAGGCGCCTGCCACCACGCCTGGCTAATTTTTGTATTTTTTAGTAGAGACGGGGTTTCACTGTGTTAGCCAGGATGGTCTCGATCTCCTGACCTTGTGATCCACCGGCCTCAGCCTCCCAAAGTGCTGGGATTACAGGCGTGAGCCACCACGCCCAGCCGCACCAGGACTCTCATTCCATAAGAATCTGAACATCTTCTAATCAAACTCTTAAAATTAGTCCAGAGTACTCTGATATTTACACCCGATCATCAGGGAATCTCCCGTATCCTAAAACTATTCTCTGGTAGGTCTCTTCATGTTCTTGTTGTGATCGAAACCCTCCCCTCGCTGGGCAAGGAGGCCCAACAATTCATCTGCATGCTGTATTTTTGTGCTCTTGCTCTCCCAGCTCACTGTTTTTGTCCTTCTCTCTTCAAATCTTTAACACCCATTTTCCTCCTTCCCACCCTAGTCATTACAATGATTTCAATTTCACTGAGAAAAGGAAGAAATTAGAAGACTTTTCCCACTTATTTCTGCCACCCCATCTGCCAGCTTCCCTGTTGTATACACATCTGTACTCCCGCCCACCACCCCGATAACCTGGAAGAACTGTGGTTACTGCTACAATGTCTCCACTTAATACATAGTGGCTTTTCCCTACCAACAACTCAAGACTGTCACTCCAGCAATTCTAGCCTCTCACATTAATTTTCCTCTTCTATCATATCATCTCCATTCAACATTGCTAACCTTAAAAAATATATACACATATACATACATGTGCATATACATATATATGAAAACATATATGGTATATACACATTATACATATATGTATACATACATGGTATACATATATGTATGTTATATATATTTACATGTATATATTATACATATGTGTATGTAAACAGATATTAAATAATGTGATATAACCCATATTAAAATAAATAAATTTTAATTTTAAACAAATCTCAAACTCATGTATCCAAGAAGCTACTGCCTTATTTTTCTTTCTTTTCTCAGCAAACTCCTTGAGTTTTCTGTATATGTTGTCAGGATTTCTTTACATTCTCACTTAAACTCAGTTTCATTGAAGTTTTTTTTTTTGAACAATGAGAACGCATGGACACAGGAAGGGGAACATCATTGAAGTTTTTGATACTATTTACTCATGCTTTCTACTTAGTTCTATTAAGATCAAATGATAATATCAAAATAATATCAAAAATGTTAAAAAGAAGAGACAGGTTATGTTTTGATTGTGCTGGATTGCATGAACTTAACAAAAATAACTTTGCGCTCTTGAAACTTTTTCTTTACCTTTGCCCTTTTGCAGTATCAAGTCCACCTCTGTTCAGTCTCTTCAAATCCCCACTTCACTTCTGCAACTGAACTTCCGTACTTATACTCTACATGCCAAGGGTAATGGCTATTTTATGGCATTCATACTACCTGTGTTAGTCCATTTTTACATTACTATAAATACCTGAGACTGAGTAATTTATAAAGAAAACAGGTGTAAGTGGCTCACAATTCTGCAGGCTTTATAGGAAGTGTGGTGCCAATATCTGCCTGGCTTCTGGGAAGCCCTCAGGAACCTTAAAATCATGGTAGAAGGTGAAAGGGGAGCAGGCGCATCACATGATGAAAGCAGGAGCAAGAGAGAGCACCTGAGGTGCACATGTGTTAAGTAACCAGATCTCGTGAGAAGTCACTCACTATCAGAAGGACAGCACAAAGAGGATAGTACGAAACCTTATATAAAAAGCCTGCCCCCATGACCCAATTACCTCCCACCAGGCCCCACCTCTAACATTGGGAATTACATTTCAACATGAGATTTGAGTGGGGACACACAACTAAACTATATCACTACCTAAGCCCTCTGTCATATGATGCCTTCGGCTCCTTCCTTTTACTTAGATTCCAGAAAACCACGCTCTATTGTTTCTCTTCATTCTTTCTAACATCTATTTCTCATTTTCCTTTACTGGTTGATTTCTAACATCAACCCCCTAAACAGTAATCTGATCTCCTATGCCCTGAGTTTGCATTCTCTGCCCTCTCCCCTTAGTAGTCACCAGGTAATCTCATTAATTTCCCTTTCTTATCTGTTCCTTTCACTGACTCCCAAATATCTGCCTTTCAAATTTTATCTTTCTGCTGAGCTTCTGAGTTAAACTTTTAGTTTTGTATTGAGTACTTAAAATTTTTTTCTCATACCACATTTTAAAACATAAACTCAATCTTTCTCTAACACATACACATCTTCTTCTACCCTCTGCCTGAAATTAGGGACTTATCATGCATCCATTACAGGGTCAATTACTGACCATAAAAATCATACCACAAATAATTCAAAATAATTATTTTAAATCTCTCTTGAATTACCTCTCTCATCTTCATTCCCACTACTTTTCTTTTATTTAGGTGCCTCTTCATTTCTCACAACAATTATTACAGCAGGTTTCCTATGGGTTTCAATCCCTGAAATGGATCGCCTCATGACAACCCCAGCTGACTTTTTAGGCTAATGATTCAGTCTAGCACTCCCTTGTTTTAAATATTCCTGGCCTCTTGCTGGTTCTAAAATAAAGTCCAAGCTCTTTAGCTTGGGACACACGGTCTTCTTCACTCTTTTCCTGATCTTTTCCCTCCTTCCTATGTTGCTTCTGACCACTCCTTGTCTTGTTCCCTATCTTCACGCCAGCCCAACTGGTCTTTCCCCACTTATCCTCAGGCCTTTGCATCTCTGTGACTTTGCCATGTTTTTCACCATTATCTGAGTGTTCTTCTAAATCCATCTTCTCCAAACCTCTTTTTAAGATCCAAGTGACTACTAACTCTTATGCAAAATCTAAAGAAGCCTTCATTCTTTCCGGAGGTTTGGTCAGAATAAAGAATTATTTCAACTTCGATGCTCCTGAAGCACCATTTATTTATCTCTATGATAGCATTTATTTGTTGCTTAATTGTTATTTATAAGTGGATCCCAAATATAATATCTTCAGACTCAGCAACCACAACCTAATCACCCCCTGACAGAGAGAAAGAATAAGCATGAGTCCTAACTCAACATTGAGCCTTAAAAACTACATTTGTACCTTACTTCTACTGTTTACCAATTATGTAATCCAAACAAAGCACATAACCTTGAGGCTACTCAGTTTCTCCTCTAACAAATTAAAATAATAATTATGCCTTCTTTTCTGGTTATTTTAAGAATACTCTGGGAAAATATATGTAAGGTACCACAAATCACAGTTCCTTGATCATGACATATAGCCTTCCTTCTGTGGTTCCTCTTTTTATCCCCAGCATAAAGCACCATTGTCAGCTCATAGGAAGTGTTAAATACAGTAAATATACACAAGTAAAACTATCTGTGTGCTGCATTCAGTGTATCCAAACCTCTCCAAGACTTAATGACTTAAAACAAGGACAACTTTTATTTTGTTCATGAATTTGTGATCTTGGTTTGGCGAAGACAGCTTGTCTGTGTTCCATTCAGCATCAGCTATAGTGGTCTGAAGCCTGGGGAGCTTAAATCATTGTGAGATTTGCATACAAACCTGCCTGGCATTTGATGCTGCCTGCTAGGTCAGACCTTTGCTGGAGCTGTGGCCAGAACTCCTACACACAAGCATTTCATGTTGCTGTGTGGCTTCCTCACAGAGTGGTGAATGGGTGCCAAGAACAAGTGTCCAAGAGAGAGCAAAGGGGAAGTTGTGTTACCTTTTATGAGCTTGCCTGGAAGTCATACAGCATCACTTTTGCCAAATTATGTCAGTCAGAAGTAAGAAACTAAGGCCGGTCTATATTCAAGTAAAGAGGAATTACACTTCATTTCTTGATGGACATACTGTCAAAGAATTTGCACACATATTTTTAAGTCACTGTGCATCCATCTGTCAGTGTCAATATCTATACCAGGATTTTGTGTTGAATATAGAAATGAGCCCATTTGAGAATATCTGGGACCCAACTTATGAATTAGGAATCTAGTAAGGCAAAAAAGAAAACAAAACAAAAAACAAACCTAGACCAGAATTTCAGAGACCTGGGTCTTAATTCCAGATGTGCTCAGCTAAAAGCTAACTGGGCCTTAACTTCAAACAAGTCAAACTTTTTTTTTTTTGAGATGGAGTTTCTCTCTTGTTGTCCAGGCTGGGGTGCGATGGCACAATCTCGGCTCACTGCAAACTCTGCCTCTCGGGTTCAAGTGATTCTCCTGTCTCAGCCACCTGAGTGGCTTGGATTACAGGCATATGCCACCACACCCAGCTAATTTTGTATTTTCAGCAGAGACAGGGTCTCTCCACGTTGGTCAGGCTGGTCTCAAACTCCCGACCTCAGGTGATCCACCCACCTCGGCCTCCCAAAGTGCTGGCATTACAGGCGTGAGCCCCCGTGCCCGGCCCACAAGGCACAGTTTTTAAGCCTCACTTATTCCATCTCTAAATTAGTGATAATAATTATTCTGCAGTCAATCTCACAAAGCTCTGAGAATCAGAAGAGATAACACAAGTAAAGGCATTATGAATGCTACAACCTAGGTAAAATGCTCTGTTATTAGAGTGGGGGATGAAAGAGCAAAACCATCCTTATTTGACATAGCAATAGCAATTCACTCCTATCTTCATTAGATTTGCTTTTACCTCTTGGGAGTATTAACTCTTGGTTCTTTAACTTTCCTTTGTATAAGAAGTGAATTTTGACAAATGCCACCACTATTATTTAGGTACAAGAAAAAGTATTAAGATTTTGAAGCAGGTGTTTTGCAAGTATCCATTGTATCCATATACCACCACAGTGATATACCCCATGTATCTTAAGTTATACATTTCAAGAAAGTAAAGCAAGTGACATTTTACAATCTAAGTTTGTCCTGCTTAAAAAAATGGATTCTAGGTTTGTAGAAAATGTCAAAGAACATCAAGGAAAGTATGTGATATTTAAAATATCAAGCACCCCAATATCCAATATATAAAACAAAAAGGGTAACTAAGATGTGCACTCTGAACAATATATGACATTTTTAATCATTTTGTTCAATAATACCTTGCATTTACATAGCTCCTTTCATTAAACCAATTTAAATCATTCCATAACTTCCCCATTAAAGTATATTATGCCTTTTTCTTCACCTTTATCTGATTTATTCATTATTCGACCTATAATACACTTGATGGTTCTTTTTACATTCCTTTACATTCTTTTTACATTTCATATGTATCCATATAATAAGATTCTAGTAATTGGGAGTTAATTGAAATGTTTATGGATCTATGAAAGAAAACATTCTATGTATTTGGCTGCATTTAAATGTAAAATGCCTCTTCCATATAAAATATGGTGAACAAAGTTCAAAGAGAAGCCATGACCTAGAATGAGACATATCAAACACATAATAGGCAAGAATGTGAATTAAAAATATATGAAATATTACTAAAAATAAGTGATAAAAGAAGAAACAACTAAATCAAATGAGTATTGAATACAAACAAGAAAGTCACAGAAAAGAAAGCCCAAATTGCCAGTAAACACAGAGAAACATTCCTGATATTACTAAAACCAAGGACTTACGAATTAAAGCAGTAAGGGAATGCCATTTCATATGCATCATTGGTCCAAGTTCTAAAACTTGACAAAACCCAGTTTTGCTGTAAAAATGGGAAACTCCCATACACTGTAAAAGTTGGAAGCTCTCATACACTGCTTTCTCCTAGCTTGCAATATTACATAATGACAAGTGAAGATGAAAATATGCAATGAAAAATAAATATTTTAAGAAATAGCTCTTAGTAGTAGCTGTATCTGTTATAATCATTTGCTCAATCATAAAAGATACATTGAATACATTCTATATGAAAGAATCCATGTTGGATGTCACCTAGATCTAAGATAAAATGGCTTTAATGGCTAAGATAAAATGATAATATGTATAAAGGAATCTCTTAAATGTGGAGCACACAATAGGCACTCAATAAAAGGCATATTTAATAATATTTCCTGAAGTTTTGGGCTAACAGTTACCAATGTTCTATGTCATTGTACTTAAGTCTGTATGTGATCACTTATAAAAACAATATACTATATAGGTGTGTAAGTTTGCGGGTTAGATTTCGTCCTATTTCCAATCGCATCCTATAGGATAAATTCTTTTCAGAAATGGGGTTCTTGCAGCTTGGAACATAATTTCTAATGACAGCCTTAAATATGAATTCACAACATGTTATATCTCATACAACTTTTATAGAAATGAAGTGACATGCTCAGTGAAAGTATATTGGCCAACTCAAAAAGCATCTTAAGTGAACTGGATGATATCAGTGCCACAGATACTGAATAGAGAGTTTGAAATGAGAAAGTGAAATAAGGCAATAATTCTAAATCAGTTTGTTATTTTATATAATATTATACTGCATAAACACATATCTAAATTAATAAAATTATACCTTCTTTACCAAAAATGGGAAAAACAATTTTTTGTCTGTATATATTTTCCAACTGGGAAAGTAAAGGATAATCTTAAATTTTGACATATATTCAGATACACAGTGTACGTCTCCCTTGCTTTAAAATTCTTCAGTGGCTCCTGACAGCTAAGAGGACAAAGTTTAAGCCTCTTATGAAAACATGGAAGGATTCTAGAATCTAGCTTTTACCTAGCCCTCCAGTTTTTATATTTTACTTTCCCTTAAAGTTCAGTAAAACAGGCTATTTGAGATTCTGTTAAAGGGCTAGACTCTCTCCCCACTGTTCTTTGCTCTGTCTTACCTCCTGGCCCAAGGCACTTCAAAGCTTCAATTCCTGTCATGCCTCCTGTTTGAAAAATTCCCTGAGCAGAACCACTCACCACCTCCTTCTTTTCTTGCAGACCATCCTTTTCATATCTTTTATGTAGTACTATATCATAATTTTCACTAAAAGTCTAACGTGATGAATAAGACTACACAGTTCAGAGTGAGGCAGAAACTAACATTCAAGCTTTGTCACTTAAAAGCTGTGTGACCTTTGTCAATTCACTTAACTTCTCTGATTGTAAAATAGGGATAGTAATATTTACTAATATAGTGTTATGAGGCTTCAATTACTTATAAAACAATTGAGGACAACACATGACACAAAGTGGGTATCAATAAATGAATGGTAGATGCTGTCATCGTTATTATTGCTGGTATATCATCATTTTTATTCCTTCCCCAAAATATGTAATATTTGTAATATTTGGCATAAATGGATTTTTTTTAATTTTTGCACTACTTAATGTTTTGACTGGAATACATACTTAATTCTTAGGTGGATAAGTGAATGAATGAGTAGGACCTCGAGAAATGAGCAAATTCTCATATTATAGTTGGTCCCATAGAGATTAGTGGAGAATAATCAAGTCTCTTTTCCTCCATTATACATCTACAGCACAAACCATGTACTCTTTTTGAGGGTATAAAAAAATTTCATTATGTAATTTTACTATGTATTATTGCAGAGAACTCTCACATTACCTAAACATGAGAAGAGTTTTGCACATGCAGAATCTTAAATTTTGTCTTCTGAATTTAGTATCACTTTTTAAGGACGATCTGAAATAGTTTGAGTTGTTACTAGTAATGCATACCTCCGAATTCTTTAGGCCAACAGCTCTCTAGCTGGTCTGACACTTGGATATAGATTCTGAGGAATCCAGGGTGAGGGGAATAAGTGTCACAGTGTGAGGGGCTACCAGCCACAGGACAGGTGAGGGAAGGGGTGAAAGGACAACTCAATGATTCATGAACAAATGTGAAATAGAAGAACTGATGACAATAAGAAAGATGAGAAAGCCTCCAAGTCCCAATGCCTCTGTTTCCCAGCATTTTATTTAAAAGGTTTCAACTATGGTATTCATGATGTTGACACTGACTTATTTGAATGGATTAAAAGAACTCTGAGACTTTCTCCTTCTTAGGTGGCCAAATTATTGAACAGTCTAGTTTAATTCTGATAAACATTTTCCCAGTGAGGATTGCTAATATCCCCAGTGGACAAACTGGAGAAGCCACTGAAGGGCAGATAGATATTCTACTGTAAATAAATTGACATTGCCATTTATCACTACTCCCTTGAAAGTTTAGTCAGCATTGAATCCACAGAGCCTGTAAGCCCTGGTAGAGCTCAGAAAAATTGAATTTCAGTATCTGTAATACTAAGTAGTCCCTGAAGTAGAATCAGGAACAACAATAACAACCATCCAACTTTCCCTCCTTTTCCAACTTAAGAAAATCACACACACACCATTGTCATTATCCTCTTCAGCCTGCTTTAATTAAAAACACACATTGCACTTCTCATGTGTCTACTATGCACGTCTCCTAATTCCAAACTCCTGGAACAAAATGCCCAGTAGGCGCAGTGATCAGGTATAATGTGTTTAAGTCCAGGTCCACAAGGACAGATATTACAAATAAAAATTGACTTAATTAATTAAGGTGTGGTAAAAAAGAAATGACCACAACGAAATCAAGTGTGCGCCACCCTCTCACATTTCCACAGTAAGAGAAAAGCTATGGATTTTTGTCTGCTTGTTTCTATCATTATTAGTTGAGTTGTCTCAAACTCATCTCAGAGAATAAGACAATTGATATGGTTGGACTCTGTGTCCCCGACCCAAATCTCCTCTTGTAGCTCCCATAATTCCCCAGTGTTGTGGGAGGGACCCAGCAGGAGATGATTGAATTATGGAGACGGGTCTCTTCCACGCTGTTCACCTGATAGTGAATGACTCTCATAAGATCTGATGGTTTTAAAAACGGGACGTGCCAAGCTTTTTGTTTGTTTGTTTTTGTTTTTGTTTTGGCTGCTGCCATCCATGTAAGATGTGACTTGCTCCTCCTTGCCTTCCCCCATGATTGTGAGTCTTCGCCAGCCACGTGGAACTGTGACTTCTCCATTAAAACTCTTTCCTTTGTAAATTGCCCAGTCTCAGGTATGTCTTTATCAGCAGCGTGAAAAGGGACTAATACAAAAATAAAGGCTTGTTTTGCTTTCCCTGCAGCAAATCACCTTTTATAGCCTGGGCTGTGAGCTCCCCACCAAATCTTATTCTCGATTCTCAATAATATCATTCATTATTAACCCAAGGTGGATCCACCCTCACAAATACTATTACAAAGATACAACAGCACAATTTCTCAAACCATTTCTGAAATGCATTCTTATTTACTTTTCATCCTTTTCTAAAAAGAGTAGCTTCACAATGAGGTCCCAAGTTTCCAAACAGATTTTGGATAAAGTCCCTATCAAATTACATCCATCTAAATGCTGTAAATAGCTCACCCACTTTTATCGGGGAGTCTTTCATTTGAAATCAGAAATTCTAACAAAGAATTTCTGGGACCATGTGTATTACATATATCACTAGAGTGCACTGCTTTGTTTCAGGACTCTCATTTAAAGCTCTGTTTAACCATCCTGAAATCATCTTATTCCTTAGGAGGACCATGTGAATAGCCAGTGGGTCCCTTTCACGGGTGCGAAACTGATCCCTTTATTGATGTGGCCCCACTGTTCTGTCTACTCTCCTGGAGTGATGCTTTGGAAAAACAAAGTTGCCTGCAATACAGTTTCATGTCAAATTAGCATATGGCATAGCATATGGAATAACAACTAGAGGACTGGTTTCTCAGACCTGAGAAGGTACCAAAAACACATTTTCGGAAGACACATCTCTCATTGAAAAGGCAGCTGCCCAACACACAATTGTCTCCCAGTAGACTGGTACTGGCAAAGACAACTGTCTTGACTGAAAGAACACCGCCAAGAAACTGACCTTAGGGGGAAAGGAAGAGAGCAGAGCATGATATTTACATTTCTTTGAAGTCTCTTTCAAGTTTTGAAAATCACTCCTAAAAATATACTCAGCTGTGACTAGAAATATATATTTTCTAATATTTTGCACAGTCTGGCTTAAAATAAAGCAATTCAACAGATTAGCAGCATTAAACATATGCATTTAGGTTTTTTTAATCTTTCTCAATTTAATAGTTTAGGACTTTTTTGAAAACTGCTAACCTATGGTGTACTTTGTTATCCCACACATTCTGAAGACAGAGCACTAATCTTCTCTGATTCTTTCGTTAATTTGTAACTATTGCAAAGTATTTCAGCATCACACCCTTTATCATACAACTGTCAGTAAAGAATATTTTGAAGATATTGTCAAATCCTTCTTGTGAGTGACAAGTTGTTTCACAGCTTTTTATTTCAATCAACTTTTTAAATCTCATTAAGCAGAAAACTCATTCTGTCTCAAAGAAATGAATTTTAATATATTAAATATAATCCACTATAGAGACTCTCGGTGGGAAGAACATATGTACAAAAACCTCTAATATGTAGACAGAATATAGTGAGATTATCACAGCACATTTATGAAATTCTTGTCTCTATGAGCCCTTAATAAAATGCCTCTAGTTGCCCATGATATTCCCCATAAGCCTTTCCCTAAAATTCTAGTTCACATAAACTTGCCTCAAAAGTTTTCTTTCCTTTGCCACCAAATGATGACTCATTTCCACAGCATCTAATTAATATTTACAATTCTAATTGCCTTAATGGATAAGCCTAATTTTTTAAGTACTACAATGCTCATTCTCCCATTTTGGTAAGGCTGACATTCATTTATACGACATTCTAATAGTTCAATCACCACACCTTAGTCATTTTCAGCATCCCACTGCCTAGTTTAATATGTAAAACACAGTAGGGGTTCAATTTAAGTGTACCAAATGATATTGAACTTTAATATCTGATCCTTTCCAGTTGTCCTAATACATGTTCAACTTTGTCTTCTTTTTTTCCCCATCTAGTCATGATTCTAAGATAAGCCATTTCATTAATATATCGAATACTCTGAAAACCAATGCCATTTTATGAACTATTTGGCCTTCCTCAAGTTACTTAGCCGTTTGAACCTCAATTTCCTCACCTGTAAAATCAGAATATTATCTTTAGTTTTAGAGTTTTTGTGGGAATCATAGGGTCATATTACATGGGTTATTTAACTTACTTAAAGTGAAATACATTTGCTTGAGAAAGGGAGAATAAAGTAAATGGAAGGAATGATTCCATCAGTTTTTCCACCCAATAAGTCTCTGCCCTGGAGTAAGCCTGAGATGAGGGATGTAAATCAGTTAATCTCTTTCTCTTAGTCAAAGATAAATATTTTTCATGCAACATAGTTCCAAAATGTAAGCTGCCAATTTCAAACAGAACTAGCAATCTGTTTCAGTGCTGAAGGAAAAGCTGGCTGCATTAGATTTAATGAAAAGTGTTCAATCTATGTCTTTCTTTGGAAATTCTCCAAGAATATATTTCAGTATGTGAAATGTTTATGCTGGCTGACTTTAGAATCTAATACTTGTGAATGATACAATTTATTTTATTTTATTTTACAATACTGTTTATTAGGCAGGGCGCAGTGGTTCATGCCTGTAATCCCAGCACTTTGGGAGGCCGAGGTGGACGGATCACAAGGTCAAGAGATTGAGACCATCCTGGCCAACATGGTGAAACCCCGCCTCTACTAAAAATACAAAAACTAGCTGGGTGTGGTGGTGTGCGCCTGTTGTCCCAGCTACTTGGGAGGCTGAGGCAGAGGAATCACTTGAACCTGGGAGGCGGAGGTGGCAGTGAGCAGATATTGCACCACTGCACTCCAGCCTGGAGACAGAGTGAGACTCCGTCTCAAAAAAATAAATAAATAAATAAATAATAATAATGTTTGTAAATTGCCCTGCTCATCACGTCTCACACGTTAATGACATTCAATCACATTAGAGGACTATTATTCATTGTTTTATTACACAATAAAATAACCACAACTGCTAGGTATTTTAGCACCTTGATGGTTTATCATGTTTCTTACAGTGAAATTTCCAGTTTTTTCAAGTCCTCTGTTTATTTCTCTTCTTTCTTTTGTAACAGATTTTCAAAATCCATTGTCACTCTTCAAATTAAGGTTATCCAGCATGAATATACCTTTTTTACATGTTTCCATGTCAAAGCATTTCATTATATTTAACCCCCTCTCTTACATTGGCTAGTCTCTGAGGAAAAATAAAGCTTGTCCAACTTAAGTCAATGACCCAAGATCTGTGTCTGGATCCTACCCACTCATACATCCTCAAAGGCTTTGTTTTACTCACTTTCACAATTTAATCTACTCGGTCTTTCTATTAGGTGAATCTACCATCAGGTCTTCTTGGTATTAACAGCAAACTTCCTTCAATCTTGCTTAAAAGGAACGAACAGTAGCTGGTCTGTAAGCCATTGCCTCTACCTTGGACACATCTGGGAAAGGAATCTGTTACTTAAAAAAAAAAAAAGAAAGTTCTGGGAAAATCTCCTCACAAACACACTAACCAGACCTCTTGGTAGTATGTACTAAAACACCTTTATAGGAATATATCTATTCTATCTAGGCTGGAATTATTCTATTTTTGTCTGCTGGAATTTATCTGTCCATTATCCACTATATAATTATCAGAGGGTAAAATTACTAGAGTATAAAATGGAGATGTTTTGTGATCAAAATAATACACTTTGTGTGACTGATGCACATATAATTCAGATACCCCATATGTTAAATCTGGGCTGGAATGCATTTTAATGCAGAAATAGAGACCTGGAAAGCTGTATTAAGTGTTTTCATATTTCATCATTCTTTCCCTGTGGCTTGTGATTACTCTTTTTTTTTTAAGAAAGGGTAAACAAATAATAGCCTATGAGTTAAAGAGTTATTCAAAAATGAAAAAAAAGTGATATCTACCATTTGTATCCTGTAAAGCCTAAAATGTTTACTATCTAGCCATTTGTAAAAAAATTTTTCATCAACCTCTGCTTTAAATTATTAGTGAAATTTAGTCTGTGGGTAATACTTTGCATTTAGTAAATCTGACTTGACAATTGACGCTTTGTGCCATCATACCTGCTATCCTCATTGAACTTCTTGAAAGCAGCAGCAAGAGTCAGCACCACAAGTTCAAAGTATTCATAAAAGTAATTGTTATTTCATTTGCCCAGATATAGATTCACTTATACATAGTCATTTGATTTTCAACAGAGATGCCAAATCTTCAAATAGGAAAAAATATATTTTCAACAATGGAGCTGGAATAAATAGTGTGAGGGTTAATTTTATGTTTTGACTTGACAGAGCCATGGGGTGCCCACATATTTGGTCAAACATTATTCTAGGTAAGTCTGTGATGGCGTTTCTGGATAAAATTAACATTTGAATCACAGACTGATTAAACCAGATTACCCTCCTTGATGTGAATGGGCTTCATCCAATCAACTGAATAGCTGAATAGAACAAAGAGGTTGAGTAAGAAGAAACTGTGCCTGCCTGACTGCTGAGCTTGGACATCAGTCTTTTCCTGCCTTTGAACTGGAACTTACACCACTGGCTCTCCTGATTCTCAGGCCACCATAATTATACTGGAACTTATATCATCATTTATCTTGGTTCTCAGACCTTCTGACTCAAACTGGAACAACAGTATTAGCTCACTTGTCTTCAGCTTGCCAAATACAGTTGTTGGGACTTCTCTAGTCCTCATTATTATATAAGCAAATTCTTCATAATATCTATCTATCTACCTGTCTAGCTAGATGATGGCCATGAGACAAAAACATAAGAATCTTAGTGACTTAGTGTAGGCAAATCATTTTGAGAAGTCACAGAAAACAATATCCATAAATAATTTGTAAATTAAATTTTCAACAAAATGTACAACTTCTGTTCATCAAAAGACAGCATGAAGAAAAAAAATTAGCAAGATATAGGAATAGAAAGAAAAATATGAAACACATATATGTGAGAGAGTACTGATATCCAGGATATAAAAAGAATTCCTATAGCTCAAAATAAAAAGTTTCTACAATTAAAAATATGAGACAAACATCTTACTAGACATCTCATAAAAGGGGATACAAGCATACGCTGGAGATATTGTGATTCAGTTCCAGACCACTGCAACAAGCAAATATCACAATAAAGGAAGTCACACAACTTTTTTCATTTCAAGGGCATGTAAAAGTTGTGTTTATACTACACTATAGTCAACTAAGTGTATAATAGCATTATGTCTAAAAAATCCAATGTGTTTACCTTAATTAAAATATAATTTGTCATAAAAAACGCTAACAACCATCTGAGACTTTAGCAAGTCATAATCTTTTTGCTGGTGAAGGATCAGTCTCATGTTGACGGTTGCTGACTGATCAAGGTGGTAGTTGCTGAAGGTTAGGATGACTGTGACAATTTCTTAAAATAAGACAATAATGAAGCTTACCACATCAATTGACTATTTTTCATAAATAGTCTCTCTGTGGTATGTTATGTTATTTGAAAGCATTTACAAATAGTAGAAACTTCTTTCCAAACTGGAGTCAATCTTTTCAAATCTTGCTTCTGCTTTATTCATTAGGTTTATGTAATATTCTAAATTTTTTGTGGTCATTTCAACAATATTCACAGCATCTTCACCAGGATAGTTTCCGTTTCAAGAAACCACTTTTTTTGCTCATCCATAGAAACAACAACTCATGCATTGAAGTTTTATCATGAGATTGCAGTAATTCAGGCCCACGTTCAGTCTCCACCACTAATACCAGTTCTGTTTCCATTTTCATCACATCTGCAGTTACTTCCTCCACTGAAGTCTTGAACACCTTAAAGTCTTCCATGAGGGTTGGAATCAACTTCTCCCAAATTCCTGTTAATGTCGATATTTTGACCCCCTCTCATGAATCACAAATGTTCTCAATGGCAACTACAATGGTGAATCCTTTTCAGAATGTTTAAAATGTATTTTGCCCAGATCTCAGAAAATTCATTATCTATGTCAGCTATACTTTTATGAAATATGTTTTTTAACAGTAAGACTTGAAAATTGCAATTACCCTTAGACTCATGAGCTGCAGAGCTGATACTGTGTTAGCAGGCATGAAAACATTATTCTTCTTGTAGATCTCCATCAGAATTCTTGGATGAGTAGGTGCATTGTCAATGAGCAGTAATATTTTGAAATAGATCTTTTTTTTTCTGAACAGCATTTCTCGACAGGAGGCTTACATTTTTCAGTAAACCAAGTTGTAAACAAAAGTTTGATCATTGATGCTTTGTTGTTCTATTTCTAGAGCACAGGGAGGAGTAGATTTAGCATAATTCCTAAGGTACCTAAGATTTTCAGAATGATAGGTGAGCACTGGCTTCAACTTAAAGTCACCAGCTGCTTTAGCCCATAACAAGAGAGTCAGCTTGTCCTTTGAATCTTTGAAGGCAGGCATTGACTTCTCTTTAGCTATAAAAGTCTTAAACAGCAACTTCTTCCAATAGAAAGCTATTTCAGCTATGTTTAAAATCTGTTGTGTGGTGTAGTTACCCTCAACAATAATCTTAGCTAGATCTTCTGGATAACTTGCTGCAGCTTCTACATCAGCAATTGCTGCTTCACCTTGCACTTTTATGTTATGGAAATGGCTTCTTTCCTTAAACCTGATGACCCAACCTTTGCTAGCTTCTAACTTTTCTTTTGCAGCTTTTTCATCTTTCTCAGCCATCATAGAATTAAAGATAGTCAGGGCCTTGCTCTGAATTAGACTTTGGTTTAAGGGAATGTTGTGTTTAATTTGATCTATCCAGGCCACTAAAACTTTCTCCATACCATCAATAAGGCTGTTTCGCTTTTTTATCATTCATATGTTCACTGGAGTGGTACTTCTAAATTCCTTCAATAACTTTTCCTTTCCCAACTTGGTTAACTGGCCCAAGAGGCCTAGCTGTCCGTCTACCCTGGCTTTTGACATGCTTTTCTCAGTAAGCCTAATCATTGCTAGCTTTTGATTTAAAATACAAAACATACCACACTTTTTTTTTCACTCAACACTTAGAGGCATTGTAGGGTTATCAACTATTCTAATATGAGTATTGTTTTGTCTTAGGTAATAGAGATGCCCAAAGAGAGAGGGAGAGGAGAGATGGAGGAATGGTCATTTGGTGGTGCAGTTAGAACTTACCGATTGTTTGACGTCTCATACGGGTACAGTTTGTGGTGCCCCAAAACAATTAATTACAATAGTAACATCAAAGTCACTGATCACATATCATCAAAACATATATAACAATTGTGGAAAGGTTTGAAATATTGTAAGAAATACCAAAAACTAAAACAGAGACACAAATAGGGCACATGCTGTTTAAAAAAAAAAATAATGCTGATAGACTTGCTCAACGCAGGGTTGCCACGAACCTTCAATTTGTAAAACATACAATATCTGTGTAGCACAATGAAACAAGTTATGCCTTACACAAATGGCCTATAAGCACATAAGAAAGTGCTCAACATAATTATCATCAGAGAAATTCAAATTAAACCCACAATGAGCTATTATTAAGCATTCATCAGAACGGCTAAAATTTTTAAAGACTGATAACAACAAGTAGATGTGAGAATGTGGAGGTGGTACCATACAGTGTTTGCTTGGAGTACCAAAGTGTATATGCACTTTGAAAAAAATCTGGTGCTTTCTTTCAAAACTAAATATATACTTAAGACTCAGCAATCTGACGTTACATTGTTCCCTAAAAGAAAAGAAAATACATGCCCACAGAAAACTTTTGTAACTTTAAAACAGCTTTGTTCATAATACTCACAAACTAGAAATAACCCAGCTTCCTGTCAATAGGACAATTGGTAAATAGTCTATAATATATTCATACAATGGGATACCATTCCACATTTAAAGAGTCAAGCTACTGACAAATCCAACAACATGGGTAAATGTCGAAAACATTATGCTAAGTCAAATGAGCTTTACAAAAAAAGAATACATTTTATATTGTTCACTTATGTGAAGTTCTAGATCAGGTGACTCTAATTGATGGCAGAAAAGCACTAGAACAATGGTTGCCAGAAGGCAGGATTAGGAGTTAATTTGAAAAGAGGATGACAAATTTCTGGGATAATGATGTTCTGTATCTTGATCGAGGTTCAGTTTACAAAAGAATGGGCACTTGCCAAAATTCACTGAATTGCACACTTAAGATTTGTGCATTTTGTTATATGTAAATTTCACATAAAAGGCATCAAATTTTGAACTCCAATTAATATTGCATATGGTAAGGTATTATGGGAAATTTTATGGCTCTCTATAATGGGAACTTTCTATGGGAATGTTCATGGCCCTCCTTTAAACGCATCAAATGTAAGATCGTTGGATGGATAAATAAAGGAATGGAGTTGAATAAATATCAATAAAACATTTTTATCAGCCCCCAGAATTGTGAAAATAAATTTTTGTTGTTTAATCCACTCAGTCTGTATTATTTTGTTATGGCAACCCAAGCAGACTAATACAACAGGTGTTTATTGTAAAATTCTTTCAACTCTGTTATATATTTGAAAATTCACATGAAAAAGACTAAAAAATAAACTAAAAATTCAAATAGAGTTAATGATTAAGAGCACTACCTTTGGAATCATAAGGAATTGCACCCTAACTGTAGCTCTGCAACTTGCTAGTTGGGTGAAAATTAGTGTGTTATGTAACCTATCTTAGCCTTCTGTTCTCATTCGAAAATGGGTATCATAATAAAATGCCTCTCTCAGTTTGATGTAAACATGAAATAAAATATTATATATGCTAGTACCTAGCACAAAGCCTTTGACATATAAAGTGCTCAATTAACATTTGCTGCTAATAACTTTTTACTACTACCTTGCAGATTTTAATATCTTGAAATAAAAGAAAAAAAAATATGTGAAGTACTGATCTCAGCTTTCAAAGACAAAGCACCAGGTCATTATATGTCCTGTTATTTCTTCTCTTCAATGTTGGTATACATTCAATCACTTATCAGCACTTTTCATTCTACCCATTCTCAGGGTGAAAAAATGGACTATAAACCAAAATAACAGGAAAATTCATTACCAAATGTGTTAATCTTTAAAAACTTTTTTTTTACTTCATTAAAGAAAAGTAGACTTCTGTTACCATAGTGATTTGATTAATTCTGCTGAGAGTAGCAAGATTCTCAGATTTTCTCCTGTAATTGTGAAATATATAAATCTAAATAAAAACATAAAAATTTGATAAACCCTGTATGTAGCATATGTGTGTTTTAAAGAGAAATAATAAAATGAACGTATATATATATACCGTCTAAAAGACAAAATATCTTTACTTTGAAGCTTTCTCTAAGTCCCTTCCCAAACGCTTTATTCCACTGCTTCCTCAACTCTTCCAATAAGTAAACACTGTGGTGAATTTTGTTGATTATCCCCTCTAGACTACAGAGGACAGTGAATAAGCACAAACTCATTGAGCCAGGCTCATTGAGCTAGGCTCAAAAACTTGTGAGCTAGGCTGCTAGATTTAAGTCCTGGATCTCCTACTTTATAACTGTGCGACTTAGAGGCTGTTGCTTAATCTCTCTGTATGTCATTTCCTATATTTGAATGGGAATCAAAATATTAGTTAAGAATATATATTGTATTTTGTTGAAAGTGTCTGGAACATAGTGCTTTAGATATATTTTCTATTATTTTGCTTTTCTACTTAGTTTAACCTATTTGTATGAATCTCTATAAAAATACATTCCCTTACACCAGTAATCCCAGCACTTTGGGAGGCCGAGGTGGGCGGATTACGAGGTCAGGAGAGCGAGACCATCCTGGCTGACATGGTGAAACCCCATCTCTACTAAAGACACAAAAAATTAGCCGGGCTTGATGACGGGCACCTGCAGTCTCATCTACTCGGGAGGCTGAGGCAGGAGAATGGCGTGAACCCGGGAGGCGGAGCTTGCAGTGAGCCGAGATCGCGCCACTGCACTCCAGCCTGTGCGACAGAGCAAGACTGTGCCTTAAAAAAAAAAAAATATATATATATATATATATATAATGTATATTTATTTATTTATATTCCTGAATTTTGGCTGGTTTTGACATTTACAGATAAGGGATTATACTGCTATCAAGTAGAGCTTGCTTTGATTTTTCAAAATAAACTTTTGATAGTCTTTCAATATATGTGATTGTTTGGTTTATTCATTTTTTGCTGTCATATAATATTCCACTGTATGAATACATGACTATTATTCTTTCTTTTGTTGATAAATGCTTGGACTATATCTACATTTTTATATTACAAACAGTAGTACTCAGCTATTTCATGTCATTATCTTGACAAAATGTGTACATGTGGGATGGTGAACATCATCTGTCAATTTCTTCTCAATTAATGTAAAACATTATGAGTTACTGAATACAGTTCCTTTTTGTATTTAAATCCTTATGTATTGATCATCTATAGAAATATTTCTCCACATAAATCAATATTTAAGAAAAAATATCTACCACCTTGTGAAGAGTTATGAATTTTCAATTTGCTTTTCATCAAATCCTATTTTATTTTTATAAAAATGACTGAAGAAGTCACAATTAAAGTGTTACTATTGGGCTAGACAGCCACAAAACATATTTTGAATGTATTGAACAACTTTAACCTTCATGAGGAACCAAATTTTAATTAACACCCAAATCATTCAAATGCTCCTAAATTTTTGTCTCTGCATGGCTAAAACTTAGTGAATGGTTATAGTGTCTAACGAATGAATCTATTAAGAACTTGTCAATAACACAGATAAATGTTTTATTTGCTTTACTAACAGCCTGTAGAACAAAAAGCTTTCAATATCTTTGACTAAATTAATGGGCTAGTATCTGATAGAGAGCAAGTGGCTTAATCATTATAACAGATGATTCTGAGTTTAGAGTCATAGGTTTAAATTCTTTTGAGATATTTTTCTTAGCCCTATCATTAGCATACATTGATTGCTCTGATTGGCTAATAATTGAATTAGGAAATAGATAACTTTTGTTACTAAACTGGTTCAGTACATAGTTTTCAAACTTTGGGAGAGAATTAGTCAATTTTGTGTAAATATATCTTTGAGATTTAATGTGTTTTTCAATAAAAATTATTTAAAAATTAATCCTAACATAAATATATAAATAAAACACCTAAATACACAAAATATTGTTATTAGTGAAATAAAATATCTGATTAGAAAATTTGAAACAGCCAGAGATAGATGTTGGCTGATTGTGTTTATTATGTATTTGAGCCCTTTATTAAAATCCATCTGTATAACAAAAGTCTGTTTTCTAGAATACTTTAAACTAATGACAACTAATCCTATTGCTTGCATGTGGAAATGTTCTGAGATACAATGAGAAAGGCCTTAAGACACATTGGTTCACAGAACAATTAAACTATCATATGTATTCCCTAAGGAGTTTCTTCTATTACAAATAATACTGACATAAGAGGAAGGGATGAACATTCTGGTTAAATGAGAATGGACAATACGAAATGTAATGCTGTATAGGTATGAATAAGACATAAGGAAATTGTTTCAAAAGCCAGCCCAATGGCTCTTTGATACAAACCCAGGGGCCCTTCCCTTTCCAATGAGCTCAATTAGCCCTCTGCTCCATGACATCACAAAGTAACTGGTTTAAACTGTGCTTCCCGAGCCTTTTATATACAAGAATTAAACAAGCCTGTCTCATTTAATTTCAGTTAATGTAAGTGAGCTTCTGAAACTGAATTGCTCAGTTATAACACCGAGCTTGAAGCCAAGCTGGCTGATTAATTCCTAGCTGTTTGAACTGCTTTCTTCTCTTATCTTGAGCTATGCAGGCATTACTACAGCCTGAGGAGACCTGAGCCTAAATCTATAGGAGAATTTTGTTTCCTCTCCACAGAGAGGAATGGAGACCAGATAAGCACTGTGGCATAAAACTGAAAACAACCAAATACTTGTTGCCAATTTTGAGAAATGTGCAGGATGTAGGGCTGATTAGAGAAACCAAAAAGTCCATAATATAGCATCCTTCTATCTGACTTTCAATTCACTGGTACACTGTGCAATTTTAATTGAAAATTACTATAGCCTAGAAACTAACATTACCCTAAAGATGCCCTAGTTAGTTCCAGTTGAGGTTTTTACATAAAATAAGCATTAGCAGCATGAGAAAGGAAGGGAGGAAGGGAGAGGATGAATATGGTGAGTCATTAGGGCAACAATTAGGACTCTTTCCCAGATTTTTCTCTATAACCTTTAGAAATCTTCAGACAATCTGTTTTGCTATTCCCAGGGGAGTTCTTTTATGCTCTTCAAAGCAAAATACGCCTCATGATGAACTTCCTAAAAACATATCATGGTGTATCTTCCAGTTTGAGATGAAAAAGCATTGACTTTTAGGAGGTAATTTAGTGACTACACTCTAAGTTTTTCCCCCCTTACACACATACTCATACCCTGCTCCCATCTCACACATACTTTTCATATCTTGAGTGCATCTTTTGTTCTAAATAGACGCGATAAATGGTGGTGTGTATTATTCTGTTCTCACATTATTATAAAGAAATATCTGAGACTGGGTTGGGCACGGTGACTCACGCCTGTAATCCCAGCACTTTAGGAGGCTGAGGTGGGTGGATCATGAGGTCAGGAGATCAAGACTAGCCTGGTTAATATGGTGAAACTCTGTCTCTACTAAAAATACAAAAATTGGCCAGGTGTGGTTGCGTGTGCCTGAAGTCCCAGCTACTCAGTTGAGGCAGGAGAATCGCTTGAACCTGGGAGGCAGAGGTTGCAGTGAGCTGAGATCATGCCATTGCACTCCAGCCTGGGTGACAGAGCAAGACTCCAATTAAAAAAAAAATCAAATCTCCTGATAACTCATTCACTATCACAAGAATAGCATGGGGGAAACTGCCCCCATGATATAATCACCTCCCTCCCTCTACAGTGGGGATTACAGTTCCCTCCCTCAACAGGTGGGGATGACAATTCAAGATGAGATTTGGGTGGGACACAGAGCCAAACCATATCATTCTGCCCCTGGCCCCTCCCTGCCCTGGTCTCTCATGTCCTCACATTTCAAAACACAATCATGCCTTCCCAACAGTCCCCCAATGTCTTAACTCATTCCAACATTAATCCAAAAATCCATAGTCCAAAGTCTCATCTGAGACAAGGCAAGTCCCTTCTGCCTATGAGCCTGTAAAATAATAAACAAGTTAGTTCCTTCCAAGATACAATGGGGGTACAGACATTGGGTAAATACACCTTTTCCAAATAGGAGAAATTGGCCAAAACAAAGGGGATAGGCCCCATGCAAGTCCAAAATCCGGAGGTCCAATTATCTAATCTTAAGTTTCAAAAATTATCTCCTTCACTTCCATGTCTAGCATCTGGGCATGCTGATACAAGGGGTGGGCTCCTATGGCCTTAAGTAGCTCCTTTATGGGCTGGCATTGAGTGCCTATGTCTTTTCTAGGTGCACAGTGCAGGCTGTTGGTGGATCTACCATTTTGGGTTTTGGAGGGCTGCGACCCTCTTCTCACTGCTTCACTAGGCAATATCCCAGTGAGGACTCTGTGTGAGGGCTCCAACCCCACATTTTGCCTGGATAAATATTTTCCCTGTACTTTCACACTTCTCTTTTCCTTGCCTGCTGCCGTGGAAGACATGCCTGCTTCACTTTCCGCCATGACTGTAAGTTCCCTGAGGCCTCCTCAGCCATGTGGAATGGTGAGTCAATTAAACCTCTTTCCTTTATAAATTACCCAGTCTCAAGTAAGTATTTCTTTATAGCAGTATGAGAACAAACTAATACAGCAGGTTAAGCAGGAAACTTGAGACTAGGTAAGCTTTCTTCCTTCCCTCCATTTGGCAATGCTGCCAGGCCAAAGCAACCAAAATGAGCCACGCAGCTGCTGTCAGTAGACAGCGCTATGGTGCTGAAGACTTGAACAGCAAACCAGATCATTGCCAGGGAGCCCATCAGAATGGTTTCAGCCTCAGAGAGAGCAAAACTATTAAAATAAAGCTGGCTCGAACGAATGTTCCTGTCCATTTCCTGTGATGTTTGCTGAAATAAACATCTGAAGCACTGTAACAAAATAAGAAAACAAAATACCCAAGGGTATAAAACAAACAGTAGAACCATTCTTTTAACCACTCTCCCCACCCTGGAAAGAACTTGAAGCTGCAGTAAATCCAGATAGTCGCTGTGCAAAAAGCCAAATATATAAGTTCACTGTAGACATTTTTCTTATTTCCTGATCAGCAATGTACTTTCTCATTTTGAGAAATTTTCATAAATCTGATGAGACGCTAAGTGATATTATATCAAACTTCCTATAAAAGTACTTTTAGAATGATGCTCACCATAGCAACTGAGCACTCCGATTGTGTTATCTGAACGTGGGCTATATGGGGAAGAGAACATTTCTCTCATCTTTATTTCAGGATTGTGTAAGGTTAAAATAGTAATGGTTAGAAAACTATATATATGGGTTGTGATATTTGGAGATTAGCATCAACTTAAGAAAAAGGATATAGTTTATGTCACTCCCTAGTAATACACCAATAGCTTAAGAATTCATGTTCATGGAAGAAAATCCTTTACTTAAGGAACTCTGTCCTAGGAGGACATACGAATTATGATAAAGTGAAGAGTAAATACCTAAACAATCTGATACCAAACATTTTGAAGTGTCACAATATAATTGTAACATGAAACTGTATGTACAATTAAATGTTCAAAATCTTGAAGTTTCTTTTCTCTGTGTCATAAACACAAAAAACATAATAATGAATTATATTTATAAATTAATGAGACTAATTTATCTATGGCTCATTAGTTAATTTTAAAGTTATTTTCTGAAACTTTTAAAAAATTGATGGTTGGAAAATGTATATGATAATCATAATTACTATTTATTTGGCATCCACTGTGTACAGGTACTTTACCAAATGGTCTCATTTGATGACAACACTATTAGAAGAAAAGTATTTGATTCTGTTTTTGGAAACAAAGATACTTTGGTGCTGATAAAATAAATAACATATCCAAAGTCACATGGGTAGTTAGAGCCAAAGCCCGAAATTTCCTCTAACAGCCCCTTTCACTATATCCTTCTTTATATCCATCCATTTATTTCTCTTCCTGCTATTGCGCCCTCATCTCCTCCCTATTTTCTCCTTTCTTCTGTTGCACTAATTACTTCTTAGCATTCTGTTGAGATTAAACTAAAAAATTTTGGTTTCCAAAAGCACAAGATTACAGGTGATGCCATCTCTAGTAAAGGGTACACTTTCCCAGGGATTTCAGAGATGTTTTTCCTCTAATTTCAAAAGGATAAAGCAAATTGACAGTCTGTTCCTGAAGCCTAATCCAAATGTATCTTCTCCATGGCTAACCTTCATTGGAGGCAGTTTTTCCTTCCGAAACCTCTTTTAGTCTTATGATTACTACAGGAAATAAATAATATTTTGGGTTTGAAACCACTCTCAATATTAATTTTATAGTTTTAAGGCACTAAAGCCATTACAATTGTAATTTTTGGTATTAATTATGAAATAAGGAATCACTGTATTTTGTAAGGTTCTTTATAAAATAACAAAGTGGTTATAATGTTTTATAATACAGCAGTAAGTATAATACTGCAGTATTTACCTGTCACTTGTAGGATTACATAAATATGTCTTTCATTTACGTTACTAAAAAAAAAACTATCACAGTGAGGGTTTTTTGTTCTGGAAATACATTTTAATCAACTTAGCAACATAAGAAAAGCAAGTTAGATACCACTGTAGAGTTTAGGCCAATATTTTCTCTCTTTCTTTCATATCCTTGGCTAGTATAAAAACCTCAAGGGAAATTAGACCAAGAATGGTTTCTGTAAAAACTTCTAGAGCTTCTCACAGAGAACCAAGTAATATCTTGAGTAAACAATGGGCTCTGACTTTTTTTTTTTCCTGGCCAGAAACAATTCTCATGTTAGTAAACTGAGCCAAAGTGACTGGCTAATGACTTCACATATGTAGTTTGTTTTATTTCTTTTTTATTTTGCTGACCCACCTACTATGTTCAGCAAATATATGTTTCATTAGATGTGTAGCTCACAAGGAATAATGACGCTGAAGTAGCATAGTGTATTTATAATTTTATTTAACCGGTCATTAGTGTTTTTGTATCAGCTATCTTCCTGACATTTAGAATTTCCCCTTGATCTTTTGTCTGATGTATGAAATACTAGAATTATTAGAAATCTTTTGTGCAATTTGAGGGTTAATGTTATGATTCAAATTAGGTCATTTCTTATCTTTTGACTTAAAATACACAGAATAATCCCATGAAGAATTCCTCAGAAAGCCTGAAAGAGTAAGGGACATCTAAATTTCAGGCTTCAAATTCGAGTAGAATGTTCACAAACTTCAAAAAGCAGAAGATACAACATTAAGTCATTTTAAGAGCATAATTGTGTATTTATTATTAATTATCTAGAAGTCATTAAAAAGGCATATTTCATAATTTGATGTTTTCACAATACCAAATTATTTTCTCATATTATTGAGTGCATTATAAGGGGTGCATTTGTAGAGTGTGTGTGTGTGTGTGTGTGTTGTTGGATTTTTTTTCATTTAACTTGTCCTATGTACTTGAAGAAAGCACCAAGTATAGTCTTTGGAGTTGTATTATTCTGCAAGAAAATGTCATATTATATATACAGGTGGGACTGTATGGGAAGGTATAGGGATGAAACAAGGTTGGCCAAGGTTGATAACTTTTGAAGCTAGATTATGGGTACTAGGAAGTTCATTATACTATTTGCTCTTCTTTTTAATTTGTATAAAGATTTCTAACACTAAGAAATTTCACATGATGTTGGCAAAAATCATCCCATAGCTCTAATCCCACGTTATAATGATTTCAGCCTCCTACATGTTCAGTTAATTCTTATATGCTTTCATTTTATGTGTGCACACATACATAGAAAGAAAAAACACTTTCTCATTTATTTTTTCTATCTCCTTTAAAAACCCTATTTAACATGTAGTTAGCCATATTCTATGTGGTTCTATTTTCTATACCAAATCACTTCTATTTTTGTAACCATACGATTATTTTGATTATTGTCAAGACTTTACGCTCAGAATTCAGGTAATTTTCTTCTATGTTCTTTAGTAGTTCCTCAAAGAGTTCTCTTAGCTCTTATCTGTGCTGATCAAGTCATAAGTCTGCTGGACAAATTTACAGTAGGTAAGGCAGTGTCACTGAAATGTTTTCCCCATGATATATCATCTTGTTCTAATTGCAGAGCAATGACATGTTTAAGAAAAAGGAATTCCTTGTTCAAGCCAGTTGCCCATTATGGTTCATTATTTAAGACTAAACTTTGTCACCTCAATCAAAATACTCAACTATAATTTTCTTGATAGAACATTACTGTCCTGAAAAATTCAAAGGGCTCAATAATATCTCATGGTATTTATTTAATATGGTCTTTCATATCATTACAGTATGCCAGTTACTACTTTCGTTTCAGTCCTGTTCAGGTTGGGACAAGGCAAGTTAATATACGTAGCTGCGCTCAAAATTTCAAACAGAAGAATCTTAGGTTGAAAAGCTGATTAAAGATTTGCCCCCCTGGAAGAGCACCTAAAGTGAGTGAATTTCTCACAAAGATAAGTATGTTCCCACGAGTGGCACACAGGCCTCAACAAGCATGTTTACCAGCTGATGCTGCAGCAAAACCAGACTTGGACTCTACAGGAATCAGGCACTGAAAACCACGGTGTTTGAAAAGAGCCTCTGGTAGGAATTTCTAGACAAAAGGCACAAACAGTTTGTAATGTCCTCATTATCTTCAAAACAAAGCATGTTGTTAAATATGCCAGAGGACTTACCACTTTCCATAGACATTGTGGTGCAGAATTTCCCTCTTTCAGTCATGCAGTTAACATGTATCAGCACCTTTAAAGAGAAAGAAATATAAAAGGACATTACTCACACATTTCTGGTTATGTAGTAATTTCTTGGAACAGCAAATTCCCCAGATGATTTCATTATCCTAATGTAAAGATTTTTATGGAATGTTAGATGATGTAATTATAAGGCCTCCCTAATAAATCTTAGAATACTTTTATAACTTGATTATTTACTTTATACATTTATCACCATATATTTCTTTTGCTTTATGTTTTATTTTTGTTGTTGTTTTAATTTTGATCTATCCTGATTTTCAGCTTTGAACTTCACTGTAGATTTTAATGGTGCTGTTTTCATTTTATAAAGGCTTTCCTTAAGATGTAAATGTTAAGTGTTTAGCCTATTCATTCTTAGAAAAGTAGTTAGTTTCTAAGACTAAGGCTTTCTAGGATATGCATTATAGGTATATATTTGGGGAAAAACAATGTATACATTTGCTAATTACTTTATGAACCATTTTATATTTGTTAAATGCATAACCTACTAATTCTATATTTTAGAAATTCATTATCTTTATTTATAGTAGACACTTATTCAGTACAGACTATAGCGTAATTAAATAATTCCAATTTTGTTTCTATTTAAGGCTAATGAAATATTTCACTATGAATTAGACATTGAAATTGTATTTTAGTGCTTCCCAACTCACAAAATTTATCTTGTTTTTAATAACTTTAAAAATCATATTGTAGAATGACCAAAAGTTAATATGACACCTAAACCATTGTCTATAGCACAGACATTACATGCAATATATTTTATTTAATTTCAGTTTCTAATAGCTTTACAATTATTGATGTATATATTTATTAATTTTTAGGCATGAACGTTGAAGAAAAATTATAAATACATATACTCACTTTGACATCTCTAATAATATTTATCAACCAGTTATATTTTCTCCGAATCTGGCTTTATTTATTCTTACTAGAAGTATTTATTTAATTTGCATGATAACCAGCTGACCTATAGAAAGTGGGCATACCAAATTCATTTTAATAGAAAATTTTCAGAATATAATTTTACTGATCTGCCTACATGCTTATTCTAAGTCGAGAAAGTGAAATAATTTACTTCCATATATTTGAAGTAAACTGTGCTAATGTAAACTGTAAACAGGCTACTTTGTAGGTATCAGTAAGAGATACTGACTTTCTATTTAGAAATAAGTCTTACAAATTGACATTGTTTTAAGAAAAAAAAAATCTTTTGTGTTATTGGTTGCCTCAAAAAGATACTGACTGCTGCATATAGACTTTGCCATTATCATAATGACAGTATTCTAGTAATTATTTAATAGAATTATGATTTTGTTATACAAGAAATTTTATCATTTTATACTAAATACATTTGTTTCAGTACCACATGCTAAATGGTTTCATATTTTAGAAACTATACTTTCAGCAAGCTAAGCAAGAAAAATATGCAAACACTTTTTATTTATTCACTCATTCAACCAGTATCACCATTAAGCCACAATCTGCTAGACACTGTGCTAGTTGGTCCCTGAGTGCTCAGTGCTGAGAAAAATAGATAATACAATTGAGAAAAGACAACACCAATGTTCTATGATACAGGAAGAAATCAATCAAGTATAATTTTTAAAAAAGAGATAGATAAGGAAATAGAGGGAAGGAGATGAGATGATGTTAAGGAGGTGAGCTAATGTTTCGATGAGGGAATGCGGCAACTAAGCAAAGGGTCAGAAAAAGAGCAATTCTGGACAGAGTGAACAGCCTGTGCAAAGCTCCAAGTTACAATATAGCTTCGCATATTTGTGGAACTGAGAGAAGACCAAGATAGAGAAGAGTAAGGGAGGTAAAAAGAAGCACAAAATCAGGTTGGAGAGGTAGGTGTATTGAAAATCTTAAATTCAATCATTGTTATTGTTGCTGCTGCTGCTGTAATTTTTATACCTGTGTACCTACTTCCATCATCATTTTATAATTTTTCTTAAAAAAGAAATTAATAATATCCTTTCTTATTCTAGTTTCCTGGAGTAGAAAATCGAGATTCAGAAAGATGTTGTGAGCAATTTGTTCTTTTCTGAATAAAGACATAGGTTCCTTTGATGGCTCGGCTCGGGGATCTATCGGAAGGAATCAAACTGATCACCTAAAACTTTAGCAACTGATGCTTAGCACCATGGTCTACAAAACTTGCTTCTTTTTAAAAAAACTTTCAATATAAGTTCTTAGATAGATGTTTATTTGGTGATTGCTTTCTCCTTCAGCTTCTGGAATTCTGATTGCTTTTTCATTACTCTTCTCATATTGAAAGACCACTGCTTATTGGTTACTTGTTTATATGTTTTTATGTTTGTTTAGAACAACTTAGAAAGGACTTATTAGATACTGTTTTCCTTCTGGGAATTAACTTAACATGACTATATTGAAGTCAATTATATAAGTTGGCTTTGCAGGGTCACTGCCCTTCTAATGTCAAGGAAAAGAGACCCAACAAAAATGGCACTGAGGATACTGTAGCTGCCTCCTCACTTGCTTTCCACATGTCCACTCCTTCCCTATTTGACAATATCTGTACTTAGTTAATAAAAAATTCTATTTTGCTTACAAACATACTAATTTCTGCTTACTCTAAACCTTTAACTAGAATACATAGCACCTCACTATTTGATCCGAAACTACTTCTCACAGCTTTAAAGGTCACCAGTCCTTTCTTACACACCGTATATCCATATCACATTGAATGAAGAGTCAGTCTTTATGGAATTTTGTGGAATGAGCTTTGAAAATCCTATTAACTCAGAGATCTAAGGAAGACACCAGGGAATCGTTTTGTGTGACGTCAAAAGACTGGCCTTTTGTGAACAATTCAATTTATCAAAGGTCTCATTCTGAAAGGCTTAGGTTCACTATGTCTTATATTAGGTCCCGGTAAATGCATTATTAATTAACCATCAGCACAGGACCCAATACAAGGCTCTCCATCACACAAGAGTGTGGGCCCTAGAAATGGACAGGCTGAATAATTCTATTTCCTGCCCCCTCCCAACCTTTTCCACTAGAATATAAGCTGTATGAAGACATGAAGTGTTTCTGTCTGCTTCACAACATCAAGCAAGGTGACCCTTAACAGTGCCAAGAGAAAATTCAGAATATTTAAAATTGTGTATATTTTTCCATTCATGTTACAGGATAGTTTCACGGCATAGATAAGTGACTGGTAAGATGACTTCACAGATTTTGCAGGGACCAGGTTGTTCTGCCATCTTCAATACATAAAATATACTTAATGACCCAAGATGGCTACTTGAGCTCCAGCTATTATGTTCACATTTCAGTCAGCAGAAGGAGCAAGAGACAAAGAAAGGTTATCACCCTCTTTTTAAACAAGATAACTGAAAGCAGTACACAAGACTTTTGCTAATATCTGTCAAAATTTAACCACATGGCCACATTTGGCTATAAAGAGAAACTAGAAAATGTCTTTCCTCCTGGAGTTTATAAGCCCAGCTAAAGCTCAGAAAATACGTTATGAAGAGGAGACAGATATTGAACACTGTTTCCCCCCATTTGTCACCATATATAGCATATAAATATGTTAATTGTGTTAATATCCTGTTGAATTTATGTCTCTGCTCAATCAAGCATGTTATCTTATTAAAACTTCACACCAATCCTCTAAATGATGCATTATTCCAACCATTTTAGAGGAAACAAAACAGAAGACCCAGAACATATAAGAGACTTGCCCATAATCATGCACCAAAGTAGTATTACAGTCCTAGCATTGAACCTTAAAGACATTCCTTGTGTCTCAAGGGTAATCACAGTCTTTTATAGCCTTCCATGGACTCTGGCAGGGAAACTGACTTTTTTTGGCTGTTCCTATTGCACGTGGATGGAAACGGCTTCCAAGAAACTCATGTTTATATTTGCTTTGCCCTGCCCTCTTTGGCCTGCCAGTTTGCCAACCTGGGGCTATCAACTGCTTCTGCACCTGTGCAGGTTTACAAAAAATTTTGCCAAATTGAATGGAAGATTTGAAACACATAGACAGAAGTAGTTGAAGGATAATGATGATGATGCTGGCTGCTTAGGTGCAGATCTGTGATTCATGCTAATTCTCTTATCAGAATATAGGTTGGACACAAATTTATAATATCTATGATACTTATTAAATAACTACAATTATGTTACAGAGAAATACTGAACTTAGAAGAGTTACCAAACAAGAGCCACTCAAACTAAGATCATCTTCCTAGACCTAAGGTTATACAGAGGAGAAGTTTTATCTCTGAGATTCCATTCTGTCACTTAGTTTATTGAGCCATCTGGCTGCCTTAGTTTCCACCCAGTATTTGAAATATGTGTTTATAGAAATAAATATGAAACTGTAACTAAAGTAATATGAAAGCTGCAAACATAAAAACATGGTTCTAACAAAAAAGTCTACATTCTAAAAGTAATTAGTTACTCTGTTACCATCAGCCTCTGATGTTATAGCTCATAACCTTGTTGCAAACACGCACATTTTTATGTATCTATCATTGTTGTAATAAGTTCATTAATTTTTAAGTGTCTTAGTAGTGAATATATTACTTGTCTTTTCTGATAAATCAACACTTTCCATTGTCCCTTGAGTAAATATTTTTGAAACAGAAATCAATAAAACGACTTCCTATTCAGCTATCTAAGTGTTTTAAATGAGGTTTTCTCTTCAGGTGAAAGACTCTAGGTGTGGTCATGTATGTTTTTAGAATTGAAATTCCAAATTGCTATGGTAGAGTTATTTTGTTTGTTTTATCTGGTTTTGAGAAACTAAACTGAAACCTCTATCTTATTAGATAACTTCAGTTTCTACCAGGGTGCTTTGATAGGAGAGAGTTCTGTTTTCTGTATTTCAGTGTGCTATATTTGTAATTCAGTGCTAAACAATAGTAGTAACATTGATAATAATAGTAATAGTAATAATATCAGCCAAGATTGGCCAACATGTGGAGACCCCACACCAACAACACACATGCACACACACACACTTTTATGCTATCTTCATAGCCGTTTACTAATGTGCTACTTTTGAATGCTGTTAGTCTTCTACTTGTACAGAAAACTGTGTGCTTCAATCAGTCTTCTAATCTACTGAAAAAATGAAAAGACCTTGGAAACTCTCTTTTCATAGGTGAAGTAGAGGTGCTTTTTTAGTACCACATGGCAGCTGTAGACATATTTATGGCTGAATAATACTCTACCACATGGTAGAGTGGCATAAAAAAATGTGAGTAAGTGATGACTTCTTCCCTGAAAAAGTTTATAGTCTATTAAAAGAATATAAATAAATACATTAAAATACAAAAGAGTAAATACATTTGGTAACTGCTTTCAGATATAATGGAAGAACCATTAGTAACATTTATTCAGCATTCAGTGCAGAGAAGGAGCAACACTTTTTAATGTCAAGAGACATAAGAGGAACAGTACAAATTAGATACCAAGTATATATAAAAAGAAACCTTAGTACATCAAAATCTAGATTGTGTCTATAGAAGTCAACAAACTGGGTTGAACAAAGTTAAATATCATTTTATTGTAAGTCTTCTCAGAGCTGCTAATATACCAATTTGTACCATGTAACTCTGAAGGGAGAATTTAATTTGAAGCAGTTCTCCCCTCCCCAACCCCCTTTTTATGTAGGAGTGTTGAGGCTATTGCTCTACAGATTAGCAAAACCCCAAAAGCCTATGAAAGAAGATTTGCTCCTTTTTTGTCTTCAAAAAATGTTACAAATTCAAGATTTTAAAAGTATAAGTATTTTGCAATAGTATTATGCTTTCAAAAAAAATTATTTAGGTAAAATATACATACAAAAGTAATCACCTTTGTCATTTTTAAGTGTATAGTTCAGTGGTAATAATTATATTTATATTCTTTCTATCCTTTTATGCCACCTCCTGCCACCCTTCCTGGCCTCTGGTACCCACCAATCTATGCTCTATCTTCATGAGATCCAATTTTTAAGCTCCCACATGTGAGTGAAAACAAGCAGTATTGATCTTTCTGTGTTTGGCTTATTTCATTTAACATCATGACCCCAGTTTCATTCATGTTGCTGTAAGTGACAGTATTTCATTCTCTTTTAAGGCTGAATGATACTTCATTGTGTATATATACATTTTTAATCCATTCATCCATTGATGAATACTTAGGTTGATTCTGTATTTTGGCTATTGCAAATGGGGCTACAATGAGCATAAGGGTGCAGATACTTCCTGACCATATTGTTTTCCTTTCTTTTCGATGTATACTCAGTAGTGGAATTATGGATCATATGGTAGTTCTATTTTTAGTTTAGTTTTGTGTTTTTTTTTTTTTTTTTTTTTTTTTGAGAAAACTTCATACTGGTCTCCATAGTGGCGGTAGGAATTAACATTTCCATCAATAGTGTATAAGTGTTCCCCTTTCTCCATATCCTCACCAGCATCTGTTTCTGCCTATCTTTTCGATACGAGCCATTTTAACTGGGGTGAGATGATATCACATTTTGTCATATACCCATTGGCCATGTGTATGTCTTATTTTTTAGAAATGTCTGTTCAACTCATCTGTTCATTTTAAAAATCAGATTATTTACTTTTTCTCCTATTGGGTTATTTCAGCTCCTTATATAATCTAATTATTAATCTCTTGTCAGATGGGTAGTTTGCAAATCTTTTCTTCCATTCTGTAGGTTGTCGCTTCACTTTGCTGATTGTTTCATTTGCTATGCAGAAGCTTTGTAGCTCCATGTAGTCCCATTTATCTATATTTGCTTTGGTTGCCTGTGCTTTTGAGGTCTCACACACAAAAAAATAGTTGCCAAGACCAATGTCCTCAAGTATTTTCCCAATGCTGTCTTCTAGTAGTTTAATGGTTTCAGATCTTACACTTAAGTCTTTAATTCATTTCAACTTGGTTTTTGTGTATGGAGAGACGTAGGGGTCTAGTTTCATTCTTCTGTATATAGTTTTCCAGTTTTTTCCAGGACCATTTATTGAAAAGACTGTTCCTTCCCCATTGTACGTTCTTAATGCCTTTGTCACAGATGAGTTGCTGTAAATGTGTCAGTTTATATTTGAGCTCTATATTCTGTTCCATTAATCTAAGTGTTTGTTTTCATGCCAGTACCCTGCTGTTTGGGTTACCATAGCTTTGTGGTAAATTTTAAAGCCAGGTAATGTGATGCCTCCAGTTTTGTTCTTTTTGCTCAGGTTTGCTTCGGCTATTCTGGGTATTTGTGGTTCCATATATATTTTAGGAATTTTTTTGTTTAATTTCTGTGAAGAATGTTATTGATATTTCGATGGGGGTTCCATTGAATCTGTACATTGCTTTGGAAAGTACTGAGACATGAGAATAGGGAACTGTGGTAACCAAGGGTTAAGGTATAAGCAAAAGAACAGCAGGTGCAGCAGTTCTAGGCAAGATTGGGCTGCATACAGGCCACACCTTCACTCCTGTGAAGACACAGACAACAAGACAGAAGTTTCTACTTCAGTCTCTGATTGACCACAGGCCTTCATAAGGTGTATCTAATTGGAGGCTTAAAAACAGCCCCTAGCGGTGTTGCCGGATTCTTTTGGCTTAATAAAAACCCTAATGGTGGAGAGGGGTTCTTGAGCCGCTTGCTCGAGCCCACTCCCGCTCTGTGAATTGTACTTTCACTTCTTCAGCAAACCTGCACCTTTTTTTTTCTCCTTCCTTTTGTTGCTTTGTCTTTCATTGCCTCGTTCTTTTGTTTCTTTGTGCGTTTTGTTCAATTATTTCTTCAACATACCCAGAACCTGGACCACTCACAGTAAAGACCTTCCATCAGGTAACAATATTGTCACTTTAGCAATATTCATTCTTCTAATCCATAGCATAAAATATATTTCCATTTTTGTGTGTCCTCTTCCATTTCTTTCATCAAAGTTTTATAGTTTACCAAGGATAGAAATTTTACTTCTTTGGTTAGATCGATTCCTAGGTATTTTATATTTTTTGTAGTTATTATAAATAGGATTGGTTTCTTGATTTCTCTTTTCATATTGTTTGCTATTAGCACATGTAAATGCTTGTGGTTTTTGTATGTTACTTTTGTATCCTGCAGCTTTAATGAATGTATCTGTTCTGTTTTCTTTTTCTAGGTATAAGATTGTGTTTTCTATGAACAAATGCTAATTTCACTTCTTCCTTTCCAGTGTGGATGCCTTTTATTTTTTTCTCTTGCCTAATTGCTCTCGCCAACACTTCTAGTGTTTTGTCGAATAAAAGTGGTGAAAGTGGGCATTCTTGTCTTGTTCCAATCCTTAGAAGAAAGGACTTCATAATTTCCCCATTCAGCATTATGTTAGCTGTGGGTCTGCCATATATGACCTTTATTATTTTGTGGTTTGTTTCTTCCATACCCATTATGATGAAGGTTTTTAATCAAAAAAGGATATTAGAAGTTTATATAAGCTTTTATCTTTAAAATTTTATTTTCTAATTTTATAACTAAATGATTATAGATATTTTAAGTTTATGACAGCCTAAATAATATGAATTTAGAACATGTTATCTTTTGGAGAGAAACAACAATATTCCCCATAAAATAACTAGTAGAAAGTAAAACAGAAGGCATGAGAGAGTAAAATGTAAAACACACACACACACACACACACACGTTTTCAGTAGTGTCTATGTTGTATTATGTTTATTCTTTACCTTAAGGACTGTATGTTGTATTATGTTTATTTCTTGCCTTAAGAACTGTCTAAAAGGACTATATGTTGTACTATGTTTATTCCTTTACCTTAAGGACTGTATGTCATATTATGTTTATTCCTTACCTTAAGGACTGTCTAAAAGGCAAGTATTTAAATTACATTAAGAGCATACTTTTATGTAAAATATCCTAAGGTTGACTCATAGACATATGGCAGACATTTGCATTATGTGAAATTTTTAAAAATTGGATTTAATTTGGCCTACATATTTTTCTCTTCCCTGATGAGTAACTTTTTGAAGCTAATTCCCTTTTTATTTTATGATTTATGAGTCATCCAATTTCACCCAAGTTATCCTTCATAAAATGTTATATTTTCATGAACATATACATAGCAGGAAATTACTGAAATGGCCCAAATTATGAATTATTGCTGTCACATATTTTAAGGCCAACTTTGAAAAGTAATCATCAATTAAGTTTTATGTATCATCAACAAATGCTAAGGAATTACCTACTGTCTATCAAATCTTTATCTCCCTGTTAAATTTAAATCACAGATTTCCATCATCCACCACTGCCCCCACCCTACCAGCCAGTGGTTTTCAACTGGAATGAATTTTTTCGCTCAGGGAATATTTGGCAATGTGAGGAAACATTTTTTATTATCAAAACTGGACAATTAGCAGAGGCATGCTATTGGCATCTACTTGATTGAGGCTAGAAGTGCTGTTACACATCCTAAAATGTTCATGCCCCCAACATGACTAATCTGGTCCAGATATCAACACAGCAGCCAGTGTTGAGAAAATCTGCACTGAACAATGCTACCTGGATATACTAGGGTCATCTCAAATGCACAACTAAAATCAAGGTCATCATTTCCCCTCTCCTCCCAACAAACTCTGCTCCACTTTTTTCTGACAGTACTCGAATCACCCATTAAGATTTAAAACCATAAACTCAATCATGAGACCTGTCTCTCTGTTTGAATAAAATTCCTTTTAGATCAGATTCAACCACTGCAACAGCTCTTATATGCATCTTTCATTCCCTCCTTTCAGAGAGACTCATTGTCCAGTTGTGGACTATGCCATAACTTTTCTAACTCAACCTTCCTCCACCCTCCCTAGCACTCCTTATTTTTCTTCTTTTATATTTATGCCTAGGTAAGCCTTCTAAAAAACTAAGCAAATTGTGTTACCTACTCAAGATTGTACAATGTTTACATGTTGTCTAAATTACAAAAGATGAAAGATGAAACCTTTAATTTTAATATCCTCTTTCCCACTTCAGTCTTAACTTTGACCACTTTTTGATCTGTAATATTCACATCAGCTAAAATGATCTGTGTATATTATTATAAAACTATAATTTTATATTTTAATTATAATATAAATATAAATTATAATTTTATATTAAAACTATAATTTTGCACAGAAAAATTTTTGAATAGAAAAATTTGTTTGTATTTTTAGCTATCTGGACTACTATTTCATCTACATTTTCCAACTGGCAAAATTCTCCCAACATTTAATGACCATCACCCAGTTGACATGGGTGAAATAAATTTCTTTCTTCTTAGGACTTTCTCATTCTTATTTTATTATACATAAACAGTCTCCTTTATTTTATTGATATAATCTTATTCATTTTATATCCTTTCTCTAGCATAAGCTTTTCAAAGATGGCATTTTTTAATTAAACTTTCATTTTTGAGAAAATTATAGATTCAAATGCATTTTAAGAAAAAACACAAAATGATGCCATGTACTCCTTACACAGTTTGCAAACAATAAAACTTAGCAAAATTATAATACAATATCACAACCAGGACATTGATATTGATACAATATACCAATCTCACATTGGCCCAGTTTTATTATATTCATTTGTGTTTATATTTTGTTCCTTAAATTTTAACAAATATGTAGCCATGTATCCATCACCAGAATAAAGATACATAACAGTTCCATAATCCCAACAATCCCTCCTGTTGCCTTTTATACCCACATTCACTTCCTTTTGGCCCTCTCCTTTCTGCTCACCCCATGCACACACATACTTGTCCCTAAACCCTAGCAATAACTAATGTGTTCTCCTCCATTTTTTCTATCTTTGTTTTTCCAAAAATGTTATAGAAATGAAACTATAGACTATGTAAATGTTTGGAATTGGCTTTTTCACTTAGCAGAATTTCTGGAGATTTATCTAAGTTATTAAGCAGATAAATGGTCTATTCCTCTTTATTGCTGAGTAGTCTTCCATGGTATGTATATACCACTGTTCGGTATACCATCATCCACTGAAGGACATTTGAGTTGTTTCTGGTTGTGGGGTAATATTAATAATGTTACTATGAACATTGGTGTAAATATTTTTGTATGATCACAGTTATCAATTTCTCCGGACTAAGTGCCCAGAAGTATAATTGTTGGATCATATGATAATTGTATTTTTTGTCATATGATAAATTGTATTGTATTTTATAATCTGATAATTATTTATTTTTATGAGAAGCTAACATGTGTTTCAGAGTGACTGTACCATTTTACATTCCCATCAGGAATGTGTGATCCAGTTGATGCAGCTTCTCTCGCTGTTCACCAGCATTTGGTGCTGTCACTATATTTTTATTTTAACCATTCTGATAGGTGTATAGGGATCTCATGGTGGTTTTAATTTGCATTTCCCTAATGACCAATGGCATTGAACATATTTTTATGTGCTTATTTGCATCTTTATATCCTATTGAGTGAAATGTCTGTTTGTATCTTCTGGCCATTTTCTGAATTGTGTTATTGTTGTTTTTTTGATGTTAAGTTTTGAAAGCTCATTATGGATTCTAGATAGCAGTCTTTTTGGGTACGTGGCTTGTAAATATTTTTTGCCAGCTTATGGTTTGTCTTTTCATCTTGTTAACAGTCTTTCACAGAACATTTTTTATTTATTTTAATGAGGTCCATTTTATTCATTTTTCCTTCTGTCAGTTGTACACTTTGTATTAAGTCTGAGAATGCTTTGCATATACTTAGACTCTGAAGATATTCCCTTTTTTTTTTACGTAAAAATTTTATAATTGCATATGTCCCATGTAAGTTAATAATCCATTTTGAGTAATTTTTGGACAAGGTGTTAAGTTTAGGTCAAGGTTCAATTTTTTTTTTTTTTAGAGCAGCAGCAAGATTTATTGTGAAGAGCGAAAGAACAAAGCTTCCACAGCGTGGACGGGGACCCGAGTGGGTTGCCCTCAATATTTTTTTATACTTGTGGATGTCCAATTATTCTAACACCTTTTGTTTACAATTCTATCCTTCCTCCATTGAATTGCTCTTACACCTTTGTCAAATTCAGTTGGTATATTTAAGTGGATCTCTTTTTACATTTTCTATTTGTTCCGTTAATCTATGTGTCTATTCCTTCAAAAGTACTATGCAGTCTTGATTATTGTAGTTATAAGCAAGCCTCAATATTAGATAGAGTAATTTCTTTCAATTTATTAATTTTTTTCAAGATTGTTTTAGTTGCCGTAGGTTTGTGCCTTTCCATATAAATTGTAGAAAAAGCTTGTTTATGTTTACAAAAATTTCTGTTGAGATTTTGATGGCAATTACATTTAATGTATGGATCAACCTGGGAGAAATGATTCATAGAATCTTTATTTTATTGGGTCTTCCAATCTATGGACATGGTACATCTCTCTATTTATTTAGATTTTCTTTAATGTCTTTCATCACCAACTGCCACATTGCCCACAGCATCCACATTGTCACTTTCTGCTTTTCATTGATATATTAAAATTATTTAGATTTTCAGTAATTATTGATATATTTGTACTTAAGATGCCATTTTCAATTTTTTTTTCTATTTGTTTCCTTTGCTTGGGGATTATTTTTTTTTATACTTTAAGTTCTGAAATACATGTGCAGAACATGCAGGTTTGTTACATAGGTATGCGTGTGCCATGGTGGTTTGCTACACCCATCAGCTTGTCATATACCTTAGGTATTTCTCCTAATTCTATCCCTTCCCTGGCCCCCCAACCCCTGACAGGCCCCAGTGTGGGATGTTCCCCTCCCTGTGTCCATGTGTTATCATTGTTCAACTCCCACTTATGAGTGAGAACATGTGGTGTTTGGTTTTCTGTTCCTGTGTTAGTTTGCTGAGAATGATGGTTTCCAGCTTCATACATGTCCCTGCAAAGGACATGAACTCATCCATTTTTATGGCTGCATAGTATTCTGTGGTGTATATGTGCCACATTTTCTTAATCCAGTCTATCATTGATGGCCATTTGGGTTGGTTCCAAGTATTTGCTATTGTGAATAGTGCTGTAATACACATATGTGTGCATGTGTCTTTATAGTAGAATGATTTATAATCCTTTGGGTATATACCCAGTAATGGGATTGCTGGGTCAAATGGTATTTCTGGTTCTAGATCCTTGAGGAATCACCACACTGTCTTCCACAGTGGCTGAACTAATTTACACTCCCACCAACAGTGTAAAAGTGTTCCTATTTCTCCACATCCTCTCCAGCATCTGTTGTTTCCTGACTTTTTAATGGTTGCCATTCTAACTGGTGAGAGATGGTATCTCATTGTGGTTTTGATTTGCGTTCTCTAATGACCAGTGATGGTAAGCCTTTTTTCATATGTTTGTTGGCTGCATAAATGTCTTCTTTTGAGAAGTGTCTGTTCATAGCCTTTGCCCACTTTTTGATGGGGTTGTTTGTTTTTTTCTTGTAAATTTGTTTAAGTTCCTTGTAGATTCTGGATATTAGCCATTTGTTAGATGGGTAGATTGCAAAAATTTTCTCCCATTCTGTAAGATGCCTGTTCAGTCTGATGATAGTTTCTTTCTGTGGAGAAGCTCTTTAGTTTAATGAGATCCCATTTGTCAATTTTGGCTTTTGTTGCCATTGCTTTTGATGTTTTAGTCATAAAGTCTTTGCCCATGCCTATGTCCTGAATGGTACTGCCTAGGTTTTCTTGGGTTTTTATGGTTTTAGGTCTTACGTTTAAGTCTTTAATCCATCGTCAATTAATTTTTGTATCTCACTTTTATTGGCTTACCAAGGGGTACTCAAACTTTTTTTTAGAATTATATCTTGATTTACTTGTAGTACTTTTAAATGCACCTCTTTGTACGTATTTCTTGGTGGTTGCTATGTGTATCACAGTATACGTGTGTTATGGACACCTTTATTTCTAATTTTATCCCTTTACCTTCCTCACTTTTAAATATCATCACTTTGTGTATTACATGATGCTACAATTTTTCTTTCTATCATCAAATATAATTTCTAATACTTGAGGAAAGGTAAAGTCTATTATATGAACTCAGATTTTTGTTATTTTCATTATTTTTCTTACTTTCTGATATTTCAGGATTGTTTTTTATTACTTTCCTGTACAAAAAAACTTCTTTCACCCATTCTTTAAGGATGGATTTGCTAGCTGCAAAATCTTTTAGTTTTCTTACATTTTAAAAGGTCTTTACTTGCTCTTCATTTATAAAGATTAATTTTATAGCATATAGAATTTACTGCAAATAACTTTTTTTCTTTTAGCACTTGAAAGATATGCCACTTCTGGCCACTGTAATTTCAGATTAGTCTGCCATAATGTAAATTCTTCTTTCCCTGTAGGCAATACGTTGTTTCTTTCTGTTTGCTTTCTGGATTCTCTTTTGGTCTTTAGTTTTTAGAAGTTTAATACTGATGTTTGTGTCTTGGCATGGGTATTTTGTGTTTCTCATTTGAGGTTCAGTCAGCATCTTGAATATGTAGTTTACATCTTTCATCAATGAAAACTTAATTTTTAGAACCTTTGTGGTAGTCTTTTGGTCTGCTTGGTTTATTTGGTGCCATTGGGACTCCTACTGGGCCTTCTAGTATTGCCTGAAAGGGAAGACGGAGCTTGCCCAGGCCACGTCACCTCTATGCTGGAGTCACCATCCCTTGGCAAAAAAGAGGTTTCATATGTGGACCAATTTTTGTGGCTGGACCTCCCTTACTGTTACTGTCCAGTTGCCTCTGGTGAAGGACAATGTTCCCAGGCCCACAGGAAGAAGTTTCCTGTGGCTGGTGATTACTGTAGCAAAATTTTCCTAGTTGATGCTGCCCAGTCAGCTGTGTCAGGTTCAGTGGGTGAAAGGATTCCCCATTCCTGCTGAGGAAGGAGAGGGTGCACTTCCCCTGACTCTTTGTTAATAGCAGAACTCCCAGATGATGTCCTTGCTGGTGTCACCAGGCTTGTCTGGTGTTGTCGACATGACTCCTATTAGATCCAGGGAGGAGCCTATGTGATTTGCCTTCTCTTGCTAGATTGATAGTCACAAAAGGCCAAACTTGGGCTACTTTATTCTGTTAAATTAAAAGGCACTTGCTGCTCTATTGCTCCTCCAGTCTGGGGTTCCTAACCATTCCCACCTTCCTCTTCATGCAGTTTATAAATCTCATTTGGTTGCCTCTTGCATTGTTTCCAGGAGTTAGACTTGTACTTTACTGAAAGGAACAGGAAAAATAATATCTAGGTCATATTGCCTGGATCAAAAACTGACATATTATATGGAAACTGTCATAGCACCTTCTTCATAATATATACCCAGTATGTATGTATGGAATAAAACATGAAGAATGCCAAATTAAAATTTGTTGATGTTGGACCACAAGTATTTCTTGAAAGTTGCTAAAAATCACCAGCTTTTGCTTTAGTATAATTGTTATTATGGCTAGGGAAAAATAGACCTCTAGTTATCTGCCCTTTTGCACATCTCATAATAGATTCTAACTCCTGGCTATTCACCATTGATTTACCTTGGTTAACATACTAGTCTACTCATTGTCTGCATACCAATCAGAAAGCTAAATTTCCCTCAGAGGGATTGATTGCTACAAAGATCACCTTACACTTTGAACATGTATTATATCTATGGCTCAACTATGATAACAAAAAAAAAAGGACAATTCTAGTAAGTGAAATTGAAGGAATATATCTACAAATACTTTGCTCCTTTTGACCCCATTGTAAGGTCCATGTTCATTAGCATAAAACATCAGCTCTTTCAATTTATTATCAGGTAAAACATACTGCTAAATAGATTTGCTTGCTTAATTTCTCACACTGCAAAATTGCCAGCTTCTAGTGTCTAGTTTATGTGTATTTTGTGTGTTTTTTTCATTATCCTCAGTGATTAAATTAGTTTCACAATTTATAACCTAAAATATAAATAACCAAAATCACAAATAACTTCAGGCTCCCTATAAGGAAAATGTTAAATGATTTTAATAAACATTTTATTCTAGTATTAGAAAATGTGTTTTTGCCATAAAACCAGAGGTATCCTATGGTAGAGTATATTAGTTTCTACTCTAGACATCATATTTTCTATCCTAAATAATAGAAGTATGATTAAAAAGATTATGTGGACATCTGATATCAGACATGAAGCTATCATATTATTCAGTGGTTTGCATGACAGTTCTTAAATGTTACCTCATATTAGTGTATTCATTTGACTACTCAAATTGAACATATCAATGTGATACCTTTCACAGTATACAGAATTAAATGTTATTCATCATTAAATGGTTTCGCAAATTTATTAGATTCTAATTATACTTTAATTGTACTCAGTAGCAGGTAAAGTGTGCGGTTTTCATTCTTCCATAGCAAAAACTACATAAAAATCTTGCTGAAAAGTCACCCTCTTTGCATTTAACTAGTGTTTCAATAAAAAATGTTGACTGGATATAACAAATAAATGGCCTAATGGCAGAGATCTTTTTGACTAACAGGATTAAAAGAGGCTGGATGTGGTAAGTGGTATATATGCAATATAAAGAGACATTATACATGGTCTTTCCTATCTGTTTTAGTTGGTTAAAGCACTCATTGAAGACTTATTTCTCAATTTCTGTTTTAATTGGTTAAAACACTCACTGCAGACTTATTTTTCAGTTTGGGGAAAGGGAGAGAAATTCTGCTCTCATTACTAGCATAATACCCACTCAGTAAAAATTGCTTCCCCAAGTGCTAGAGAAAAGAAAGTATCTCTATAGAATTTCAACCTTTAAAAATTAATATCCCTTCTGAAAATGACTCCAGAGAATAGAAATAATCTGTATCTTCATAGATTTGCATTTCCATCCACAAACACTAAAATGATACAAATTTGACAAATAGCATTTTATATTTTAAACATGAGATTTATTTTGTCTTAGTAACCATTAGCAGGCACATGGACTAAAGAGTCCTTAATCAGAACCTATTCCACAAATGTTATTCTGGACACCGCACTTTGATTGCAATTATTAGATAATTTAAAACAGTGGAGGTTAATTTTAACCAGAAATCAGAAGGGATTTTCTTTACTTTGGAATTTCAAAAGAGACACACAGAACACATATTTGAAAATAGAAACAAAAAATCCAACCTGTGAAATCAACTCTCTAGTGTACTAAAGAGTTAAACATATCTCCTAAACAGTTAAGTTAAATATATATCCACCAAATTATATATAATGTCTTTTATAACTCTAGTGTTGTTCTGGTATTAACAACCAAATACAACCTACTACGGAAAAAAATGGTCTTATTTGTATAGGACAATTTTTAATAGAGCTTCTAATTTGGAGGCATTTTGCCCCCATTAAATGTCCTTCTGGTTACTTCAACATACCATAGTGAATCTATAAGCTGCAAAACACCAGTTTTATTTTTGCCTCAATGGCTCAAACCTCCGACTTTACGTTCACAATCTTCCTTTGCTGCCAATTGCAATGACAATGATAAGGATGTGATACTTTCCAGCCATGTAATCAGTACAATGACAAAACTTAAGGAAATTAACTTTCCTATACCTGAACTTTATATAATCCTTCTATAGTTCTGTCACTTAGGAAGAGCCTTTCTAAAGTGTTAGCTTAATCTGGCATCGTAGTGGCTAAGGAGGGAGATAAGGATGGTTGAAATCTATCCTGATATTTGCAGAAGGAAGCTTGTCTATCTTCTTCAGTTAGTAAATAACTTGGAGACTCCTCCAAACTATGTAAATATCTAAAATTGTCTATACTACTCTCTCATTTTCTGTGTTAACTCTTCAATTTCATCATTTTTGTTCCTTCCCATCTTTATTGTACTCTAACCACACTGGCCTCCATGCTGTTCCCCTGCTTCAGGGCCTTTGTACCAGCTGAACCTTCTGTCTGTGATACTCTGCCTCCTGATCTTCAGATGACTTGCTTCTTCAGCCCTTTCAAGTTTTTACTCAAATTCATCAATATAGATTTTTCTGAGTACCCACTGTAAACGATAAACTCTCTACACAGAGCATTCCTCATTGCCTTCCCTAGCTTCATTTTAGCCATATTACATAATAGCCTCCAATATACTATATAATTCATTCAGCTACTTGTTGATTGTCTACCATACCCATGGTAACTAGAGCTCTACAAAAAAAATCCTTTTGATCTCTTTTGTTTACTTCTATATCCCTAGTGTCCAAACAAATACCTGGAACATAAGAGATGCTCAACAAGCATGTCTGAAATAAATGAATAAAATGTCAATTGAAGGTCAATATTGAGTATGGAGTATAATGAAAGATATAGAAAATACATTATTTTTAATATATGATATGTATACATGTAAGAAAAGGAACTAATCTTATTAAAACTTTAAAACCAACCAGAATACCATTAAAGATTTAGAACTCTCAACAAAGTGAAAAAGACTCTGAAATATTTAGATTTGAATTTATTTGTACAATAAAATGTAAACAAAGGAATTCCATGTTAATACATCTAATCACCTAAAAGAGAAGAACATTAAAATTGACGTCTTCTTTAACCTCAAAATGGTAATTATAAGAACCACATTTCCAGCTGAGAGATGAATAATCAGGAGATTTAGCCTCATTAGTATCTTTTCTTTAGTTAGAAGAAATTTGCCTATTTAATATTTAGGGAAATCCCAACACCCATGAAAAATTCTTCTTCTTTTTTTCCCTTCATTATTATATTATGTCCTTCAAGTTGTTAATAAGGTATATTGATTTATTATGGGTTTTACTTTTGCTATACTTTAGTCATTTATTCACAAACTATATGTTGCCTGTTTTTAATAGATTCTTGTTCTTTGAAGCATTCCATTTAAAATAATTATTTCTCCTAATTTCTATCAGCATTTCTATATTGGATATATTCTCTATTTTTCTAGCTATAAAGCAACACCACAAAAAAAACCTTGCCAATGAGTCAGTAATCACAAAATACGTATTACTCAGAAAGCTAGTATAGTAAAATACTGTAAAACAGCATTGTGGTCTGAATTGTGACCCCTCCAAAAATTTGTAATTTGAAGTCCTGACCCTTAGCAATCAAAATGTCACCTTGAAGGTAGGGCCTTTTCCAGATGTAATCAAGTTACAATGAGGTCACTATAAAAAAGAGGAAGTTTAGAGACAGACTCATACAGGAAGAATGCCAAACAAACTTGAAGAGAGTCACTTATATGCCAAACGGAGGCCTGTAACAGATCCTTCTGTCATACCTCTTAGAAGGAATCAACCCTGTTGACACCTTGATTTCTAGCCTGCAGAACTGATAAAATAAATTTATGTTGTTTTAGCCACCCAACTTGTGGTACTTTGTTATAGCAGTCTGTGAATATAAAAAAAAAATTTACATTTATATGCAAAAAAGTCATTTAAGTCATGTTTTAAATTTGGTTCAAGGTCAAACAGTATCTGCAAGATAGAAGTGTTTCTAATCTGCTAAAAAGAATGGCAATAAGGAAGATATTTCAAAGATGTTTTTCTCTATTTTCTCAAATCATTAATTCTTTCAAAGGTGTATGTTAATATACAGTTGGGGGGAAGTCCACAGAACTTAAAAGTTGTCATTTTAGAAAATCGGTAATGTCATAGAAAGTAATATTTTTCAGGAAGGCCTATAACATTAGGTAATTCCCAAAATAAACCCCTCAGCATTTGACTTTCCATAGTTCTCAAATATGCATTGTGATAACTGCCTTGGCTAGCAGATCAGAAACTTTAAAGGGACTCACATTCACTAACACCGTGGAATTGTGCATTATATGAACCAGTGAAAAAACTGAAAATAGCAGAAATATATAGGCACCAATCAACACGTCCCTTAGGCTTGATGTGCTTGCCACTCCTCTGGGGACTTTTCTTGTCCTTCGTCCTCATAGTGAAAGCTGGTCTCCAATGTTCTCTTTCTTCCTCACAGCCAAAGGTGAATCAGACATGAAATGTACAAGTAGGAAAATGAAGCACGTGTACGCATGCACACACACACACACACACACACAAACAATTGTAGTTCTCCAGTTTTTTTCTGAAATTGCAGGGTTTCTAGGTAGACTGACTACTTAGAGTTTCTTAAGTTGTGAAACAGTACATTTTGCAAATGGAGAATTTCCTGGTGTGCAGAAAGTGTGTCTCCATTCCTTATATTCTGTGGATGGTTTCAACGCATTTATTTCTAAATTATTAAATAAAATTATTTTTTTCTTTCACATGTTTGTCGTAACATTCATATGAGACACTATAAAAGAAATCTAAAAGAGCCTATATAAATTTTAACTATAAATATGTTATTAAATTTTTATTAATCACATCAAATTTAATTCTAATTATAGCAATATCATATTTAATTATGATTGAATTAATTTTCTTAGAGCTTGTCTTAGTCTGTTTGGGCTGCAATAACAAAATGCCATAGATTGAGTGACTAATAACAGAAATCAGTTTCTCACAGTTCTGGAGTCTGGGATGTTCAAGATCAAGGTGCCCAAGTATCTGCCCTCTTCCTGGTTCTCAGATGGCACCCTTCTCCCTGTTTCTTCACGTGGCTGAGACAGCAACAAACCACGCTGGCGTCCCTTCTACAAGGGCACTAATCTTAATCATCTTTTAAAGTTTCCACTTCCTAATACCATCACCTTGGGGATTAGGATTAAAATATATGCATTTTGAGAGGACACAAACATTCAGTCTATGGCAGGGCTCTTTAATTTGTTTCAGCTATATTATTGAGAAATAATCTATGCTTCCCTAATGGTCCAAAATGTAAGCCAACCTGAAAAAGTTAGTTCTTATATTCATACTGAAGTAGTTGAGAGAAGGTTCTAGAGCCAGACTGCCTAGGTTTAAATACCACATTTTCTACTAATACTTAAGTGAATTTTTAATTTTCCTCATCAGTAGAATGGAGATGTCACATATAGAAATGAAGAGCAAATGAGGCAGTAAACTTAATGTTTTACAAAACTTGGTGAATAATAAAAAGCTAACTAAGCATTGGTTGTTAATTCATTTTTGTGTTGTCCTCTTTATTAATATGCCTTATGTTGAATTTAATTCTAAAATAAATTAATTCTAACTAGATGTTGCAACTGTCTTTTAAATTAAGCCCTTAAAATAAGAAAAGAACTGCTACTTTCCTTTTTTATTATTATTATTATACTTTAGGTTTTAGGGTACATGTGCACAATGTGCAGGTTTGTTACATATGTATCCATGTGCCATGTTGATTTCCTGCACCCATTAACTCGTCATTTAGCATTAGGTGTATCTCCTAATGCTGTCCCTCCCTCCTCCCCCCACCTCACAACAGTCCCCGGAGTGTGATGTTCCCCTTCCTGTGTCCATGAGTTCTCATTGTTCAATTCCCACCTATGAGTGAGAACATGCGGTGTTTGGTTTTTTGTCCTTGCGATAGTTTACTGAGAATGATGTTTTCCAGTTTCATCCATGTCCCTACAAAGGACATGAACTCATCATTTTTTATGGCTGCATAGTATTCCATGGTGTATATGTGCCACATTTTCTTAATCCAGTCTATCGTTGTTGGACATTTGGGTTGGTTCCAACTCTTTGCTATTGTGAATCGTGCCGCAATAAACATACGTGTGCATGAGTCTTTATAGCAGCATGATTTATAGTCCTTTGGGTATATACCCAGTAATGGGATGGCCGGGTCAAATGGTATTTCTAGTTCTAGATCCCTGAGGAATCGCCACACTGACTTCCACAATGGTTGAACTAGTTTACAGTCCCACCAACAGTGTAAAAGTGTTCCTATTTCTCCACATCCTCTCCAGCACCTGTTGTTTCCTGATTTTTTAATGATGGCCCTTCTAACTGGTGTGAGATGGTATCTCACTGTGGTTTTGATTTGCATTTCTCTGATGGCCAGTGATGATGAGCATTTCTTCATGTGTTTTCTGGCTGCATAAATGTCTTCTTTTGAGAAGTGTCTGTTCATGTCCTTGCCCACTTTTTGATGGGTTGTTTGTTTTTTTCTTGTAAATTTGTTTGAGTTCATTGTAGATTCTGGATATTAGCCCTTTGTCAGATGAGTAGGTTGCAAAAATTTTCTCCCATTCTGTGGGTTGCCTGTTCACTCTGCTGGTAGTTTCTTTTGCTGTGCAGAAGCTCTTTAGTTTAATTAGATCCCATTTGTCAATTTTGGCTTTCACCACCGATCCCACAGAAATACAGTCTACCATCAGAGAATACTACAAACACCTCTATGCAAATAAACTAGAAAATCTAGAAGAAATGGATAAATTCCTCGACAAATACACCCTCCCAAGACTAAACCAGGAAGAAGTTGAATCTCTGAATAGACCAATAACAGGTTCTGAAATTGTGGCAATAATCAATAGCTTACCAACCAAAAAGAGTCCAGGACCTGATGGATTCACAGCCAAATACTTTCCTTTTAAGAAACAAGTCCTGTTAAGCTTTTATAAGTATTTGGGAGATGAATGTTTCTGATGCATTCAAACAAGTATATAACTTGAAGGAAAGTTGACCAGGCATAGGAGAGCTGCCTCACATATCAGCATGGGGAAGGTGTTCTGAGCAGGGGGAATGGACAAGGATAGAAAAGTACAAGTAGTCTGCTTTCATGAAGGAAGGAAGATGCAGTGAAGGAAGTTGGTATATTTGGGTCAAGAGGCACCATACCAAAAATCCAAATGGGCTTTTGATGCTATAGAAGTAAATTGAAACTTCATCCTGGTGCTAAGGAAGATTTAATCATTATACCTGGTTTTTTTTCCAAAACTCTCAGGAGTAATGAGAATATTTCATTTGAATACTTTATTGAGAGCAGTGTGTGTGTGTGTGTGTGTGTGTGTGTGTGTGTACGTGTGTGTAGCGGGGGGAAGTGGCTGGCAAAGGCAGAAATGGAAGAGGCTGAAAACACGAAGAGTACTAAAGATACTATATTAAAGGTATAGAACAGTGAGGGTGTAGTGGGCTTAATGGTGGGTATCCCCAAAAAATAACAAGTCCTAATCCCTGGGACCTGTGAATGTTACCTTATGTGGTGAAGTTTTACAGATTTGCTTAAGTTAAAGATTTGGGGATAAGGAGATCATTCAACTATCCAGAATTATCTGAGTGAGCCCTGAATGTCATAAAATGTGTTCATATGGGAGAGAGGCAGACGACTTTGATATACACAGAGGGAGGAGGAGGAATCAGAGTGACCATGGAGACAGAGACTAGTTGATGTGTCCAAAAGCCAGGGAATGCCAGCAAATACCTGAAGTGGGAAGAGGCAAGGAACTAATTTTCCCTAGAGCTTCTAGGGAGCACAGCCCTGCTAAAACTATAATTTCAGCTAATTGAAGCTGATATCTGATTTCTGGACTTCATTACTGTGAGAGAAATTTTTTTTTTTGTTTTAGGCTACCAGGTTTGAGGTAATTTGTACATTGGCCACAGAAAACTAATACAGGTGTTCAACAAAATTTGTCATAAATGACAAACCTACTTGGTTTTGGCACTTTTGTTTCTCAGATTGAGAAGGCTTTGGAGTCCCTGAGACAAAAATAACTAAGCTATGAATGCCTTTATTACTCATTTAAAGGTTTTGACAAATAAAGCTAGAACATTGAATAAAAAGGGGTGAATATGAGGACTGTGAATCAATTTAATTTACTATAAGCTACTCTAATATTTGTAAAATAAAAAAATACTATCAGTTTTTTTCTTCACTAGTAAAGCCTTTTGCTGACTAGCTTCTTGTGAGGATCGAAGACATTGTCTAGTAAATGACTCATTCAATTCACACATATAAGAAACAATCAATTTCATATCCATATGCCTTCTTTTAAAATATTCTGCCCTTTTATTCTTAGTAATGAGCCTTACAAAGTTGTTTGAGTTTTGTTTTTAACCATCATGTGTATCTGTGTACAGTCTTTCCTCAGTATCCGCAGGGGATTGGTTCCAAGACCCCTGTAGATACTAAAGTCCTCAGATGCTGAAATCCCTTATATAAAATAATGTAGTATTTTCATATAACATACACATATCCTCCAGTATACTTCAATCATATCTAGATTGTTTATGTCATTTTTGTTGTTACATTGTTATTTTTATTGTTTTTTGCCTGAATATTTTTGATGCATGAGTAACTCTAATATTGGTAAAATAAAGAATACCATCAGTCACTCATTTGAATTCACTGAGGCGGAACTCACAGATGCGGAAGGACAACTCTATACATTTAGGAGATTCGTTCTAAGAAACTAAGTACTGATACAGACATTTGTTTTGTATCAATGTTCTTTAATCAATTTAATCTTCAGAAAGTGAAGTCTCAGTGCAACCCTGTTTCACCAATCACCCAGCCAGATATGTATGTAGAAGTCTTTCTTTCCAGTATGTAAGCAGGGTAATTTAAGGTCAATCAACAACCAAATCATCCTTTTCCTTCTCAGGAATCTTCCAGTACTGATTCTTTCTTATATTTCCTGGATCTTCAGCAAATATATCTCTATGAGAGTCTTCCAATGTATATATAATCATGCTGGAATTTTCCCAACTTAAAGATAAAATTCTTCTTATCCTGATTTATCTCTAATTAAAATCACACCCAGCGTCAGCAAAGAGATTTTACTGTTACTGTCACCACATCCTCCCATGAGAATACTTACTGCTCAGTGAATTCCAATAATCGTTATCCATCACGTTTCCCACCACTATTGCACAGAATGTCTCTCTTTGAGGTAATAATGACTTTTGAGTCACTCGATGCAATGAATGTTTTTCAGACATCCTACTTGACTCAATTTAATTCAAAACTATCTACATATACTCTTTCTTAAAACTTTTATTATTGACTTCCTTAAAACCGCAGCCCTAAATCCTCTGTTTTGTACTTCATGTCTCATTGCTCCTTCTCAAACTTTTCTATGGACTCACCTTCATCTACTTAATTTCTATATATATGCATTCCCACAATTTTTGTTCTTGGCCTTATTTAAGTATATTTCCTCAATCCCACCAACAACTTCAGCTACAACCTAGTCACAAATGACTTCAAATGTATTTCTTCTGTCCAAGAATCTTCTCTAAGTTCTAATTGCTGAGATTCTCACAGACATTTTAAACCACTTTACTGAGATATAATCACATAAATTCAATGGATTTTAGTATATTCAAGATATAGTTGTCCCTGGGTATCTGTGGGAAATTGATTCCAGGACCTTCCGTAGATACCAAAATCTGTGGGTGCTTAAGTCTTTTATATAAAATGGTGTAACATTTGCATATAACCTATACACATCCTCTTCTATAGTTTAAATCATCTGTTTTTAACCATCTGTAGATGACCTATAATACCTATATGTTCCCTACACTTCATTTATTTGGATTAAACATAGTACTCAGAATGCAGCAAATTTAAATCTTGCTTTTTGGAACTTTGTGAATTTTATTTTTTGAATGTTTTTGATTCATAGTCGGTTGAATCCACAGGGTGATGAACCCACATACACCAAAAGCCAACTATATGTGCAACCATCACTACAAACTATTTTTAGAATATTTATCTTCTCAGAAAATAATACATAACTTTTATCTATCATCTCTCAATTCTCCCAACCACCTTTCCAGGCTTACAAAACTACTAATCTACTTTCTGTCTATAGATTTCACTGTTCTGGACACTTCGTATGATATGGAATCATGCTTTGTTGTCTTCTGTGACTGTCTTTTTCCCAGTTACATTATGCTGGAATAATATTTCATTGTATGAGTATATCACATTTTATTTGTCATTTGTTACTTAATAGACACTTAGGTTATTTCCATCATTTGGCTGCCATCACATTGAGCACAGGTTTTTATATGGCATATGCTTTCTTTTATTTTGGGTATACGCTTGGTAGTGGAATTGCTGGGTCATATGGTAACTCTACATGAAATCACTTGGAGAAGTGCCAGACCATTTCCTGAACTGGCTGCACCATTTTGCCTTCCCACTAGCTGTGTATGAGGGTTCTGATTTCTCCATATTCTCACCATCACTTGTTATTATCTAATTTTTAAAATTCTAGCCATCCTAGTGGATGTGGAGAGAGCCTTCAAATTTAACATGCCTGAGTCTTAACTCATTATCTTTTCCAATCATTTAAGTTTGTTCTTCCTTCAGGGCTTCAAATTTCAGAAAATGGTACTTAATCTAGGAAAAAATATTGCTTGTTCCATCCCTGTCATCCCCTATATTTTCATCAATCACAGAATCCTGCCCAATGCACTCCTTAAATATCTGTGGGATTTATTTTTCTTTTCTCAAGTGTGTCTACCCTTATTTAAGCTACAACCATGGCTCACCTAGACCAGTAAAGATCCTCTTAACCAGTCTTCTCAGATCTCTTCCCTTTCAATCCATTTTCTGCTGCAAAAGCACACATTTTTCAAAGAAAATGTATGTTCCTCTGATGCTTAAAAGTCCTCATTAACTCTCCATTGTTACTTATGTAAGGAATAAGGGCCTTAAATTAACCTTCAAGTTGTCGGCATGAACTGGACTGCCTCATAGCCACTGACTGTCCTGCATTCATTTTTCTTCATCACACCATGTTCCTCTCTCAGGACTTTTTAATAATCACTTTCCTATGACTTGCAGATTTTTCATCCACTTCTCTCTGTGGATTTATTTCTTATTCTTTCTTAAAAGTTCAATTAAATGGTTATTTCCTCAAGAATAGTTCCCCATGATAAACTTTAATAGCAATATTTTTATATCTGTAACATTTATCACAATTAAAATTACATGCTAATTGCATAATGAATGCTAGCTTATTTTGCCACTAGAAAGTAAGTCCTGTGAAGGCAGGGGAAAAGAGAATGTTTGTCTTCTTATTTGCTCTAATTCTAGTCATTAACGATATATAGAGATAGATAAAATGTGTGTTGAATGATCAAGTTAATAACATTTTTATCTTAAGCAAACTGACATAATTTGAGGAGTTTGCAAAGTTTGCATATTTCATACTTAAAACGTTACCTTCAAAAAATTATCAAATGGTTTATTGTGATGCTGAGTTATAATGATGACTAATAATTATAAAGAGATACAATCTTGCCTCTTCCTAATTCTTTAAATCTTTGGACTCAAATGTGCTTTATAGGAACAAGAAGCAATGTTGGACTCTTAACAGAATACTCAGTAATATTCCAAGTAAGGAAAACAAAGATATCTAAGTAATTCAATATAATCGCTTATGTTAAATATCACTATGCATGTAGATAACATTTCTGTGAGTTTTTTATTTCAATTCATATAAAGCTAAAAACTTACAAAACAATTCAGTATTTATTCAATACATACATACTTATCTCTGCACTGTACGATGAACTGTAATTACACATTCATAAATATTTTGTTCCAATGGTTTTAAGCCCAATTCATTCCAGAAGCAACTATACTGAATTATAAGAATGGCTGGAGAGATTATTTAATGTATTTAACCTGAACACATTTTCTTTTTAGCTATTTTAATAACCATTATTCATTTAAATTACAAAGATACCATTTTAATAAGAAAAAGTCCAATATATTATCTCTTCCCTCAAGGGTTATTATATAAAATTTCCCAATTAATTTAGACTTGCATCTTGACTGAGCCTTTCAAACTACTCTGATTTTGAATGTCAAAGCTTTCTGGGTCAAACCTGTATATAGTTCATGATTCCAAGCTTTTTATTAGAAATCATGCTGTGAAGAGTGGAAAGACTATCTTAAGTAGATGAAAATATAGGGCAACATTGTGCAAAGATTTTAATAAGGAATCCTAGAAATAGATAATACACATTTACAGCACAAAAGAAAGAGATTCTATAGCTATTTATCTGTACATGTATATATATAAAGATTTTCCATCTACTCAAGTTTTACCAATACAATGTTGATCCCATTCTCTCTCTCTCACTCATTAGATGCTATGGAAAATATTATAAAATAATAAAATAATCATAAAATTTCCCTTTTATATTCAAAACAGAGGTACAATATTCATTTTTTACATAGAGCATCAGATATTTGTTTAATAAAAATTTCTAAAATACAGTGTTTTTGACCAATAATTTGTATTGAATCAAGTGACTACTTAGTCAAATAGTATTCCAGCCATTCAGGTATTTTCACATGAAGCAAAGTAATATTTTAGCACCAAAATTGTAAAGTAAAGAAGTTACTTTTCTTTCCAGATAAACAATTTTCATTTGTATGATGTGTAGTTTTAGAGAATAAAACAATGATTAACTGAGATGTATATTTTAAGATATTTTTCATTAACTAGGCATTTTTGCTACTGTATACGTAATAGGTATAACAGTAGAAAAAAATTACCAGGGAGAAAATACCATAACTTAAAAAATAATAACTAATAAATTTATAAGAAACTATAGTAAATGTAAAAATATCTACAGTTGTTTTACAGAATGTAAAAATATCTACAAAAAAATCTGCAGTTGTCTGCCTTTTTTACCTACAAAATCTTACTAAACAAACTTCTGAGGCATGTGCTTTAGAAAGAAGAAAATTATTCTATAAAGCAAATATGAGATTCCTTTAAAAATAGAAGTATTAGTAACCAAAAAACTTACTCTTTCAAAATATCCTGTGTATTCTATTTTACAAAATGATTTTGTCTTTTCCCCTCATTTGCCATGACTTATAATGTTATGAAGACCTGGAGAAATTAACAGCACTAATTAAACTACATATGTGTGCTAAAATACAATTTGTCAGTGATATGGTTTGGCTGTGTGGCCCCACCGAAATCTCAACTTAAATTGTAATAATTCCCATGTGTTGCAGGAGGGACCTGCTGGGAGGTAAATGAATCATGGGGGCAGGTTTTTGCCATGCCGTTCTTGTGATAGTGAATAAGTCTCACAAGATCTGAAGGTTTTATAAAGCGGAATTACCCTACACATGCTCTCTTGCCTGCTGCCATGTAAGACATGTCTTGCTTCCCCTTCACCTTCCACCATGATTGTGAAGCCTCCCCAGCCATCTGGAACTATGAGTCCATTAAATCTCTTTTCTTTATAAATTTCCCAATTAGCAGCATGAGAACAGACTATAAAGTAAATTGGTACTGGTAGAGTGGGGTGCTGCTGTAAAGATACCCGAAAATGTGGAATCAACTTTGGAACGAGGTAACAGCCAGAGGTTGGAACAGTTTGGAGGGCTCAGAAGAAGACAGGAAGATGTGGGAATGTTTGGAACTTCCCAGAGACTTGTTGAATGGCTTTAACCAAATTCTGCACATCTCAGATGGAGATGAGCAACTTGTTGGCAACTGAAATAAAGTTGACTCTTACTATGTTTTAGCAAGGAGACTGGCAATATTTTGCCCCTGCCCTAGATGTCTGTGGGGCTTTGAACTTGAGAGAGATGATTTAGGGTATCTGGCAGAAGAAATTTCTAAGGAGCAAATCTTTTGAGAGGTGATTTGGGTGCTGTTAAAAGCATTCAGCTTTACATATTCAAAAAGATAGTGTTTGGAATTGGAACGTATGTTTAAAAGGTAAGCAGAGCAAACAAGTTCAGAAAATTTGCAGCCTGATGATGAAGTAGAAGAGAAAACCCCATTTTCTGAAAAAAATTCAAGCCAGCTGCAGAAACTGCATAAGTAATGAGGAGCCAAATGTTAATCCCCAAGAAGATGGGTAAAATGCCTTCAGGGCTTATCAGAGACCTTTGCAGCAGCCCCTCCCATTACAGACCCAGAGGTCTAGGAGGAAAAATTGGTTTCTTGTGCTGGGTCCACGACCCCCTTGCTGTGTGCAGCCTAGGGACTTGATGCCCTGTGTCCCAGCTGCTCCAGCCATGGCTAAAAGGGACCAAGGTACTGCTTGGGCCATGGATTTGGAGGATGCAAGCCCCAATCCTTGGCAGCTTACAAATGGTGTTAAGTCTGTTGGTGCACAAAAGTCAAGAATTGAGGTTTGGGAAACTCCACCTAGATTTCAGAGGATGTATGGAAAAACCTGGATGTCCGGGCAAAAGTTGGCAGCAAGGGCAGAGCCCTCATGGAGGACCTCTGTTAGGGCAGTGTGGAAGGGAAATGTGGGGTTGGATCCCCCACACAGAGTCCCCACTGGGGCACTGCCTAGTGGAATTGTGAGAAGGAGGCCACTGTCCTCCAGACCTCAGAATGGTAGAGCCACCGACATCTTGCTCTGTGCACCTAGAAAACCCACAGACACTCAATGTCAGGCTGTGAAAGCAGCCAGTAGGGGAGGCTGAACCCTGCAAAGCCACAAGGGTGGACCTGCCCAAGACCATGGGAACCCACATTTTGCATTAGCGTGACCTGAGTATGAGATGCGGAGTCAAAAGAGGTCACTTTGGAGCTTTAAGTTTTGACCACCCTCCTGGATTTTGGACTGGCATGGAGCCTGTAGCCCCTTCATTTTGGCCAACTTCTATTTGGAATGTGTATATTTACCCAATGCCAGTACCCTCATTGTATCTAGAAAGTAACTAACTTTCTTTTGATTTTACAGGCTCATAGGCAGAAGTAACTTGCCCTGTCTCAGATGAGTCTTTGGACTGTGGACTTTTGAGTTAATGCTGGAATGAGTTAAGACTGAGTGACTGTTGGAAAGGCATTATTGGTTTTGAAATATCATGACATGAGATTTTGGAGGGACCAGGGCAGAATTATATGGTTTGGCTGTGTCCCCACCCAAATCTCACCTTGAATTGTATAATCCCCATTTGTCATGGGAGGGGCTGATTGGGAGGTAATTCAAACATGGGAGCATGTTTTTCCCATGCTGTTCTTATAATAGTGAATAAGTCTCATGAGATCTGATGGTTTTATAAAGGGGAGTTCCCCCTGCACATGCTCTCTTGCCTGCTGCCATGTAAGACATGTCTTGCTTCCCCTTCACCTTCCACTATGATTGTGAGGCCTCCCCAGCCATGTGGAACTATGAGTCAGAAACCTCTTTTCTTTATAAATTACCCAGTCTCAGGTATGTCTTTGTTAGCTGCATGAGAACAGACTAATACAGTCAGCCTCACTCTACAACCTTCATCACTATTTGGCTTACTTACTATAGCAGCTAAGTTCTTATTAAATCCATACCCATTCCATTTTTATCATCAGTTACCTCTTCCTTCATGTCAGTGTCCTTCACTATGCATTTGTCCAATCTGCATCATCACATTAAGGGAAAGCTTGCCTGCCTCTCGCATTCATTTTTTTCTTCTTCTAAGAGTGTCATACACCAAAGTTCACTTTCATTCCTAGTACTAAACATTTTTCACTTCTGCTTTATTATACAAGCCTTCCCTTCTCATTTTTTTTCAAAACCCTTAAAACAATCTTTATTTTGTTCTTTGACTCTTTTTATTACCTTCTTCTATTCTTTTTGCCGTCAGATTTCTGACATGGTTTGTGCCCCTTACCCCAATACTCTATGCACACACCCCTTCAACCCCTGTGCAATATCTTCTGCTCCTACCCACTAAAGTGGAATGTTCAAGGTCATCACCCAAGTTGGTTCACAAAATCTAATAACACTTTAAATGGCATATCTTTCTTTCCTTTTGTTCTCTATTTCATTCAGTTGGTGACCTTTCTCTATCATAAGAAAAAGAAAACAAAACACCTATATTACATTTTGGTCAATGGGTTCTCTTCCCAGTGTCCTATCCGGTATCTTTTCATGTTCTCAACAACCTGTTTATGACAAGGATTTCATAGTAGTGCCTTCACCTCAAGGAAATTGGAACCAGCTGATTCTGTACAAATCTTCAAGTCCTGGATCCTCTATTTTTGTGTTCATCTGGATGTCTGTGAGATTGAGAAATACTTTCTAATAACATGTACTGCAGAGGCTTGTTGTCTGCATTCAGAGAGATAGCATGCATACAAAATTCCTGACACATATTAAGCTTCAATAAATGCTAGATAAGATTGCTACTAGTCGCTGGGCATGGTGGCTCATGCCTGTAATCCCAGCACTTTGGGAGGCCGAGGCAGGTGGATCACAAGGTGAAGAGATCAAGACCATCCTGTCCAACATGGTGAAACCTTATCTCTACTAACAATACAAAAATTAGCTGGGCATGGTGGCATGCGCCTGTAGCCCCAGCTATTTGGGAGGCTGAGGCAAGGGAATTGCTTGAACCCAGGAGATGGAGGTTGCAGTGAGCCGAGATCACACCAATGCACTCCAGCCTGGCGACAGAGTGAGACTCCATCTCAAAAAAAGCATTGCTACTGGTATAGTTTTTCAAATACACAAATATATAAAAACTAGTTTCTTTTGTTGTCTATCACTTCTACCATGACAAAATGTTATATCACCTTTTTTCGACACAGTAATTACCTACATCCACTTATTGTTATCCAATAGGCTCAATGAATTGTTCTGTCTTCCAATTTTATAATGGAAAGACTTTTTGAAATAAAACATAGGACCAAAGTAAAATATCCATATGTATTTATGTAAATGGTGGTATTTAGTATTGGTAGGGCAGGTGTTGGTTCCCATTTACTTTCTATTTTATTCATGCCATATTTATATTTTGGCATTAATTGCATATGATTCCATGTATTCTATAGCTCCAGACATATGGAGCTATTAATAGCAATATTCTGAGTGCCTCTGATTGACTAAATTGACCAGATGCTGATCCACTTAACAGCAATGAGGCCTTCAGCACACTTTTCCCCATTTCTTGATTAATACTTTGTACAAGACTGGATCAAACTCTTTCTGAAGTTAAGATGAATTATATCTAATGCTTCTCCCTGATTTACTATCCCATTATTCTGTCAATAGAAAGATATCTGCTACCACTGTGACAGAATTTGTTCTTCATAAAGCCCTGTGTGTTTCCTAGTATATCATTCCAGCCTAGGTGTTTACAAATAGGATTTTAGCTCTTTTTTGAAGACTATTTTATAGCTGTAATTTTAAGGGTGGGACCTCTTTACTTTTTTTTTTTTAAAAAAGTCTTTATTTTAACCCCAAGAGTTCTCAAAGAAGCTAAAGACTAAAATTATACTAGACATTCCTTCAGATTTTAGCAGCTTAATTAAACAATCTTTATATATTCTTCCTTTACTTGCATTTTTCATTTTGCTCTCATAAATTCTGTATTGCTCCCCATAGTTTTCAGATAACAATTGACTGTTTCTGTAAATATTCGAAGCACTAAGTTTTTATTTTTAAGTAAGCGTAGTCATACTTTAAAGAAAGACCAATGCTTTTTTTACTTTTTGTGCATGACTAATATGTTTACAGAATGTCTGTCATACATTGCATCCCTTTCCTTATGTGAGTTTGCTGTATTTTATCTATAGAATGATATTGGTATTTTGTATATCTTGACTTATTTTATACTTTGTATGATAATTTCACTTTGGCCCTGATTTATTAAACAGGTTGTCATTTTTGTATGGCATTCATTTTTGGCAAATATTTGTTCACTACATTCAATTGAGTATTAATAATAGAAGATGATGAAAGAGCAAAGATTTTAATGGGAAATACCAGTTAAGGTATTCAACTATCAGTTAGTTGAATCTATACAATGTTAATTCCTACCTTAGTATTAATTTTCTTCATTTTTATTTACATGTGATTTATATTTGATATTTATATTTTCTGCCTTTTGCTGTGGATAAATTCAAGGTGATGCACATAAATATATAGATTAGCAAGAAGAATGAAAAGCATTTAAAATTGGGACAAAGGGAAAATAAAGTTTGGAAAGAAACAGAACCAAAATGATCTTAGAATAAAATACCTGTTCAGATATGAGCCTCGGATTTAAGTATAAGCTTCTGGCAGCCAACACAGAGAAGGAGACCAATCAGTTACAAAATATAAAAGCACATATTAATTCTTCAGGACAATGCTAATATTGCTAAACTGATATTGGAGAATTTCCATTGTGCAATGTCCACCCTAGGGCCTGGCTGCTAAAAATTCTTCAAAGATTAGAAATTTTAAAAATGAATGAATGGATAAATATGTTAACTATTATTATCATATTTTTATAATGCTTACAAGTGCAACAATGAGCTTTAAAGAGCAATTTCTGATGAGAGACTTCAACATGGGCTGATGCCATCACTCCAAACCCTATTGTTTGAGAGCAAGTCCAGAATGAGGTGAGAAGGATTCATTCTTTGTAGTGGCTTTCTAAGGGATAGATGTTAGAATAACTGAGGAAGCAAGGCACATCTTTCAGGTGTACCTTCATAACTATTCAGGCAGTGAGTTTAAGATCTCTGCTCACATTCAGGCCAGTATGGGCCTTGCATTAAACAGCCAGATAAGAATGAGAAAACTGACCTCCTGAAAAATTTCAAAGAATCTGCCACAAACACAAATGGACAGAAAGATTATTTCATTCAAAAGATAGTCTTAGTCTGCTCAGACTGCCATAACAAAACACCACAGACTGGATGGCTTAAACCACAGACATTTATCTCTCAGAGTTCTGGAGGCCAGAAAATCCAAGTTCAAGGTACAGGCAGACTTGGTTTCTGGTGAGGGCTCTCTTCCTAGCTTACAGACAGCCCTGTTCTCACTGTGCCTTCATATGGTGGAAAGAGAGAGCAACCTCTGGCCTCTCTGCCCTTTTCTATAAATACTCCAGTTCACCCTCAAAACCTCATCTAAACCTAATTACCTCCCAAGTCTCTATCTCTAAATACCATCACATTGGTAGTTAGGGCTTCAACATATGAATTTATGGAGAGGAGGGGAGCACACAAACATTCAGTCCGTAACATACAGAAAGGGTATTCCTTTCTGCACAGTTTGACAAAAGTGATTAAATAATGTTTACTACATTGAAGTATCACTGGTTAGATATTTTCTCTGCTTATTTCAGCCCCCAAGTTATCAGTCTTATTCTTGCTATCATGATTATGACAAAGAGGGCAGGCATTTAATTGATATGTAGTATTAAAACACCTATTTTTTTTTTTTTGAGATAGAGTCTCGCTCTGTCATCCAAGCTGAAGCCCAGTGGAGCTATCATAGCTCACTGCAGTCTGCAGCCTCGAACTCCTGGGCTCAAGCAATCCTCCTCTCCTGGCCTCCCAAAGTGCAAGGATTATAGGTGTGAGCCACTGTGTCTGGCCCTATTGTTAAAAATGGTGAACCTGGAGCACTGGCATGCTCCTGTAGTTTCAGCTACTCAAGAGGCTGGAGTGGGAGGAATGTTTGAGCCCAGGAGTTTGAGGCCAGCCTGGGCAACATATTGAGACCCCATCTTGAAAAAAATTGATGGAAATTTTGTGATTTCTGCTCACCTGACACTCCCTAAAGTTTTTCCACCCTTAGACTACCAGAAACCATTGTGTGATCATCAAGAACTAAATGGTGAGCACTTGACCAGACATTTACGTGGTCCAGAATTCTTTTATACAGTAGTTAATAGATGATTGTTATTATCCTCAATTGTCAGGAAGGATTAAATTAAAAATACTTCCAAACAAAACAGGAATCAATAAATTGGACCTTAGCTTACAGGTTAAATAATATTGATTCTTCTTCATAATGTCAGTCATCACCATCATCATGATCACTGTCATTATTGTTTAAGTCCTTATTTTGTATCAGATCTTTTTCTAGGATTTTCATATTTGATTATCTCATTTAATAGTTACAAAATACATCTGGAGTAGATATTATTATGCCAACTTTACAGATAGAAAAACTGAAACACAGATACTAATTATTTGCTAATATGTGACAGAGATTGGGTTAGAACTTACAGCTTCCAAAGAAGAAATGGTTATCTTGAGTAATCTCAAATGAGAATCAAATGAAAAAGAGACAATCTACCCCCTTTTCTGTATTTACACTTTAGTGAAAAACACCTACAAATCTAATTAGGTTAGGGTTTGAGATTACAAGAAACTAGCCCGCTCTTCCTCTAATATTCTGAAAAGCTTAGCAAAATTTTTAAAAGTGGATTTTGTTCAGCATAACTGAACAAATGAAATGATCAACTGAATGATCTGACATTTTATCCCATGTAGACGTATACATGAGAGTGATAGGTACAGAAAGCCACTTGCTGGCAGATTTTGGAGAAAATAGTAGTATTGTACAGGGCACTTTTGGAAAATAATTCCATCCTATCAACAAAGAGTGGGAGTTACTGTTAAACTTGTATTATTTCTGGGCATAACCAAGTGATTCAGGTACCAGAGCTATAAATCTGGCCTTTGTCAAGTATAATAAATTTACCTGCAAATATCATTTCAATGGGGAAAAATTTGAGCTTATGGCGCTGGATACTAAATGTAAAATCTTTATCTCAAGAGACAACAAATTGAGAATCAACACTGAAAATGCTTGTCCTGGAGACAGTCATAAATTTTAGAAGAATTCCATAAGTTAAAATGTAGACCCAGTAATAGTGTTTTGTGGCTCTCACATATTTTTTGATAGTGGCTTTTAACCCAAATATCAAGCCTTTTATGACCATTACAAATCTCTGACTTTCTATTTTCCTGGGTAAGGCTTTAATCTTGTCAACTTCCTATCCTTCATCCACAGAGAAAAATTTTACTTTTGAGCATGTTTGAGTTATAGATGTATTGAACCGGATGTTGACACAAAGAAGAATGTTCTAGTGGCCTCTTTCTGAGTTCAGAAAAACTCATTCATTCATTCATCATTCTGCAATATTAATTGAGCATCTAACGATTCTACTATTCTTTGGAAAGTCTCCATAAATAAAAAGGGAAACACTTGAGTATATAACTTGCTTCTCCTTTGTATCTTTTTTGTTCACATCCTCTTGTTTTGATTCCGTCCATGGGGATTCAAAACTTGGAAATTAAGCAAATCTTAGCCTTCTATGACCCAACTTCTCTGTCTCCCCCATTGTTACCAAAATTCTAACAAACAAGTAACAATCTAATGATTTCCAAAGGAGAAAGATGCTATTGGTAAAATGGTTAATCAAATTTCCAGGATTCAGAGAGAGAAAAAGCAAATAGCTTAGCTTAAATATAAACTGGATAGGCATCGTCTATTAAAATGTGTTTTTAAATATCCTGAATATTCATGAAATTTTCTAGAATTATATTTTTAAAATAACCTATAAATTATAGTTCCCTCTGGGTAGAGTCATTGAGGGGCTAGGGTTCAAGAGTAGGAGAAAAACTTTTTGTGCTATTTGAAATTTTACCCTGAACTTAATTTACTATTCTAAAAATACAAGAGAGAATTAATGTATTACTTATTTTCTATGTAAATTTACCAAAATATTTTCCCAAATCTCCCACAAACTAAACAGCTTTTTGCATAATCCAAATGCAAAATTACATAAATTCTAGTAGTATATAGTCAAAATAAGATAATTAATAACAACCCCAGTACATACACACGTAAATATTCCTTAAAATGCCACTTATAACAAAAGGTAATTATTCATTTCAGTATTTCAAATTTTAATTTGATTTATAAAATTTGGTATTTTTTATTTCAAAAAAGTACGTGTTAATTTTATATTTATGATAAAGACATTGGACATATTATAGACAACTTCCCTATTGCTTGAAAACAAAGTTGACATGTCTGTATGAAGATAAAAAAGTAATATATATTTCTCAGAATTATCTTAAATGCATACATTTTACAGGTCAGGTGAATAATTTAAAGATAAGAAAAAGGAAAAACCTTATTTTGCACAAGGTCAAAATAAGTAAAATGATTTACATGTTAAAATTGTTCAGTGGCTCACGCCTGTAATCTCAGCACTTTGGGAGACCAAGGAAGGAGGGTGGATCACTTGAGGTCAGGAGTTGAAGATAAACCTGTCCAACATGGGAAAACCCCATCCCTACAAAAAATACAAAAATACAAAAACCCCATCCCTACAAAAATGTGGTGGCACATGCCTGTGGTCTCAGCTACTTGGGAGGCTGAGGCAGGAGAATTGCTTGAACCCGGGAGGCAGAGGTTGCACTGAGCCAAGATTGCACCACTGCACTCCAGCCTAGGCAACAGAGCGAGACTCTGTCTCAAAAAAAAAAAATTGTTAATATAGAAATAAATTAGAAATAACATATCTTCTTATATGTAAATTGTTAATAAAGTTGCATTTGGATATATTTCATATTATTTGATTATTTTAACTGTGGACCTCTAGTCTGAGGAAGGTATCCAGTATTCAAATGACACACTAACAAGTATTTTCCGGTCTCTAAATTGCTCTATAAAGAAGTAACTGATGGCCACAGTGTTTCAAATATCAAAAATGAGATAATATCCAGTTTCATTATTTTTTCTTCAAATAACATAAGAAGAGAGTTTGAGTTAATAATCAGTTTGCTTCATTTGCTGAGGTTGCATTCACTAGATTACACATGTCAAAATATGCAGAATGTGAGCACATGAATACTTCTTATGAAAAGAAAAATGAAAGCCCCTCTCTCATAAATGCTTTTCTCACCAGCAACAGATTGTATGTGAAAGGGATAGTACTTTCTCTACCAACTTTTTATATTGCTTTTCAGGTAGCAAATAGAGACTTACTAAAGTTAATAATAGATATTATACAGTATTTGCTTTACTCTAACTGAAATAATGTGATATGCTTCAGCCCCTTCCCCCGCCAGATTGTTTTTTTTAAATTCTGAGTAATCTCTGTTCAGTCACCGTAAAGACGCTGCTAATATGGGCTGCGGCCAGAGACCCTATGTGCCTATGGTGTTCAGGACAGTTTCATACTGTGAGGGCTACTATTTAGGTGGGTCACTTTGGTGCAGCTGTATTGGTTCTTAAAACATTGAAATGCTCTTTTACAGGTAGACATGTAAAAGCTGTTCCGCTAGATGCAGGCCTCTACCAGGTGCCCGTGGCCTGCCAGCATGTAGCCATCTGGCTACTTAATGCTATTATCTGGCCTCAAAGAAGTCTCTTGTATTCAGTTTCAGTAATAACAGTGTTCTCAATCCTTATTGGATAGAATGGTAAATATTTTGAATATCCACTCATTGAACAATGAAAACTATTTTCATGTCCCATAATGACTTTGAAGTGTCCAGACATTCAGACACCAGAGCTTTTACTTGGGTTCTCTGTGATATATTTTACTGCAATCACATCATAACATAACGCAATTTTAAATGATACTACACATACAAATACAGCCTGGCACATTTGCATGAATACACTACCTCATTTTTTTCTTCACTTCAAGTAATGTATCTTGGAGTGTAAATTCTACTTCAATTGGTGTTATATTCTGCTTTCTTTTCCAAGAAGTATGTCATTACTTATTATAACACTAATTTTATTTAAATATTCTATGCCACTGCAATTTTCTTTTTCTGTATTCTTTAATGTAAAAGGTTTTGACCTTTTTTAAATTTAAATTTACTCATTATAAGCAAATAAAAACATCAGACTACATTTTGTCTTCTAGTGTATTCATGCCTGATTATGTTTATATCAAAATTTATATTAATTTATCATAAATTATTTCTTTTATATTTATATTTTACATAGGCCACTATAACATTTTTCTATAATTATTTTCATGTAGATTATGTTATTTATGTACTTTAAGTTAGTAGATGAGTCATTAAAATTGCCTTTTAAAAAGAAGACAATGAGTTTAATAGGGTTAAGAACTATTAGGATAAGTTAATTTATTACAAATTAACTTTTCAAATTAGTATATGAAATGAACGATTACACAAATAATCTGATTTCCTGTGCTCTGAAGTTGTCTTCAATTATAATACCTAACACTTATTACCCCATCCCTTACTGTCACCAAGTACCACTGTAAGCATTTTACATATATTAACTCATCCAATCCTCACAATACTTTCATGAGACAGTGTTCTGATTAGCCTTATTTAATGGATGTGAAACTGAGGCATAGAGAAAGTCAAAGCACTTAGCTAAAATATCTATCTGAAGATTTTTAAAAAAATAAAATCTAGTGGGTTGGTTAGAATAGGTAGGCAAACACTCTGAGAACAACTAGGGGGAAAATATATGTATATATGGTACCTATTAGCCCCTATGCTCACTACCTGGGTGCAATATACCTATGTAACAAACCTGCACGTGTACTCCATGGACGTAAAATGAAAGTTGAAATAAGTTAATAAAGCAGTACATGCTGTAGAAACAAAGAAGAGATAGAGTACAATTTCAGAGAGGTGAGTTGAGGGCTCAACTTTTTCCAGGGGACAGTTTTTAATTCTAAACTCAGCTAGAAACTGAGATTCTGGGGGCTAGGCAGACCAAAATGGACATGGAAAACAGCAGAGCTTTAGGTGGCCCCACCTGCTGGAGTGGACAAAATGGGGAAATTGAGGACATTCAACTACATGGCTGGGTTCCCCCTCAAGACATTTGATAAATTATGCAAGTTCATAAAGCGGGAAATTAGGAAGCTAAGCCAAAACCTCAGAAAAGCGGAGTGGTATTTCCTAAAGTACTTGAAAAACAATTCTGTCGGAAGGACCCAAGAATGCTGAGTAAAACAGCTGGGAAGGAAGTGGTGAATTAGGGTCTGCAGTGGCTCTTCACCTGGGCACACTTGCCAATTGGTCACAGCTAGTAACTAAGAGTCCAGGTTTGACCCCTGGTAGAGAGTCACTGCTTCAGGAAAGTAATATTTTGAAATAAAAACAGTTATTACAACAAGAATCTATGCCTTTTTGGTCCCATTGAATTATTGTTTTTTCTGCTGAAGCTTTCTGTTCACTTTCTGCTGCTCTTTTTCCCCTTTTCATTGTCCATCCTTTGCTTCTCTCATATATGCCATATGCAGTCAAAACTAATATTTAGTTATTTTTGGATAAGAAAAAATAGAGCTTAGATTTGTTTATTTTTCCCTATGCTATGGGAATATTCTACACGCTTTAAATGTAGAAACTAAGCACAAAACAACACCATGAAGGGGTGCAATTATTATTCTTTTTACATAGGGGTAGACATTGAGGCACAGAAAGGTGAAACAACTTGCCCAAAATCAAAAGCTAATATGTAGCAAAATTGGGATTCAAGTCAGGAAATCTTGCTCCATAGTCCATGCTCATAACTAAAAGTCTCTACATTCCAACTCAACAAAAGTCTGAAAAGAGATGTATGGAAAGGGAAAGTTTCAATAAGTACAGTAAATAAGGAAATACATAGTATTACAACCATATCAACGACAGAATCAGAGCATTCATCCTGTATTAAAATAAATATTTTTCACTCCACAGGTTATAGTTGGTCTATTAACCAAAGTTGAGTTTATTAATGTGTCTTTTAAGATAGGGTTTGTGCTGGACATTCAGTCAAGAGTTTTTTTAGTGAAGTACAGAGTTGCTTTTGAAGGCATGTGAATCAGACATACTCCATTTGGAACCCTTACTATTGTATTTGTCCATGTGACAATGGGCTAAACTTAGCCTCTCTGAGCTTTGGTTTTCTTATTGAAGCAGGATAATTTCCCAGACCCCTTCATGGGACGCATGACAGGGGAGCTCCATTTACTCAGCCCACAGCTCTCAACTCCTCCCGTGAAGGAGCACAGGAGCTAACGAGGCAGGAACTGGAGTACATGAGCACTGGAGTCAGCCAGCCACTCTGGTACCAGCAGGAGCAAGCTCTGCTCGCTCAGTCCTGTGTGTTTTATCCCTCACGGGAGGGGGCACGCAGATGAGTGGATTCAGGGGCTGGTACATCTGCCTTTGGGCGCCAGCAGGAGCCAACTCCATGCCAGCCCTGCCACAGCATCTAGGTGGTTTCTCTTGACCTCTGAAGCCCCAAAGAGAGCTCTTTTAGCTCGGCCATCCATGGACGGCTTAAGTGTTAACAGCTCAGTGGACCCTCTGTCTTTTCACATGAGGCAGCTTTCTTCCACCAGTGAGGGCAAAGGGTCAGTGTGACAGCCTTTGCATCTGCACTCATGGCTTCCGAACTCTTGTCTGGTGGTCAGGGGAGATTAGGTTGCATGAACGAATTGAACGATGGTAAATGTGGGGGATTTTATTGCTGATGAAGGTGACTTTCAGCAGGAAGGGGAGCTAAAAAGCGGACAGGGCAGGAAGGTAATCTTCCCCTGAAGTCCGGCCATCTCCATCTGGATTCTTCTCTGCAGTCAAGCTGCTTCTCTCCAATATCCAGCCATAGTATCCAATGTTCAGCTGCTGCTTCTCTCTGCCAGCTGAGTTCTGGAGTTTTTATAAGCACAGGATCGGGGGATGGGCAGTGGCATGGGTGGTTTTAGAAAAGGCAACATTTGAGCAGGAAAACAGGAATGTAAGTTTTCACTTTGGGCCATGGTCTCAAGCCTTTCAACTTGAGGATGGGACTTCGCCAGGGACCTGCACTTTTCTACCTAGAATTTCTCTGCCTCCTGTCCCTATCATTAGCTATAAAATTAGAAAAAGAATAATTCTACCTAATACATTTGTTTTGAGGATTTGACAAAATTATATAAAAGACCCTTTTAGTGCAGTGCCTATCAAAAGTGCTTAATATGAAGCAGTTATTTTATTATATGTGTGTGTAGGTAGATACATGGCTAAGAAAACAATAATTTCTTAGAGGAAATGCCAATAAAACAATAAAACACCTCATAAATAAAATGCATTTTAGCATGCTTTTCCTCTGGGGAAATAAAAATCTTTGGTTCTATGATTCATAGCAATCCTCATATAGACAGTATAGTAATTGGAACTGTGATATTCTTGTATCATGATAATCATACTTTCCAAGAATGTGTGAGAATCCTTTTATGTTGGCTAATAGAGCTTCAACTAACAAATTATGAACTTGGAAGAAGCAAAGCTGCAGGATAGAAATATGACTGTGAAAGCATAATTTCTTAAATAATAAATTTAGAACTCTCTCCTAAATAACTTTTGCTTCATTTTAATGTAATTGCCTCTCTTTTTGCCTCTTTCTTTCTGAGAAATCTGAAAAATGCAATGCAAGAGGTTATATGAATATTTTGAGAGAATGCCAGTGACTGAAATTAAAATTTATTCCATGCTTGATGTATTTCAATATTGCTTTCACATTTTTATTGTATTTGTTTTTCAGATGGAGAGACTGAGGTGTAGAGGAGCTTGCTTTATGTCAGATTTTGTGCTAGGAACAAAGACAGAAATTTGAATTAGTCATGATCTCAGCCTTCAAGGAACTCTTACTCTAGCAATGAATATAGGCACATACTTGAAATGATTGTAAAACTGGGTGGGTGTAATAATAGGAATGGAAGAGCCAAGCAGGATGGGTCTCAGGCATTCCAAAGAAAAGGCACCAAAGGCATCATGGAGAATCAGAAAAGGCAAGTTAGCAGACAGGGAGACCAGTTTTACTTTAAATCCTCTCCTGTTATGAGATTTTCAGAAGCCATTAAACCTGGTATTGCTACCATGAGGAGTCACTCTTTGTTATTTAATTCAGGCATTTTGGCTCAGAAGAGTGATGTGAAGGATCTTTTGAGCTATTCATTCCTTCTTGGTTCTCAAAGAGAAAAGGAAGAGATCGCAAAGAGATCTCAAGGAAGTTAGTAGTGAACTTTGTTCACTTGTTTGGCGTATCCTTTTTACTGCCTTCTTTTTACTCAATACGTATGTCTGGTTATAATTCTAGGATATTTGGTATATATAAAAGCATAGTTCCTGATTAAGCACATTTTGTAGAAAATAGCCAGTTCTCTCTCCTAATCTATTTATTTTCTAATTGGAGAACTTACATGAGTACAGTAAATAGAAAACAAAAACTATTTCATTTCTGTTGGAATGGCTTATTAAATTTGACTATTTGGTGTGCAGAAGGAAATTTTTACACAATAGATTTCATTATATAAAATACTAAATCTTGGCCGGGCACGGGGGCTCACACCTGTAATCCCCGCACTTTGGGAGGCCGAGGTGGGTAGATCATGCGGTCAGGAGATCAAAACCTTCCGGGCTAACACGGTGAAACCCCGTCTGTACTAAAAATACAGAGGGAGTATAGGGGATTTTTCAGGCAGTGAAATTCTTCCGTATGATACTAAAATGGTGGACAGGTAACATTACACATTTGATTAAACTCAAAGAACATTAACATAAACTGTAGACTTGACTTAATAATGTTCCAATATTGGTCCATCAATTGTAACAAATGTACTACATTAATGCAAGATGGTAAAAATAAGGGAAACTGATGGTGAGAGGAGAGGGAGTGTAAGGGAATTCTCTGTACTGTCTGCTCAGTTTTTCTATAAACTGAAAACTACTTTAAAAAATGAAGTCTATTTAAAAATTAAAATGACAAACTGAGGGAAGTTTTGTAATGAATTGATAAAGAATGAGTAATATTCTTGACAAATAGAGATCTAATAAATCAGTGATGATTTCAAACATACTAAGGACATAAGCAGATAAATCAATAATAAACATATGAAAAATATTGATATCATTAATGAAAATTAATGAAAAATTACACATTTTTCACTTATTAAAAATTTTATAAAAATATGAATTATATAATTTAAAAATGTTTAAGTGAGTATAAAAATGCTCAATACACTTAAAGGTGCAGGTAAATGGGCACTTTCAAATCTGCAAGAAAAGCATAAATTAACTTTGCAAAAATTTAGAAAGCAATCTGGTAATATATATCCAGAACATTTATTCACTCTTCTCTACATACTTTTTTTATTCATTTATCCCACAACTATTCTGAAATAGCCAATGAGTCTATAGAACTGGAACCACAGCAGTAAGTATGGCAAAATTTGTCCCCCAATGTCATGAAGCTTAAAATTTAGTGGAAAAGACACTAAAAAATTTCAAAAAATTACTTCTTCATTATGATTGCTGTGAAGAAGGTGTACAAAAGGGTTTAACTTTATCTGGATTGTTAAAGAGAAGGAAATCAAGTTCAAGGTGAGACTAGAAAGATAAGCAGGAGTTAACTGGATGAAGGGAGTGTGACTCACTATATGAAAAGTAAGAGCATAATTGAAACCCTATGTCATAGAAGAGTGTGGAAAGCTGGTAAGCTCAGGGGAACAAAAGGGCAGTACAACTGAAGGGAGACAGCTGCAAGGAGAATTTGGCCACTGTGAAAGTCTCACATACTAAGACCAAACAGGGCATGTGGAGACCTGAAGTCTCATGGCAAGTGTGCCCAAGAGCCTTGATAGAGGAAATTGGTACATGTGGTGAGGGTTGGGGCATGTGAGGAATGTTATAAGGGCACCATAGTGGAACACAGAGACATAAAGAATAATTTCCAGCCTACACTCCACTATTCAGAGGCTCAGTGTGTCTTAATTGAAATTTTCTGGGCAAGTATGTGCCTATGACTGAAGTAGGTGATCCTGTGACAAAAGATGATAGGCCACAGCTCCATAGAGATTATATTTAAAATGCTGGGATGAGAGAATATGAGATGAAACTATGGAGTATGGTGTTCAGCAGGATTAAAACTGTGTGTGCAGTTTGTGGGTGGGGAGAGAAAATGAGACATTGAAGTTTATTTCAGAGAAATTTTAGAATGTTAGGCTTTAAGTTGTAAATACCACTGACTAGGAACTTGGTATGTGTACATTGATGGGAAATATGCCAGTCACAGGCTGTTTGTAAAATATAATTAAAGGGGAGGGTTTCTAGATGGGTGGAGCCCAGAGTTCTCTAGAAAGTGGTATAACAGTTGGGAGTAAAGGGTGCTGTGTTCCCAGCACATCATGCTGGAGGATATTTTTTTTTCTTGTGCCGGAATCTGCATCTTGGTTCTTTAAATGATTTGGTGGGAAAATTTTGTTGTAGGAAATGCTTGATGCCTCTATGGAACAAACTAAAATTTAACTGGGTCAAGGGCTTCTAAAATGGGAAAAGGGAGAGGGTAGTGAAATGTTTATATGCTACAAACTGTTCTATTTTTGAGCTTGGATATTGTGCTTTCTCCTAGTGTATTATTATTGAATGTAAAATATTCTGAACACTTTACTTATTTTTGTCCATTGGCCCTTTATCTGACATCTATCGGCTACAAGCAATGCCTAAATCACAAGTGGTATCTTGTGATCATTTGTAGATTGTAGACATCAGTATATAAGCCCAGATCCACATTACCATTTTTACATTCCTTACTACTCTTTATCCCCGCCGAGGAGCATCCAATTTCTGGGTTCTAAAGAAACTTAGCTGTAAGTTAGGGACCACCCATAGCTGACTGCTTTACTCAGCTAGCAGAAAAAAGAAAGAAAAAAAAGAAAAGAAAAGAAAAGGGAAAGAAAGAGAGAAAGAAAGAAAGAAAGAAAGAGAGAAAGAAAGAAAAGAAAGAAAGAAAAAGAAGAAAGAAAGAAACGGAAAAGTACAAAGAATAAGTCAAAGTAGTACAGAAAAACCACGTTTTTTAGATCAGATATTAAGAAAATGTTTAAAAATAGAAACATTAACACTATACAGTCCATCATGATGTACTACCTGTTATTTCAAAAATGTAGCTGCATGCCTTTCACAAAAGTATAGCATTATTTCTTTAGGAGTTTGCTCTAAAATTATTCAGAGAAAGAGTGGTCCATAGACTTCTGAGTGCAGCTCAGTTTGCAATATGAGCAAATGATTTCTCTATTCAGTGTCAGAAATGAAAGACTGGATATTTTCCATAAGATGGTTGTCTAGTACATTTGTTTGGAATCGAGGGTTATTTTTTTTTTCCTTTTAGTATCTATGCGTGTGTGTGTGTGTGTACTTTTTATGTCTATTTTTGTCAATGTGTTTTCTTTGTAATTATACATAGAAATCTAGAACTGTGGGAGTTTAAGGGAAATCTTAAACTAAGGGAAATCTAGTATTTATGTGTTAGGCAAGTTCAATGCCAAATGTCACAGCGCAATTAACTCCCTCCTTCCTTCTTTGACTGTTTCTGGTGTAATAGTGGGCCACCTGCATTCTCCACAGAAGAATGCCAAAATGGATTTAAGACAATTATTTCTTTCAAGCAAAGTCAACCCCCAGACCATACTGAACTGAAATCACAAAGTACATATTGGATTTCCAGACCCACTCCCCATTGTATTGCTTAAGGGACACAGCTGAGTTCCCTCAATACATTGTATTCACAATTTCTCTTTGCATTCAGACTGAGAAAACTGGGGATATGAAGGTGTGACAATTCCTTCATTAAAATCGTAGCCCTGAAAGTAACATTTTCAACAAAGTATTCAGACATTGCCTTAGGAAATCATTGAAAAGGCAAAACATTAGAGGTTTTAAGGTCAGGGGTACAATCTAAATACAAGTTGGTACTGAATACAGGAGCTTTTACTTGAAAGGAGTCGATGGCTCAGAAATATGATCTGCATGCAGCCTAAGTGACAACTTAAACAAAGAAAGCTGCTAGGCTTAATTCGAATGGATTCCATGAATGTGTTGTGGTATTATGAACTTGTTTGTAGTAATAACACTAATGCATCTGCTCCAACTTTGTGCAGTTACCTAGACTACATTGTTTGACACTACCATTTTGTATTAACCTCTATCTGCTGTGCTATGTCTGTCATTTCTTTTACTATAACATAATGTGACAGAAGCTTCATTTACCTAAACTTATCTTGGCAACTTGTACTTCATTAAAGAGAATCCTGCAAGCATCAGTTAAAGCTTTCTTATCTGGCCATGCATAGCCAGGCTTCATAAATCATTCTTTCACTTTCAGTTTTGCAGCTTCTCAAAAGGTAACATTATTGAATTCAGATCACTGGAAAAGAGCAGTACTAAAATGTTTATTGAACGGCTTTTAGACATTAAACTCAGCTTTAAACGTAGACGGTAATATTAACTAAAGGTTTTGGATGTAAAACTCAAGTCACTAGTTTACACAGTGCTATAAATACTCTTGATAGCAGCCACTTTAGCAAGCTGGTATCAACCTAGTGAAGAAAAGAATATTGTTAGCTCTTGGTTGCCCATTTCTTACTGCCTGAACTTCTTTAATATATTTATGTTAATTAAAGAAGATAGTGTTATCATTTACCTGTGACCATCCACTTTGACTACTCTATTGGTTGGATAGTAAAATCCACATATATTTTTTAGTTTCTCCATGTACGTGAGATCATGCTGTATTTATTCTTCAGTGCTTGGCTTATTTCGCTTAACATAGTGTCCTCTAGGTCATCCATGTTGTGGCAAATGACAGGACTTTATTCATTTTATGACTTAATATTATTCCACTGTGTATATATCACATTTTGAAATTTATTCATCTGTTGATGAACACTTGGGTTGATTTCCTATCTTGGCTATTGTGAATAGTGTGACAATAAGCATGAGAGTGGAAGATATCTATTTGACACACTGATTTTCCTTTGGATATATACCCAGTAATGGGATTGTTGGATCATATAATAGTTGTATTTTTAATTCTTTGAAGAATCTCCATATTGTTGTCCATAATGGTTGTACTAATTTACATTCCCACCAACAGCATGTAAGAGTTCTCCTTTCTCCACATCCTCCTCAGCATTTGTTATCTTTTGTCTTTTTGAAAATTGCCATTCTAACTGGGGTGAGATGATATATCATCATGGTTTGATTAGCATTTCCCTGATGATTACTGATGTTGAGAATTTTTGCATATACTCTGACCAATTGCATATCTTATTTTGAGAACTGTCTATTCAGATCTTTTTCCCATTTTTTAATCTGAATTTTTCTTTTTTTTTTTTGCTATTAGGTTGTTTGGGTTCCTTACATGTTCTGAATATTAACCCCTTGTCAAATGCATAGTTGGTGAATATTTTCTCCCATTCTGTATGTTGTCTCTTTACTCTGTTGATTGTTTCCTTTGCTGTAATAAGCTTTTTAATTTGGATGTAACCTCGTTTGTCTATTTTGCTCTTGTTGCCTGTGTTTTTGAGGCCTTATCCAAAGAATTCTTGCCCAGACCAATATCATGAAGCATTCCCCTCTGTTTTATTCTAGTAGTTTCATAGTTGTTTCATGTCTTCTGTGTAGGTCTTTAATCTATTTCGAGTTGATTTTTATAAGAGGTAAACTAAAATAGTGGTTATCAGAGACTGGGGAGAAAAGGGGGGAATGGGAGAGGTTGGCCAATATACAAATTACAGTTAAATAGGAAGAACAAGTCCTGATGTTCTATTGCACAACAGGGAATATAGTTAACAATAATATATATATTTCAAAATAGCTAGAAGAGAGGATTTTGAATATTCTTATCACAAAGAAATGACAAGCATTTCAGGTAATGGATAAGCTAATTACCCTGATTTGATCATTACATAATTTATACATATATCGAAACATCTCACTGTACCTCATGAATATGCACGATTATGTGTCCACTAAAGGTAAAATACAACTTGAAAAAAAAACACATATGAAATCCCTTTTATGTCTATTTCCTGGTAAACTTTGCACTCTGCTTTACAAAAGTTTGTGCATCTGGTTTGTTCAACTGAGAATCAACATCTGAGACTTCTTCAGCAGCACATTCTGGCTGGCCTTTTATTAAAAGGCACCAAGGACAAATCTCATCCCATAGGCTTGTATACATACCTGTAGAAGCATTATCATGTTTATGCTTGAAAGTGTATGGTCTTTGAGAGCATTGAAGATTTGTCATCATAGAAAAAGGAAAGAACCGTGAGAGCCAGAAATTGTATGAAGTTTGCTTTTATGGGGAAATAATTATTTTCACGTATTTAATATATTAGTCTGGTAAGACAAGAAGTACTATCTTGCTCCCTTCATTTTCATCCCTGTGTCTCTTGATATAAAGTACTTAAATGAGTACATGCCAAGTAATTAAGGTTTATTTACTTTGGGTCATGTAGGTGAAACTCTATTTTCTGCTGCGTGTGTGTCTAGTCACCTGCAACAGACTTGTGTTTTTATTGACAAAATGAAAGGAATTGTGATCTTTACACAGTTCATTGTTTTATTTTTTTATCTTTTTTTAATTATTTTTTATTATTATACTTTAGGTTTTAGGGTACATGTGCACAATGTGCAGGTTTGTCACATATGTATCCATGTGCCGTACTGGTTTGCTGCACCCATTAACTTGTCATTTAGCATTAGGTATATCTCCTAATGCTGTCCCTCCCCCATCCCCCCAACCCACAACAGTCCCCTGAGTGTGATGTTCCCCTTCCTGTGTCCATCCATGAGTTCTCATTGTTCAATTCCTACCTATGAGTGAGAACATGCGGTGTTTGGTTTTATGTCCTTGCGATAGTTTACTGAGAATGATGGTTTCCAGTTTCATCCATGTCCCTACAAAGGACATGAACTCATCATTTTTTATGGCTGCATAGTATTCCATGGTGTATATGTGCCACATTTTCTTAATCCAGTCTATCATTGTTGGGCATTTGGGTTGGTTCCAAGTCTTTGCTATTGTGAACAGTGCCGCAACAAACATACGTGTGCATGTGTCTTTATAGCAGCATGATTTATAGTCCTTTGGGTATATACCCAGTAATGGGATGGCTGGGTCAAATGGTATTTCTAGTTCTAGATCCCTGAGGAATCGCCACACTGACTTCCACAATGGTTGAACTAGTTTACAGTCCCACCAACAGTGTAAAAGTGTTCCTGTTTCTCCACATCCTCTCCAGCACCTGTTGTTTCCTGACTTTTCAATGATGGCCATTCTAACTGGTGTGAGATGGTATCTCACTGTGGTTTTGATTTGCATTTCTCTGATGGCCACTGATGATGAGCATTTTTTCATGTCTTTTTTGGCTGCATAAATGTCTTCTTTTGAGAAGTGTCTGTTCATGTCCTTCGCCCACTTTTTGATGGGGTTGTTTTTTTCTTGTAAATTTGTTTGAGTTCATTGTAGATTCTGGATATTAGCCCTTTGTCAGATGAGTAGATTGCAAAAATTTTCTCTCATTCTGTAGGTTGCCTGTTCACTCTGATGGTAGTTTCTTTTTCTGTGCAGAAGCTCTTTAGTTTAATTAGATCCCATTTGTCAATTTTGGCTTTTGTTGCCATTGCTTTTGGTGTTTTAGACATGAAGTCCTTGCCCATGCCTATGTCCTGAATGGTATTGTCTAAGCTTTCTTCTAGGGTTTTTATGGTTTTAGGTCTAATATGTAAGTCTTTAATTCATCTTGAATTAATTTTTGTATAAGGTGTAAGGAAGGGATCCAGTTTCAGCTTTCTACATATGGCTAGCCAGTTTTCCCAGCACCATTTATTAAATAGGGAATCCTTTCCCCATTGCTTGTTTTTGTCAGGTTTGTCAAAGATCAGATAGTTGTAGATATGCGGCATTATTTCTGAGGGCTCTGTTCTGTTCCATTGATCTATGTCTCTGTTTTGGTACCAGTACCATGCTGTTTTGGTTACTGTAGCCTTGTAGTATAGTTTGAAGTCAGGTAGCGTGATGCCTCCAGCTTTGTTCTTTTGGCTTAGGATTGACTTGGCGATGTGGGCTCTTTTTTGGTTCCATATGAACTTTAAAGTAGTTTTTTCCAATTCTGTGAAGAAAGTCATTGATAGCTTGATGAGGATGGCATTGAATCTATAAATTACCTTGGGCAGTATGGCCATTTTCACGATATTGATTCTTCTAACCCATGAGCATGGAATGTTCTTCCATTTGTTTGTATCCTCTTTTATTTCACTGAGCAGTGGTTTGTAGTTCTCCCTGAAGAGGTCCTTCACATCCCTTGTAATTTGGATTCCTAGGTATTTTATTCTCTTTGAAGCAATTGTGAATGGGAGTTCACTCATGATTTGGCTCTGTTTGTCTGTGATTGGTGTACAAGAATGCTTGTGATTTTTGTACATTGATTTTGTATCCTGAGACTTTGCTGAAGTTGCTAATCAGCTTAAGGAGATTTTGGGCTGAGACAATGGGGTTTTCTAGATATACAATCATATCATCTGCAAACAGGGACAATTTGACTTCCTCTTTTCCTAATCGAATACCCTTTATTTCCTTCTCCTGCCTGATTGCCCTGGCCAGAACTTCCAGCAGTATGTTGAATAGGAGTGGTGAGAGAGGGCATCCCTGTCTTATGCCAGTTTTCAAAGGGAATGCTTCCAGTTTTTGCCCATTCAGTATGATATTGGCTGTGGGTTTGTCATAGATAGCTCTTATGATTTTGAGATACGTCCCATCAATACCTAATTTATTGAGAGTTTTTAGCATGAAGGATTGTTGAATTTTTTCAAAGGCCTTTTCTGCATCTATTGAGATAATCATGTGGTTTTTGTCTTTGGTTCTGTTTTTATGCTGGATTACATTTATTGATTTGCATATGTTGAACCAGCCTTGCATCCCAGGGATGAAGCCCACTTGATCATGGTGTATAAGCTTTTTGATGTGCTGCTGAATTCGGTTTGCCAGTATTTTATTGAGGATTTTTGCATCAATGTTCATCAAGGATATTGGTCTGAAATTCTCTTTTTTGGTTATGTCTCTGCCAGGCTTTGGTATCAGGACGATGCTGGCCTCATAAAATGTGTTAGGGAGGATTCCCTCTTTTTCTATTGATTGGAGTAGTTTCAGAAAGAATGGTACCAGTTCCTCCTTGTACCTCTGGTAGAATTCAGCTGTGAATCCATCAGGTCCTGGACTCTTTTTGGTTGGTAAGCTATTGATTATTGCCACAATTTCAGAGCCTGTTATTGGTGTATTCAGAGATTCAACTTCTTCTTGGTTTAGTCTTGGGAGGGTGTATTTGTCGAGGAATTTATCCATTTCTTCTGGATTTTCTAGTTTATTTGCGTAGAGGTGTTTGTAGTATTCTTTGATGGTAGATTGTATTTCTGTGGGATCGGTGGTGATATCCCCTTTTTCATTTTTTATTGCATCTATTTGATTCTTCTCTCTTTTCTTCTTTATTAGTCTTGCTAGCAGTCTATCAATTTTGTTGATCTTTTCAAAAAACCAGCTCCTGGATGCATTAATTTTTTGAAGGGTTTTTTGTGTCTCTATTTCCTTCAGTTCTGCTCTGATTTTTGTTATTTCTAGCCTTCTGCTAGCTTTTGAAAGTGTTTGCTCTTGCTTTTCTAGTTCTTTTAATTGTGATGTTAGGGTGTCAATTTTGGATCTTTCCTGCTTTATCTTGTGGGCATTTAGTGCTATAAATTTCCCTCTACACACTGCTTTGAATGTGTCCCAGAGATTCTGGTATGTTGTGTCTTTGTTCTCATTGGTTTCAAAGAACATCTTTATTTCTGCCTTCATTTTATTATGTACCCAGTAGTCATTCAGGAGCAGGGTGTTCAGTTTCCATGTAGTTGAGCAGTTTTGAGTGAGTTTCTTGATCCTGAGTTCTAGTTTGATTGCACTGTGGTCTGAGAGACAGTTTGTTATAATTTCTGTTCTTTTACATTTGCTGAGGAAAGCTTTATTTCCAACTATGTGGTCAATTTTGGAATAGGTGTGGTGTGGTGCTGAAAAAAATGTATATTCTGTTGATTTGGGGTGGAGAGTTCTGTAGATGTCTATTAGGTCCACCTTGTGCAGAGCTGAGTTGAATTCCTGGATATCCTTGTTAACTTTCTGTCTCGTTGATCTGTCTAATGTTGACAGTGGGGTGTTAAAATCTGCCATTATTATTGTGTGGGAGTTTAAGTCCCTTTGTAGGTCACTCAGGACTTGCTTTATGAATCTGGGTGCTCCTGTGTTGGGTGCATATATATTTAGGATAGTTAGCTCTTCTTGTTGAATTGATCCCTTTACCATTATGTAATGGCCTTCTTTGTCTCTTTTGATCTTTGTTGGTTTAAAGTCTATTTTATCAGAGACTAGGATTGCAACCCCTGCCTTTTTTTGTTTTCCATTTGCTTAATAGATCTTCCTCCATCCCTTTATTTTGAGTCTATGTGTATTTCTGCACATGAGATGGGTTTCCTGAATGCAGAACACTGATGGGTCTTGACTCCTTATTTAGTTTGCCAGTCTGTGTCTTTTAATTGGAGCATTTAGCCCATTTACATTTAAAGTTAATATTGTTATGTGTGAATTTGATCCTGTCATTGTGATGTTATTGGTTATTCTCCTTGTTAGACTAACAAATAGAAAGGACATCCACACCAAAAACCCATCTGTACATCACCATCATCAAAGAACAAAAGTAGATAAAACCACAAAGATGGGGAAAAAACAGAGCAGAAAAACTGGAAACTCTAAAAAACAGAGCACCTCTCCTCCTCCAAAGGAACGCAGTTCCTCACCAGCAACGGAACAAAGCTGGATGGAGAATGACTTTGATGAGTTGAGAGAAGAAGGCTTCAGATGATCAAACTACTCCGAGCTACGGGAGGAAATTCAAAACAATAGCAAAGAAGTAAAAAACTTTGAAAAAAAAATTAGACGAATGGATAACTAGAATAACCAATGGAGAGAAGGGCTTAAAGGAGCTGATGGAGCTGAAACCCAAGTTTCGAGAACTATGCAAAGATCGCAGAAGCCTCGGGAGCTGATGCGATCAACTGGAAGAAAGGGTATCAGTGATGGAAGATGAAATGAATGAAATGAAGCGAGAAGGGAAGTTTAGAGAAAAAAGAATAAAAAGAAACGAACAAAGCCTCCAAGAAATTTGGGACTATGTGAAAAGACCAAATCTACGTATGATTGGTGTACCTGAAAATGAAGGGGAGAGTGGAACCCAGTTGGGAAACACTCTGCAAGATATTATCCAGGAGAACATCCCCAGTCTAGCAAGGCAGGCCAACATTCAGATTCAGGAAATACAGAGAACGCCACAAAGATACTCCTTGAGAAGAGCAACTCCAAGACACATAATTGTCAGATTCACCAAAGTTGAAATGAAGGAAAAAATGTTAAGGGTGGCCAGAGAGAAAGGTCGGGTTACCCACAAAAGGAAGCCCATCAGACTAACAGCTGATCTCTCAGCAGAAACTCTACAAGCCAGAAGAGAGTGGGGGCCGATATTCAACATTCTTAAAGAAAAGAATTTTCAACCCAGAATTTCATACCCAGCCAAACTAAGCTTCATAAGTGAAGGAGAAATAAAATACTTTACAGACAAGCAAATGCCGAATGATTTTGTCACCACCAGGCCTGCCCTAAAAGAGCTCCTGAAAGAAGCACTAAACATGGAAAGGAGCAACCGTTACCAGCCCCTACAAAAACACGCCAAATTGTAAAGACCATCGAGGCTAGGAAGAAACTGTTCATTGTTTTAAAAGCAAACAATTATATTATGATTTTAAAAGAAATTCCTAAAGTGATAGATTTCACTAAAAAATTTTATCTAAATAATGTAACTTTGAAATCATAGGACTTTAGATCTGGAAGTAAACTTATGGAAGATCTAGCTCAGTTGAATAATTTTTAACTATGAGGAAAAGGCTTTTAGGTTTTTTGTTTGTTTGTTCATTTAGAAACAGGGTCCCATTCTGCCACCCAGGGTAGAGTGCAGTGGTGCTAGCATAGGTCACTGTATCCTCGAATTCCTGGGCTCAAATAATCCTCTCACTTCAGCTTCCTAAGTTGCTGGGACTACAGGCACACCCAACAATACCCAGTTAATTATATTTTTGTAATGATGTGGTGTCACTATATTTTCCAGGCTGGTCTGGAACTCCTGGCCTCAAGAGATCCTCCTTAGCCTTGCAAAGTGCTGGGATTTCAGGTGTGAGCCACCACACCTGGCCTCAGGCTATTAGTTTTAAATGATTTGCCCAATCTCATAGAGCAAGCAGATGGCAAAGTTGGAACTTATAAGGTTCTGACAACAGTTACAAAGTTCTGATCCAGATTATTTTTAGGTGCTAAGTCATATAAAGATGATAATTCAATCTCTTAAAAATGAGCCTTTGATACGGAATATCAACTACAAACATATATTTGTAACATAAAGTTTATTTCTATTGATGGATTTGCAATTATCATAGGCAAGAGAAAATCAGAACTGCATACAGAAAATTACTTTTTTCCTTATGCTACATCTGTAGACATTTGATTTTTATCATGATAGAGAAGATTTGAGTTCTTATATTGCTTGGCATAGTAGAAATAGCAAAAATAAATAAATGTAGCAAAAGGTCATTTCTCAATGATTTCTATGTATGCTTTCTACTGACAGTAAAAACAGCACTTGGGTAAATCAGACAACAGTAGATTTAGAAATAATACTGGAAGCTATCTAGCCCAACACCCACCATTTACAGAAGAGAAAATAGAGGTCTGGTTAAATGACTCATGCAATGGTAGTGTTCTCGCCATTGTAACACACTATCCCTTTAATCCGCATAAATGAGAGCTATTTATCACCCATTTATTAACCCACTGACTGTGAGCAACAATTGTGAAGGGCACTGAGGAGTTCCTCAAGGAACTCAAAATCCACCTGGGAAAATGAACATTTAAATAATGAACAATAACATAACAAATTTCTAATAGATACAAACTGCAAAGAAAATACAATAGGAGCAATGAATTATTCAAAGGATTAAAAGAAAGAATGCAGAAACGAAAAAGAAGAGGGAGAGTTTATCAGGCAGAGAAGGGGAGAAAGGCTTTCTAGATAAGAAAATATACAGGCAAAGGTACTGCACGGGAAACCTTGATAGTGTTACCAAATAACCAATGACCCCAAGGGACACTTTAGACTACTAGATCATTATCTTTTAAAGAGTCTGATTTCCAACACTAAATAAATATAAAACCACTATTTGCTTAGTTCCAACTTCCTATGCTACCTCCAATATATTAAATGGATAGTAATATCTTCTTACCTTACCTCTTCTTCTTCTTCTTTTTTTTTTTTTTTTTAATGTGACAGATTGGGAAAGGATTGTGGAGCAAGACAGACCTGGAGTTCCATCCCTGCTCTGTTTAATATTTGTATGGAGTTTGGTGATTAAATTTTAGTTCCCCATTTCTCTGGATTTAAAGTTGAACTAAATAGTACTTAATCCTTACGGTTATTTGTGCCTAGTTTTTGCTACAGTGCCTACCTAAGAATAGGTTCTCAAAACATGGTAGCTTCAAACATTGACTTTAATGATGTTTTAATCTACAATTAGAGGTAGGGTATTTTTAATATAGAGTACAGCCAGATACTAGAAAAACCATCTGCTCCTAAAATTAACATTGAAAGATAAAACATAAAAAGAATGTCCAGATACATGAGAGAACCTCTATATCTGTTCCCAGCAGAGTAATTATTATGCAATTAATATTAACAAATACTTTGAATATCTCAAATGAAATCTCTATATAAGTTCTAAGTATAATTTTTATTTCCTCTAATTATACAATGAAAACATTATTGCTAGTATTTCTAATTATAGCAGTCTGGATTACTAAAATTTTAAAATGAACTGTTTCCCTTAACTAGTGTAGCCTTACACAGATACGTATAAAGTGAGTTTCTGTGCACAATATCTAAAATTAATATGGACCCTAGGTGCAGAGCAATTCACAAACACCCTCGTATTTCCTCACAAGCATTCGTGAATTTTTAACAGTAACCTCAAGATATATTTTAGTACACTCAATGAAAATCAAAACCTTGTCCATTCTGTAGCAAAGTCTTTTACAACCAAAAGATAGCAAATACTAGGGAATATGTATTTTTTTATCACATATTCTGCAAGAAGACAGTTCTCATGCTGCCTGTGAGACCAAAGTTTTTCATACAGCATTGCTCAAATAACATTTACTGTATATAATGTTCCCATATTCTGATGCCCACTCAATAGAAAATTTAAAACAATATTTATTCCTGCTTTGCTGAGATTACAAAAGTCTAGAAAACTATTTAACAAAATGACCTTCCCTTTCATCTGGATCCCAACCCTCTGAAAAAAGGAAACATATATGAATTTATCCCTTAAATTAGTACTCTCTTCCTGAGTCAAAGGGCCATTTGTAGCAGACAATGAGATTTACTTATAATAAAAATGAAATTACTTCAATAAATGAAAGTTTATTCTTCACATACTCAGGTTATCAGGAAGCTGTGGAGTTGAGAGAGAGGGAATATTAGCAATAAGCTAATAATTCACCATTTGATAAATCATTTTGACTTCTTTAACACAAAGTGTTAAGAGATTTTGTTGACTTTTCTAGAGTTAATGGCCAATGACCTCTCTGTCTCTATTAAGGGACTTACTTTCTATGAAGTCAGAAGGAAGTGTATTGAGATATTTTGCTTAAAGAATTAGAGTTCATTTAATCTGTGAATAATTACCAAAAGTCTGTTCACCACTTTTTCCTAGGCACATGGTTAGCAAACCATGTGCCTAGGAAAGGTTTCTCAACCCCTCTTGCAGTGAGATGTGGCACAATGACTGCATTTTTGTCAATGAAATATAAATGGAAGAGATGTCATCACTTTCAGACCTGGGCCATAGGATTTTTCTGTGTGTAAGCCGTATGCTTTCTCTCAATCCAGCAGCTGCATGAAGACTCTGGAGTGGGATAGAGTCAAAAAATGCAAGAGAACTGGGTCTCCAAATGATGATGTGGAACAGATCACTGGAGAAACACAGCTGTGTGCATATATCTACACACACATGGGTGTGTAGATATATGCATGCATGTGCAGGCACACAGTGACAGGAGCAATGCATTTGTGTGTCTGAAGTCACTGAAATATTTGGTTGTTTTGGAGAAGGCCTTACTGCTGCTCACAAATATTTCTTTTTTATGTTTCTGTGTTCATGAAAAAATGTTCTCCCCCACTTTGAAGTTAATTGTAGTCATGTGAACTGTTTCGGCCAATGACATGGGGGTAGAAATGATGAGGGTCACTCATTTTAATGCATTTAATTGGTGAGATAATGGTCTCCAGAGAAATAAATCAGTGTTTCTTTAAGTCTCTGAATTGTGTAGGTTTCATATTTCTGTAGAATAAGCTAGTGTGTCTGACATTTTTAAATTTTAATTTTAGATTCAAGGGGTACACGTACAGGTTTATTACCAGTGTATATTGCGTGATGCTGAGGTTTGGGCTTCTATTGATCCCATCACCTAGTGCCCAAAGGAAGTTTTTCAGCCCTTTCTCTTCTTCCTTTTCTTCCTCCTTTTGGAGTCCCCAGTGTGTATTGTTCCTATCTTTATGTCCGACTGTAACCAATGTTTAGCTTCCACTTATAAGTGAGAACACATGGCATTTAGTTTTCTGTTTCTGCATTAATTTTCTAAAGATAATTTCCTCCACCTGCATCAGTATTGCTTCTAATGACAGGATTTTGTTCTTTTTATGGTTGTATAGTATTCCATGGGGTATATGTACCACATTTTCTTTATCTAATCCACCACTGATGAGCACTTAGTTTGATTCTATATCTTTGCTACTGTAAATAGTGCTGTGACAAATACACAAGTTAATGTGTCTTTTTGGTAGAACAATTTATTTTCCAGTAATGGGATTTCTGGATCAAATGATAGTACTGTTTTAAGTTCTTTGAGCAGGGGACACTATTCTTGTATCAGATAAGACAGACTTTAAACAAACAAAAATAAAAACAGACAAAGAAGGTAACTACATAATGATAAAGGGTTCAATTCAGTAAGAAGACTTACCTATCCTTAATACGTATGACTTTCGAAGTTTGTTTCAAGAGTAGCCTGTCTTGACTATTTAAAGGCCTAAGACTCACTTCTGAAACTTGATTTCCATCTAATAAATTGCTGAATACACCTTGCAAAAGTGAATATCCAACTCTGAGAAAGGTAGTATTCCAATTCTGAAATTTAGAATCTCACTCTTAAGAGAAGGACTCTTCTTTGGTTAGTAATTTTAAAATCTAAGACAATAGTAAGAAAAAAATCTCATTGATTAAAATATTTGGAAAACTAAGCTTTACATTTGTCACTTCTTTCTAAATTCCTCTCTCACTGTGTAGGTGCCTCAAATCTGTGGAAACATGCAACATATCATGCATGTTACATCCTAGGTAGTATCTAAGGAGCATCTTTAAAATATCCTTGCACATAGATTCTAATTCATGAACTCTCATCATGCTAGTGCATTTCTTCTCTTCAAGCACCTTTCTCTTTACTTTGGAATTCTATTCTCATTCCTAAGGCTTGTTGAAGAGGCCTTACCCCTTATTCCAATGATGTCAACCACATCCCAAAATAGAAGCCTCTCCAGCGTGCATCATCACACTGTTCTCTTCCCAACACCGCCCTGTTCTTCTTCTGTAGTGTCTCAAGGTCCCACTATTGCCTGCATCTGACTCTTTCTGGATGCAATATAGCAGAGTGGAGAACAGGCTCTGGAATCAGGTACAACTTCAAATTTCAGTCATGCCATTGATCAATTGCACAAATGTGAATAAACTGCCTAACCACTGCAATCTCATTTGTAGAATGACAGGCTCCTTTTCCATATATACAACAACTGATTTGTCAATAACTTGATCATTTAGTTATAGCAATAGCTACCAAATTTGCTACCCTTTTCCCAGCTTAACACCATACTTTTATTCAATCCAATCTATAGACTATAACAAAATAAATTTCCTTCATGTTAAAATGTCTTATACTTTCCTACTTTAAATCCTTCATTTCAAATCTTTAGCATGCTATACCAAATATTCTTTTTTTTTTTTTTTAATTTCAGCTTATTCTGTCTTGGCCTCTTGTCTTTCCAAAGACTCTTCCTATAACATCCCTAAGCCAAACCTAGGTCAAATAACCTGCTTAAAATTTCCAAAAGGAACTACAACTTCCTATACCACCTTGGTTTTATAATCCACCCTATCTAGACTACAGACTTTTTGTTTTCAATCTTGCTCATTACTATTTTAAGACTCAGCTCTGAGGTCCTGACTTCCCTGGTTCCCTAACTGAGGTAGTTTATTCTTCTTCTGCGCATCTAAAATGTCTTGGACATCCCTCTGCTCAGCATATGTCACAATGATGGCACTTGTTTATGTTCTTGCTCTTTACTCTTTACTGGAAACTTCAGAGCATTATATAATGTTTTCTTATCTGTCTCTTGACCACCTAGAATATTATCTGTCACTTGATAGGTTTCTGTATATAGTTTTCTAGGACTGCCTTAACAAACTACCACAAACTGGTGGTTTAAACAACACAAATTTACTGTATTTCAGGTCAGGTGTCTAGAAGTTGGAAATAAAGGTGTTCTAGGGTTGGTTTCTCCTAAGGGCTGTGAAAAAAAGATCTGTTCCAGGCTTCTCTTGCTTGTAGATGACTATGCATGTTCACATGGAATTCTCCCTCCAAGCATGTCTCATGTTCATATAACATTCTCCCTCTAAACGAGTCTGTCTTCAGATTTCCTGTTTTTATAAGTATACTAATGGTATTGGATTAAGGCCCATCCTAATGACCTCATTTTACTTGATTACTCTGTCCAAATATGATCACATTCTGAGATACTGGGCATTAGGACTTCAATATTGGACATTTTAGGAGACATGATTCCTCCCATAACAGTGACCAATACTTATTGAATTCACAGATGTATGGAAGTTAAGGGAAGGCATTAGTAAATTTGTTACAAACAACTTTACCTACTTAGATCATATATGTATTAGTTACATGGCTATCTATCACAAAGGTAACATAAGAACTATCTTATACCACAATATAAGATCCTAAGATAGAGAAGGAAAAAAAAAAAACCTTTAACAGGTGTCTTTAGCCCTTGGATGTAACCTCTTTTGCTGCACTGATTCAAAGTTTATGAAGCCATTTATTTCTCCCTCAGCTTGGGCTTCTCTGCTCTGTTAATTTTCATCCCGTTCCTCCTTTATTCAATTTTTAAGTCTTTAGAACTACAGTGGATCCCGAGTATACCACAGAGAAGAAAATTCAATACTCTGTCCACTCAGCAAACCCATCATATGGAATAATGGCATTCATATAAGAAAATAACACTTATACAAATTATAGTTTGTCATAGGTTTGCAAAACCTGTAAAGCCTCTGGGAATCAAGATATATTGAAAAATCCATTCTGCTAGCTACATAAAAACACTTAAAAGCATCAAGATTCTTTGTGCCAAGTGGAGAAATTGCAAGGAAAGGTGAAAGGATATTACTACATAGTGAGGCATTTGCCTTTAACAGGTTTTCCTTTGTTTTTATTAAATGTCCATGGTTCTGGCATAGTGATTTCACTTTGTATAAAAGCCTAATGTGTCACAGCATAATATATATCTAAAAATCATTACTGGATTTTTAGATAGGATCCAATTTTGTTACACATTTCCCTTCTCATCTAATCATCACAAGTAACCTAAAATAGATCATGCATTACAAATGTATATATGTAAGATTGGTACCTAGAGCTTCATGCTGTATGGAATGGTTCTTCAAGAGTTCAGAATAAATATTTGAGTCATATAATAATCATGTGTTTCCTCTGATGTAGATTATGGGGAAAATAGCAACACTTGTGTACTATGTACATTACAGTGATCCTGTTTCATTGCCAAAAATGTAAGTGGCATGTTAGATCTAATTATTTAATGTGTGAGTACATCTATCACACATAAACATGTTTTATTTGATATGAATTCATAAGCACACACATATTTTTTAATATATTAGCCAATGATAAAATCACCTAGACTCCTTTTGAGAATGTTCCTTATGAAAGCAAATCACCCCAACTGTTCTAGATTGGAATCTCATGGAGGCAAGGAGAATATTTACCCAAGGATGAAGAGGAGTGGGCACAGAACCAGCCCCTGAGCTCTTACTGCCATCTCAGTGCAAACATGACACTCAGCAGATGTATTTGTAAACAGAAAAAACTGCCTTATGAGAACCTAGGTGAAAGGCAGCCATACTCAGCCAGCTTGAGCCATAGGAGAATCAGACTGTGCCACACACTGTGCAGCAGCAAGAAGCTATGATAGTGATAAGCTGATCCTGGATTTTCTCAGCGTTTGATTTGGGAAGTTCAGGTGAACCCCTTGTTAAACTGTGTAATTGCTTAAAGTACTGGGAGAGAGTTTCCTCCAGACTATAATAATAGACTTCTTACTAATGAGAAGTAGGGGTGCTCAAGCATTTAAGAAGAAATGTAGAAGGGATGTGAGAGCATTTGCAGTTAGAACTTGTAGAGTTCAGGACAATTGTACATATCTTCAGGCATCACATGCATGTACATATTCACACACATGTTTCCATGATCTGGCATTTTCATCCCAGCTACTCAATCAGCCAAACCTGAAGCAATAAAAATTTCAAGAATAAACAAGAATTACAAATAGCCATAATATAATTAGCATCAGATGGTTCTACCCAATGTAAAAGATTAGAGAAGATCTCCCACATCAGCAGTATAGTCTCTGCTTGCACTTTAGTTGGAGAGACAGGTGGATATTTTGAGCTCTGTTAAGCAGTAAAGTTTTTATGTGTCTCCCTGGAAATGAATTTGGATTGACAACTAGTCTGTCATCAGCTGCTTGGAAATACTGAAGCGTTTGGTAAATAATGCAGACAGATTCCCATCAACCTTCTCTATATTGCTGTCTTTGTTGCTTATCTAACACAAAGATTTGTTTGTAATTAAACTGGAGTTTTGAAAGAAGACAAGTTGAGGAGTGGATACAAATTAATTTGATCATGGAGTGGAAATACTAGATAAATAAAAAAGCTTCCAATGTCAGGAGACAAAGAACAGAGCATGAGAAATAACAGAAAGGATTGCCCTGTGTTGTGCCATAGTAATTCAGGAGACAAAAGATAAAGCCTTATTCTGTAGCTATTTCTAAAATGAAATGGAACATGGCCTACTGTTTAAAAGAGGCTTCACTTTCTTCTACAAAGTCCTATTTGGCAAATCCAGATGGAATCATTTGAATCTGAGCTGACCGAATAGTTACAATTAATTCAAGAGTTGCTTTTAGCAAAATGTGAGCATTTTGCAAGCTAAGGGGCTGGACTGACTCACCAGAGTAATGTGCTGTCATTAATGCACTGACCTTGAAATAGAGGACACGTCTTGGTAAAGGGGGCTCTCTAAGGAAACGAAAATATATTGATACTAGTTACAGTGTGATTTATTTTAGTGGACAGTAGCAAAATAGAGGCTGGGAATATTATAAAATGCCACTTCCTCATTCTAACCAACAAACTGAGGATTTAATCTAAATATCAACAAAAACAAAAATGCCTATACTTATGTCTATATATTTATGGATAGAGATTGACCATTTTCACTTATGAATTTAACAAATTCTGTCAATCTTCTAGCAAATTTTTATCAAACAGAAAAGTCACACTACTTGTTTAGTGCTATTTATTATCATTATGCTAACTTTCTGACAATTCTGGAAGGTAATAAAGAGAGCACCAATTAAAAAAAAACATTCTAAAATCTCATTATTAATCCAAAATGTAGTTTGGACAACCAGTGACAATGAAATTTTTCTATGTCCATTTAAAATCATTTAGGTGTTTATAGGTTTGATTTAAATTATTTCCTCCTATTTGTGTATCACTATAAACAGATATGGAGGATGAGATACAGGATATATTTTAAATGGAAATATTGTATTGCTTTGGGAAAATTCAAGACATTTAGTGCCTGAAGACCCCCAGATCTTGAGATTTAAGAAAATGGGATCCCAGAGCAGTAATGGCTGAGCCAGCATCCTCAGTATTCTTGTGGGTGTTCCTGCCCCAGATTATCAACTTCAATTTCTGCCATGAGAAGCACCTAGGACAGAGTTTGAAGACAGCAAGAAATATGGCAATATTGGCCAGTCTGCTGACTTATTTTAGAAATTTGGCTACTGTTCAGGTCTTTCTTTTGAAAAGGAGGAAAAAATTTACCTAGAGGTTAAGATCTCTTATTTAGCATAGGAGCTTCCAATTTTTAATAGCATAAACTTAATAATGAAAAATTATGGGCCCCTTACATTGTAGTAGTTGTTCTCTTAGAATCTACTGATTAAGACAATTCATAATGATATAAAACTCTCTATTAGATCACTATGCACTTAAAGAATATAGATTTTATTAATATCCATGCATCCATATTCATTATTCATGCTGCATATTTTATTAGAGCTAAATTAAGACCAAAGTGACAGTGCTATGTGTGCATATGAATTACTGGATGCTCTTCTTCGAGTACTTGGTACCCCACTGATTCTGAACTCTTGCTCTAGCCCATTCACTTTGCAGTAAGTTATTTTTCTCACTCAGAATTGCTCTGAATCACTCACCCTATTCTCTTCTCCCCATAGTCTATACTCAAGCATAGTGATTCTCTTAAATTGTCAGTCTGATCCTGGCATTCCTCTTCTCATAACCTCCTGTCTCAGAATAGAAACGATACCATTGCCATGGCCTACAAAATATACACGTGGTGTTTCACCCCTTGGCATCATCGCCTAGTGCTCTGTCACTCTCTCACCCAGGTCCAGATACGTTGTCCTCATTGCTCTTTCCTGGATAACTGACCTTAACCACTCCCACCACAAAGCTTGAATGGGAAATGACCATTGTCTGGAATATTCTTTCACTTCCTCATCATATGAAACAATATAAAGGTGATTCATCTATAGTTTATTTTCTGAGTTTAGCTATTTTATTGAATGTATTAGACAATGAGAAATATTTTATTGAAGGCTTTACAGGGCAGGGAGGCATACATGTATGTGTTTTTATTCACCACTCTATCTCTCTTGGTTAGAACGGCGTCTGGCACATAGTAAGTACTCAATAAATATTTGTGAATAAATGAATAAATAAATGAATCAGTGAAGAAATATATAATATGTCCTTCAAAGTTTTTGGAGAGCCTGAAACACTTTGAGGATGTGAAAGGGCATTTTTCTAAAAACATTGATTTTCTGCTAATTTAAAGTGCAATTCTTGATTAAGAAATATTTTTAAATCTTTTTTTTTAAATGGGGTGGAGAGAAAAATATTAAAAATACAAAATACAGTTCATTTAAAAATAATAATAATACCTAACATGTATATAGGATTTATTATTTCCAGACACTCTTGTAATTGCTTTATACTTGTTAACTCACTTGAACCATAAAAGTATACTTTTATGGGTATGAATTGTTATGTAATCTAAATTTTACAGAAAAGGAAACTGAGGCATAGAGAAGCTATACGACTTTCCTGAATTCAGTGATTGTAAGAGCTAAAGATGGGACTAACATGCGGACAGTCTGGCTTCTGCGTTTTTACTCTTGTATTACTTGGGATTCTCCAGATAATCAATAGGAGATATAAATATATATTAGAGGAGAGTTATATATTAGAGGACAGTTATTGTGGGAATTGGCTCACGTGATTATGGAGGCTGGAAATTCCCACAATATACCATGTGCAAGCTGGAGACCCAGGAAAGCCAGTGGCATACTTTGTTCCTAGTCCAACAGCCTAAAAACTGGAGTGATGGGGTGTGGGGGTGGAGGAGGAGCCACTGGTGTAAGTACTGGAGTCCAAAGGCCAGAGAACCAGGAGATCTGATGTCCGAGGGCAGGAGATGAAGGTTCCAGCTCAAGAAGAGAAAGAATTTGCACTTCCTCCATGTTGGAGCCCTCTCATATTGGATGACACCCACCCACATTGGTGAGGAATGATTTTCTTTACTCAGTCTACTGATTTAACTACTAATCTCTTCCATAAACATCATAACTGTTAACCACCATATTGCAACACTGATTATTTAGCTTTCGTTCTCTCTCTGTCTTTCTCCCTCTTTCTTTCCTCTAAGCTCCACTGCATATATTAGGCAAAGGTAAAATGTATTTGAACTACAAGTCTCTGTATAACTGGCTACCTAAAATACAGTCTGGAAATTGTCATTTTAGTTCAGTTAATATTACATTACATTACAATCCTAAGTCACTCACAACTTTAATTCTAAAACCAAATCTGATGAGAAAGAAAAAAAAACCCTTATATATCAAGTAAGGTTCTTCTACAGACTGTGACATTAAAAGTATCAATAATTATACCTTTTAAATTTCCTATTATAATAGCTTATAACAATTTAAATATAAGTGAATACGTGTAAATGCTCTCATTTGAATGACTGTTCCATTTAATTTGATATTTACCTATAGATAAGTGTTATGTTTCCTAATTACTTCTAAATAGGATAAATATTAAAACATATCTGCCATCTATTAAACAGCCAAAAATGTCTATAAAAAATAAGAATTCAATATTCAATAAAATTAAAATGGAAAGCAAGACTGTTATTTCATTACAGGAGAAGAGAACACCAAAAAGTCAAATTAGCTGGAACTAAGATAAAATCTGAGGCAGCACTTAAGATAGGAAGACTTTATACAATGATCAAGTTCATCTGAGTCAGAAAAGCTTGAATGGTCCATTAACTATGGACCTTTCTACCCTAATCACTATAGGAAGGTATCCTAGGATATAAGAAAGGAATTTACTTACCTGAACTAAGTCCACAGTAAGCAGATTGGCTCCTTATTACACACAACTCACAGAATGGTTACAACCCATAGGGGGCAGCATAATGTTTTACGCTGTACTCTAATGAGCCCTCAATAACTATAGTTCCTTATTCTATCCTAAGATATTATCATTCTGCCATTCTTCATTTTTCAATACACTAACATTTACCTATGTGAATCATATTTTCCTGTGTTTTTTTTTATTTATTCCATTCATAAACCTTGTTTTATTGCAAAGATAGAAATGTGATGTTCTTTCAGGAACTCAGCTTAGTTGGGGAGGCTGATATGACTGTTTTTGTGTCCTGGTGATAAATGCAAAAATAAGCACATATACATTTTACAGAGGTAAGGTAGAGGATGTATGGATTGGCCTGTGGAGGTATTATCGCAAAGATTTTCTAAGCAATGCAATGCCTAAGTTGGAGTGTGAATGTACTTTTAAAAAAAATTTTCTTAAGTAGGAAGGATAGAAAAACATTGCAGAAAGAGGTAACAAATAGTGTGAAAACTGTGAAAGTGTAAAAGGAATATAATGTATAGGAAACTTGAAAAAACTCAGATTTCCTGAAGTGTAAGTGGAATATAAAGCATTAGACCTGCGGAAAATGGTTTTTGGGAGATAGTAGTTAAATATAAAAATACTTCAGATGTCATGGTGGCGGGCGATGCCGTCTTCTCCAGCACTCAGAAGGTAAAGACTAGACTTGAGTTTTAGAGCGGTCTCTTTGGCAGCAGGATGAATTATGGATGATTTCTCAGTAAGAAAGTAGCAGTGGAAATAGGAAGTAACAGAAAGCATTTGAAGGTAAAAGAGATTTGCTAAATAGTTAGCTATTGGGTAGGAAGGATTTATATAAGATGATTCTCAATTTTCTTATATGTGAATTAGCATGAATCTACATTATTTTTTACTAAGAGAGTGAATATGAGATAAAATAGTTGGGAGAAAAAAGAGATTTTCTTATTTTAGACATTTTATTTTTTTATTTTTACCTTTTTCCTTTTTTAAAATTTTATTTTTATTATACTTTAAGCTTTAGGGTACATGTGCACAGCATGCAGGTTTGTTACATGTGTATACATGTGCCATGTTGGTGTGCTGCACCCATTAGCTCGTCATTTAGCATTAGGTATATCTCCTAATGCTATCCTTCCCCCCTCCCCCCACCTCCTACCCCACAACAGTCCCCAGTGTGTGATGTTCCCCTTCTTGTGTCCATGTGTTCTCATTGTTCAATTCCCACCTATGAGTGAGAACATGCGGTGTTTGGTTTTTTGTCCTTGCGATAGTTTGCTGAGAATGATGGTTTCCGGTTTCATCCATGTCCCTACAAAGGACATGAACTCATCATTTTTTATGGCTGCATAGTATTCCATGGTGTATATGTGCCGCATTTTCTTAATCCAGTCTATCATTGTTGGGCATTTAGACTGGTTCCAAGTCTTTGCTATTGTGAATAGTGCTGCTATAAACATCGTATGCATGTGTCTTTATAGCAGCATGATTTATAATCCTTTGGGTATATACCCAGTAATGGGATGGCTGGGTCAAATGGTATTTCTAGTTCTAGATCCCTGAGGAATCGCCACACTGACTTCCACAATGGTTGAACTAGTTTACAGTCCCACCAACAGTGTAAAAGTGTTCTTATTTCTCCACATCCTCTCCAGCAGCTGTTGTTTCCTGACTTTTTAATGATGGCCATTCTAACTGGTGTGAGATGGTATCTCATTGTGGTTTTGATTTGCATTTCTCTGATGGCCAGTGATGATGAGCATTTTTTCATGTGTTTTTTGGCTTCATAAATGTCTTCTTTTGAGAAGTGTCTGTTCATATCCTTTGCCCACTTTTTGATGGGGTTGTTTGTTTTTTTCTTGTAAATTTGTTTGAGTTCATTGTAGATTCTGGATATTAGCCTTTTGTCAGATGAGTAGGTTGCAAAAATTTTCTCCCATTCTGTAGGTTGCCTGTTCACTCTGATGGTAGTTTCTTTTGCTGTGCAGAAGCTCTTTAGTTTAATTAGATCCCATTTGTCAATTTTGGCTTTTGTTGCCATTGCTTTTGGTCCTTGCCCATGCCTATGTCCTGAATGGTATTGCCTAGGTTTTCTTCTAGGGTTTTTATGGTTTTAAGTCTAACATTTAAGTCTTTAATCCATCTTGAATTAATTTTTGTATAAGGTGTAAGGAAGGGATCCAGTTTCAGCTTTCTATATATGGCTAGCCAGTTTTCCCAGCACCATTTATTAAATAGGGAATCCTTTCCCCATTGCTTGTTTTTGTCAGGTTTGTCAAAGATCAGATAGTTGTAGATATGTGATATTATTTCTGAGGGCTCTGTTCTGTTCCATTGGTCTATATCTCTGTCTTGGTACCAGTACCACACTGTTTTGGTTACCGTAGCCTTGTAGTATAGTTTGAAGTCAGGAAGCGTGATGCCTCCGGCTTTGTTCTTTTGGCTTAGGATTGACTTGGCGATGTGGGCTCTTTTTTGGTTCCATATGAACTTTAAAGTAGTATTATCCAATTCTGTGAAGAAAGTCATTGGTAGCTTGACGGGGATGGCACTGAATCTATAAATTACCTTGGGCAGAATATTTTAAATATATAGGCCATCCATATTAAAATCCATTTGGATATTGAGCTCATGTATTTTTGTTTTAAAAACCTTAATTTCCAGGATAAATGAGTAATTAAAGCTAAAGAGTTTTAAGTCTTGAAAGTAACATTACATTTATGTAGGAATTTTAAATATATAAATTATTGTTTGCTTTTTCTCAGAATTATTATTGCTTAATAATGATTATAATGCAGCCATAGAAAGGAATCAGTTCATGTCCTTTGCAGGGACATGGATGAAGCTGGACACCATCATTCTCAGCAAACTAACACAGGAACAAAAAACCAAACACCGCATGTTCTAATTCATACGTGGGAGTTGAACAATGGGAACGCATGGACACAGGGAGAGGAATATCCCACACAGGGGCCTGTCGGGGGATGGGGAGCAAAAGAAGGGAGAGCATTAGGACAAATACCTAATGCAAGCAGGCCTTAAAACCTAGATGACGGCTTGATAGGTACAGCAAACCACCATGGCACATGTATACCTATGTAACAAACATGCACGTTCAGCACATGTATCCCAGAACTTAAAATAAAATTAATAATAACAATAATGATTAAAAGTGTGTAGCTATGAAATAGAAACCGTGTGCAACCGGCTTTTAGAGACGTTTAACTTTGCAAAATCTTTTTTTCCTGTCACTCTAGGACCAGGATGAATAGCACAGTTTCTCTTAGGTTCTTCACCTTTGTTCATGATTGTCATGAAAAACAAAGTCTCTCAAATAACTCAGCTGAATGTCAGCACAAAAGCATTTTTATGTTTAGGAAAAGTGCTAGTTTCTAACCTTGTGACAACAATTTTAAAAAGTAAAGTAACCTGTAGGCTTTTCTGGATACCTAATTTATCCATCTGAATAGCTATATAATAGGAATGCTTGAACGGACCTGAAATCTGGAATGGAGGTGTGGATTTGGGATATGGATTAGGGTGGGATCAGATTCACAAACCATTTTGCAAGCAGGAGGCAATAATGAATATTGAATTAGGCAAAGGCAAGTCAGTAAGAAAAAAGCAGGAGCATAACGAGAAAAGCCCAGAATAATAACGTGATGGTATTATTACATGTTTCTTAAAGAAATAAGAAAATGACAAAAAGTACAAAAGCTAATTCAAAAGTCTTTGTACTTTGACAAAAAGTACAAAAGGCACACTATGTGTGTCTCTGGGTTTTATGAATATCCACATTGTTTATGAATAAAATAAGAAAATTCTTTGCTTTCATTGAACCCTTTTGGTGTGACCTGCTATTTCATAAGTTTGGGTTCAGTTTTCTTTTGTATTTTAATATCCCTCTTCCCTATGGATGTATGATTCCGAATTTGATATGTGGAAGAAAGAATCATGCAGATGTCTAGAATTCTTATCTCTTCTCCCAGTAGATTTGTTTTTAATTCACTCTCCCACACTTGTACTTCTAACCTCCTTAATAAAAATGAAATCCCTTTTTATTCATTAGCATTTTAATAGAAAAAGAAGACTACAATAATAGTATATTCTATGTTCATATGCTATGTTAAATAGGACAGAGCATTCCGTAATTCCCAGAAGAAAAGTTTCATGCAGACTAAATACAGCATTTTGATTGTATCAGCACTGGATATAATACTACTTTCTATCCACAAAGCAATTATGGTTAAGACACCTAAATTTCTAAAATTAACATTTGATAATTTTCCCTATGTTGTAAGACTATATGGCATTTCCAAAATTCTTTGAACTATTATGAGGCACAATTGAAATATAACTATTTTAGATCTAATGAAATCTTGAAGTAAAACAGCCATTGCAGTTCTCCCTCAGGCTATACAGGACTGTGTCAGCCATCCCAACAATGCTCCAAATGTATTACCTTGGAAAAGCTAATATATTAACATGTTTCAAAATCTGTCTTCCTCTTTGAAAAGCATATGTATGGAAAGCTTCTTGTCAAACACATTGTAGTTTACAATGGCCATAATGAGTCAGATAAATTGTTCAACTATGATCCATTCAATGATCCTCTAAGTACAAGATTGTGACACATATACTCTGTTGGCTAGGGGGTGGAGGTATCATCAAGGAAAAAATAGATAAAGGACTAATAAATAATTTGCCATAATGCATAGGCTTTCTTAATATAAAATAGATAAGTAGTAGAAAAAGCAAAACCTAGGTCTACCGGACTATTTTTATTTGATATTTTAATTTATTCTTTTAAAGCATGTTTGAGATTACAACAGTTTTCAGTTTCTTGTCAATTCGATAGCTGCCTTATGATTAATATTTGAAGCAGCCAGGCATGTATTCCCAATTTAGAAATAGTGCTACCTCTCCAGGTTTGAAATATCATCATCTTACATGTCCAGTGGGCCTCTATGAAAAAGCTTTACAAAAATGAAGGATTTAACACAGATCTGCATGAGAAGAACGAGAATCTCATTACCTTAGAACTTTTTGCTTTCAAGATATCTTTATTTGGTTGCCTTATAGCTCCTATTTACCTATTAAAAACAATAAAAACAATCAAAAATCATAATTATCTTTGGAGCGATATATTTTATACATAATAATGACCCAAATAAATTTTCTTATTTTGATTTCTGACAAATAAATGGCACAGGTTTAATTATTACCATATTATAGATAATTAAACTGAGACTCAATTGTCTATCCACAGTCACTCAGCAATTAATGGCAAAGATTAAACATGAATCCAAATCTTCAAATTCTTGATTCCAATCTCTTCTTTGTTTATGTATCAAATATTTAATGTCAAAGAACTTAGAATGAACCAATCGAAAGCTTACTAGTTGAATAGAGTTGCTCTTCTTGCAACATAAAATTTCTACCTCATTTCTCTTTCTCTTTCTAGGTCATTTTTAGTCATAATTCTTCTCAAGACTGCCTTGCTTTTATATGGATCTCTTGTTCACATAATTAGTGTGTTAGTCAGGGTTCTCTAGAGGGACAGAACTAACAGGATATTAATATATAGAGAGATAGATTTATATAGATATATATTTATCTCTCTCTTCATTTACGTGTGTGTGTGTATATATATATATAAATATATATATATTTTACAATGAGTTTTCTCCTATTTTTACAATGAGTTTTCTCATTGTTTTTGTTTACCACATGATATCTGGTCTGGACTCCTAGATATCATGTGGTGAGTGAAAACTGCCCAGTCAGAGTCATTACCGTCTAATGGATGTTAGCCACAGACCAGTGAATGTAGATTGGGAAGAGAAGAAAGTGTTCCTTTCCTTGCAGTTCCCACCATCCAAACTTCTGTTCTTGGCCATAAAGGACCCTGTCATTCAACCTCCCTCTTCTTTCCAGTTCTCTACTCACTTATTCCCACTCTTTATATTTTCAAACTATATATATATATAGTTTGAGGATATAAAGATACATATATATATATATATATATATATATATATATATATATATGTATCTATACACATAGAGAGGGAGAGAGAGAAAGACTCATTCTGTCACCTGGACTGGAGTGTAGTGGCACAATCATGGCTCACTGCAGCCTCAATCTCCTTGGCTTAAGTGATACTCCCATCTCAGCCTCCTGACTAGTTGGGACCACAGACACACAACATCATGCCTAATTGATTTTTATACTTTGTAGAGACAGGGTCTCTCTATGTTGCCCAGGCTGATCTCAAACTCCTGGGCTTAAGTAATCCTCTCACGTCAGCTCCCCAAAATTCTAGAGTACAGGCATAGGCCACCATATTCAGCTGAGGTTCATTTATAAAAGCTTTGTGAAGTTTTTTTCTTTGAATCAGGCTTGAAAAGTGTTCTTTGAGGGAGACCAGATATCATGCGGTAAATAACAACAATGAGAAACTGAAAGTGAAGACTGCCCAGCCAGAGTCCTTACTGTCCAATGGATGTTAGCCACAGACCAGCAAATGTAGATCGGGAAGAGAAGAAATTGTTGCAGATGAGACACCGAGATACCAGAAGAATGGAAAAATGCCCAAAGATGTTGGCTAAGATTTGTGATGCTTTGGTTAAAGTCTTAAAGAGATCTGGAACACCAGGAGTTAAAGAGTAAAGCCAAATGCTGATCTTTAATTCCTAGTCATCCTGGGCCAACTCTGGGCCTGGCATTGCAAAGCCCCATCAGGCCTCTAGGGCACACATATCTTCATTCCACTCTGACCTCAAATCTTCCTCATCCCAAACCTAATAATCATTGATATGGTTTGGTTCTGTGTCCCCACCCAAATCTCATACTGAATTGCCATCCTGAATGTTGGGTATGGAGCCTGGTGGGAGGTGATTGGATCATGGGAATGGTTTCTAATGGTTTAGCACCATCCTCCTAATACTGTTTCATGATGGAGTTCTCACAAGATCTGGTTGTTTGAAAGTGTGTGGTACTTCCCCTTTGCTCTCTCTTCCTCCTGTTCCAGCCATGTAGGACATGCTGGCTTCCCCTTTACCTTCAGTCATTATTGTAAATTTTCTAAGGCCTCCCCAGCCATGCTCCCTGTACAGCTTCTGGAACTGTGAGCAAATTGAACCTCTTTTTTTTATAAATTACCCAGTTTCAGGTAGTTCTTTATAGCGTGTGAGAATAGACTAATACAATCACCTTGCTGTGGAAACTGCCCCTGCATCCTCTGGAATAGCCAGCTTCTTGACCAAGGAGCCCTCAGCAACCTTGCAGTTCCCACCATCCAAACTTCTGTTTTTGACCATAAAGAACCCTACAATTCAACCTCCCTGTTCTTCCCAGTTCTCTACTCACTTACTCCCACCCTTTGTATCTCCAAACTCTATTTGATTCTTCCCGTCAGCACTAAAACATACTTAATCTTTCCATCTGAAGATAATACTTTTGGACTACAAATTTCCATCCAGCCCCCATTCTTTTCCCATTCACAGCCAGACTTGTGAAATAATTGCCTTCACTCTGTCTTGCCTCCCACTCATCATGCAACTGGCAATGATTAATCTGCACTCAGTCACTATAGATTAGTTTGCCTTTTCCAAAATTTTACATAAGTAGAATAATATAGTATATTCTCATTTTCATCTGACTACATGCAAACAACATAATTAACTTGACATTCATCTGTATTGTTGCATGTATCAATAATTCATTCTTCTTTTAAGGACAATTTGTTTATCATTTTTACCTGTTGAATGGCATTTGTTTTTTTTTATTTTTGAGCTATTGCAAATAAAGCTGTTAAGAATATTTGTGTATAAATCTTTGTATGAATGTATGTTTTATTTTATTGACAGGTGTGGATTATGGAGATTATGAAGATTATAATTCAAGATGAAATTTGGGTGGGGACACAAAGCCTAACCACATCAATCTTAATGTAGTTTTAGTTTGCATTTTCTTAATCACTGATAATGTTAAACCAACTTTTCACGTATTGACATCTATATATCATCTTGTGTAAATACCAAGATTCGAAATGGCTGTATCGTATGTTTGTTGTAAGTTTAACTTTTCAAACTAGTTACTAAACTGTTTTCTCAAAGTTGTTAAATTTCCACCAGGTGTGTATCAGCATTCCTTTGCTTCACATCAATGCCAAAACTAGGTATGGTCAGACTTTTTAATTGTAGACATTATAGTTAGTATATGTAAGAATATCTTTGTATTAGTCCGTTTTCATACTGCTATAAAGAACTACCCAAGACTGGGTAGTTTCTTAATACAAAGGAAAGAGGTTTAATTGACTCACAGTTCAGCATAGCTGGGTAGGCCTCAGGAAACTTACAATCATGGAGGAAGGCAAAGGGGAAGTAAGTCACCTTCTTCACAAGGCAGCAGAAAGAAGAAATGCTGAGTAAAGGGGGAAGAGCCCTGTATGAAACTATCAGATCTCCTGAGCACTCACTCCCTGTGATGAGAATAGCATGGGTAGAATTGCCCCCATGATTTAATTACCTCCACCTCACTTCTCCCTTGACACGTGAGGATTATTGGGATTATGAGGATTATAATTCAAGATGAAATTTGGATGGGGACACAAAGCCTAACCATATCAATCTTAATGAACTTGTAGTTTGTATTTTCTTAATGACTGATAATGTTAATCCAACTTTTCAGGTATTGACATCTGTATGTCATCTTTGATGAAGTGGTACAGATTTTAGTCCATTTTGCATTAGGTTGTATATTTAGCCCATTTGGTATTAGGTTCTAGGTACAGATTTTAACTCATTTTATGTTGGCTAGTATGTTTTGTAACTATTTATTTGTGAGAAATCTTTACATATTTAGAGTACAAGTCCTTTGTGAGATATTTGATTTGCAAATATTTTCTCTGTGCCAGTATTTTGTCTTTCTATTCTCCAGTGTCTTTTAAAGAGTAGCAGTTTTCAATTTTTATGAAATCCAATTCAATTCATCAATCCTTTGTCTTGTGAATCATGGCTTTGGTGCTATATATAAGAAATCTTTGACCCAATGTCACAAAAAATTCTCCTGTGTTTTCTTCTACAAGTTATACCAGTATTATATTAGGTTTTACCGTTAATGATTCACCTTAAGTTATGTTTTCTATATGGTGTTAGGTGTAAATTAAATAATAATTTATTTTGTAGTGTTGGTATTGTCGTTTTCTTTCCATGGTTTTACTGTTGTGCCAGCAACACTTATTGAATAAACAATCTGTCCATTTATTTGGGATTTGTTTCTCTCAACAGTGTTTTATAGTTCCCAGTGCGCAGCTCTTGAACATTTTTTGTCAGATAGATCCTTAAGTATTTCATACATTTTGATACTATTTTAAATGATATTCTTTTTAAAAACTATGTTCTCTAATTGTTCATTGCTGCTATATAGAAATATAGTTGAGTTTTATATATTGATTTTGTATTATACAACCTTGTAAAACTCACTTATTGATTCTAGTAGCTATTTTTGCAGATTCATAAGATTTTTCACATAGATGATTGTGTCATCTGCAAGTAAAGCCAGTTTTACTTCTTTCTGCACAGGATATCTGTCTATTTATCTGATCTGTCTATTTATCTGTGTATCTCACCTTACTGCACTGACTAGAACGTTAAATCCAGTATTGAATAAAAGTCACGAGATCAGAGATCTATTCTTTGTTTTTAATATACGGTAAAAGCATTTAGTCTTTCAATATTAACTAGAATGTTGTGTAGAATGCCCTATCAGGTTGAAGAAGTTTCACTATTCCTAATTCAATAATTTTTTTTGGTCAGGAATTGATGTTGAATATTTTAAGTGCTTTTTCTAAATCTACTAAGATGATCATGTAGTTTTTCTTTTTTAATCTTTTAATATGGCTATAGCAGTCTGTGTCCAATCAGAAGACAGAAATCACAGAGTAGGTTAAATGTAGCGGAAGTTTAAAATAAATAATTATTAACTATGATAAAAGAGTAACTAAAAAATACAAAGAAACTCGATATTGTAACCTAGGGCTATGGGAGAGCACTGAAGGAAGAAAAAATTTGGAAACAATTTAGAACAGCATGGAGGAGGTATAGTTTAGCACATCAAAAAGAAGAGAACTTTGCTGCTTTGGCCAAGTTTCTGGAGCTGACCTTTTGTAACAGGACAAACAACAGGATACTCTCCAGAATATAAGTGGAGAGCAGAAAATCAATAACAGGGTATGAGCACTCAGTGGGCACACAGAGGGAATGAGGTCCTTCCAAATACCAGGTGAGCTGTGCACGGGCTTGCAGAAAGAGCAGTAGTTTGGCTGGTGTAAAACTTCTGAGCTGCAAACAGGCTGCACTGGGACCATACAAGAACTAGAAGGGAGAGCGAGGGTACAGGTGTAGGATGGAGGTCTTTTGTTGTCAGTTTCCATGCTGAAAGGGTTATGGAAAGATTATTTTCAGGTTGAGGCTGCACAGCTCCAGAGGGACCTGGTTCTAGGCTCATGGCTCATGAAGGTAAACCAGATATACTTGCACCCACACTTCCAACTCCTGTGCTGCAGCCAGAAACTGCAGGAGAGTTTCTTCCTTCTGCAATGTCCCTCCAGTGCCTTTTACCAAGAAAAATTGATATTGTGTTCACTTTAATTGAGTAAATGCTAAATATAATTCCCTTGTTTATCACAGGGCATATATTAGAAGTTGCACTGAGAGCTGGGGGGCAAATTGATAACTGATGTACTCCACCTCTTTGGCTATTTAGCTTGGATATGCTCTTCCACACATACTTTAACTCTCTTGCAACAGTAAAACAATATAACCAGTTATTATCACTTAACAAGAGGGGTATATCTTTTTTTTAAGGTGAAGAAGTTCTCACTTTACTCCAAGTAAAAAACACAAAATCCCAACAGGTTTGGTTTCCATTGAAGAAAATATTGATTACTCCTTGAATTTAGCCATGGTCCTACTGAATATTCTGTTACCTGAAGACTAAATTGTAAATTTTATCTCTAATAATTCATGCAGAAAATAAATTTTGAAAAAGCAATGGGAAGGAGAGAGAAAATAACCCGCATAGAGAAAATGTGCAAAGCAAATACGTTCTCTATTGCAACTACATTGGCCACAAGGTTGTAGTTGATACCCAGGGCTTTCTTCTTTAACTATCCATTCAATATTTTCTTTGACTTCAGCCAGAACATATGCTTCTCTTGTTTCTTTTACCTGGTGGAGCAACCCAAATATTTATTTCCAAATGTTGTGAATCTTCAGTCACCACGCTTTTACTTAGGTTGCTTTAATTTTTCATTTATCTTTACTATTAGATGTGGCAGTGCTAAGAGGCACCCTAGATAATCTTATTGGTTCCAGACTTGGTTCTGTCATGCAAGCAGCAACCACAATTTCCCCTTGGTAATTAGGATCAATCATTTCATCTAGTAGATGATCTCTCTTTTTCTTTTTTAAAGAGATGGGAGTCTTATTCTGTCACTCACACAAGAGTGCAGTAGTGGGATCCTAGCTTACTGCAACCTCAAACTCCTGGGCTCAAGCGATCCTCCCACCTCAGCCTCTCAAGTAGCTGGGATTACAGGCATATATCACCATGCCCAGCTAATTTTTTTAATTTTTTGTAGAGACGGGCTCTTGCTCTGTTGCCCGGAGCTGGTCTAAAACTCCTGGCCTCAACAATCCTCCAACCTTGGCCTCCCAAAGTACTGGGATTACAGGCATGAGCCACTGCAACTGGCCTATCTCTCTTTTTGCCTTTTTGGTTCAATGACATAAGAAACCCAAAATGGTCCGATGGAAATCTCAACTTCTGATTCAGTGAAACTTTGTTGTTTCTCTGTTGAAAGCGTTTTCCTTTTGGGGACTAAAATCTTCAAGCCAGCAGAATGTATAGCTGCCAGGGTAAGAAAACCCTGCAAGTATAATTAGTTGTAATTGTGAGAGTCACCATTCCCACTTCTATCACTTAATTCCTGGACTCATGTATTCTGCCTGTGGGAAAAGTAGCACCATAAAATAATTTCTGATTCAAAGCATAAACATTATTCTATAAAAGATAACTCCATCCTTTCAGGGTGTTGTTTCTCAAGTGGAGCCGTAACGGTGTCTTTACTAAACCATTCTACCATTCAATAAGGGTAGCTACTTCTGGATGATGGGATATATGAGAAGATAGTTGATTCTACAGATATGAGCTCCTCACTTCACTTTCTTTGCAAGGAATGACTTTCTTGATTTGCCACAATGCTGCATGAAACATCATAATGGTATATAAGACATTCTATGACTCTACAGACAATGGTGCTTATAGAAGCATTATGAGACGTGAAGGAAAATCTGCATCCAGAATATATGTCTACTTCACTGATGTAAAATCTTCCTGTGATCTGTTTATCATGGATGAATTAAAATGTAAACAATCTGCCACCAGATGGTAGACTTATCTTCTGATCACCCCATGAAATGGTGTTGTATGGGAGATTTAAGGTTTAGCCCAGTGTGGACAGATTAGTCACTTGGCAGTAGTGATAGCCAGGTCAGAGTTTGTCTAAGAAAGTCCTGGATGTTTAGCCTATGCATAGCTTCTGTCCATACAATTAAGACCACTTTGTTCATGAACCCATTGAGTAAGAGCTAATATAGTGGGGCAAACAAGCTGACTGACATCCACACACTTGTCATTTTGTCTACCAATTTATTTATTTACTCATTCTTGTTGTTGTTTGTCAGCTGTGACTATTAAGAGTTTACTCTGTGATGGATGCCCTTTGTGGTGGGCACTCACATAGGACACAAAATTTTTATAGTCTCTGTCTATTCTGAGAGATATATCTACATACTTCTTTGTCACACTTTCTTTTCATCAATCTTTGAAGTTTTTTCCTTTAAATCCATGACGATCCATTCAAACTATTACCAACTGCCCATAAAGGATTATAGTTTTGTCCATGTAACAACTCTCACTCAATACACAGCAGTAAACACCTGATTAAAGTTTTGATAGTTCAATCATTCATCTGATTTCTGCATAGGTCAAACTGGTGATTTAAGTGGGGATGTGATAGGCATTGCCACCCATGCCTCTTTTAAGTCTTCACGGTGGCGCTAATTTCTGCATTCTCCCAGGGATGTGGAATTGCTTCTAATTTCAAATTCTATATTGTCAGGGAGAGGAAGTTCAAAGGGCTTCTGTGTAGCCCTTCCCACATCATGGCTCACCACATAAGTCAAGTAGCCAATGTGGGTATTCTAACAGTTGTCAAGTTAGTTTATTCTAGTTATATATTCAGGATCTGGGAAAATAACAAAAAGATTTGTATGCAGACCTACTGGGATAACTATGATTCATACATAAGACCATTTGGTGATTGTAGGCCCCTTGTTGACAGGTGGGCCACAGTAGCATTGCAAGTCACCAGGATTAAGCTTCAATTCAGAGCCAGTGTCTAGTAATCCTTGAAAAGTCTGGGTATCTCCTTTCCCCAGTGCACAGTCACTTTAGTAAATGGCTGCAGATCCCTTTGGGAAGGCCTACAGAAAGATTTTAATATGTACTTGCAGCAATAGTGCAGTGTCCTTCTTCAAGGAGACTAGGACTCCCCTGCAGTCAAGAGGCTCTGAATCTGTGAACAGACTTAGATTTGGAAACTGGATGAGAAGCTACATTTTTCACTTTAGCAACCCAAGTCAGGTTTCTTGCTACTAGACTTAAAGTTTTTCCTGTTATGCAAATCAAGCAATATGCTACCAAGCTGTCTATCTCATTCCTAGGGACACTGCGATCAATTAGCCACCACTAAAATTCTCTGCAGGTCAAAGCATGCTAATTACTGCCACGTCCCTGTTTCCATTATTGGATGATGTGTCCACCTTGACTTTGATGATTAAGTGTGGCTGTTTTCCCTCTGCTCTTCTGTCATCTTTTTTTGAAATCAAGTAGACTGTCTCAATGGTGGCATTTCCTACAGCCATTCATGGCTTACAATGGAGTCAATCACAGAGCCTTTTAGAGCTGCTTCTGTCACTGATATATTTATCAATACCTTAGTGAAAAGAGTGTTTTCTAGATCTCCTTATGGAATGTAGTTGTGAGATACCCAACTCCCATGTGGATCATACATGATAAATTCAGCCCAATATTTCTATCTCCCAAGCCTTAGGGTTCTCTTCTCATATAATGTCAGAAAAGCTCTGGCATCTCAGTTTCACTAAATGGATGCTCCAGTGAGCTCACAGCCACTCAAACGTCCAAGTAAGTGTTTAAAAACACGTCTAACTGCACAAGCCAATACATTAAACCTGGAGTCTCTATTAAATACATCCATATCAATGAATTTAGCCCAATCTAGTTTATATACTGCCTTACTTGGTCTAACAACTTTAAAATCCATTACCACTCATGCTTCCTATATTTCTGCAAATATATATTATTGAGGTTGGTGCAAAAGTAATTGCAGCCTTGAACCATGAATTTTAAATCATTATAACTAGGCTCAAACACATCTTTATTAATCAACATAGGAACCATTACAATCAACACATTTTTGCCAACGAGAAATGTTTGCTTATTCCTGTAGCATAAAATATGTGCTTTGGAATTCAATGAACACTTGGAAAGCATTTTCTGCATTCTGCTGACTGTGGAAGCATTTTCCCTGCAAAAAGTTGTCAAGATGCTTGAAGAAGTGGTAGTCAGTTGGCAAGAGATCAGATGAACATGGCAGATGAGGCAAAACTTTGTAGCCCAATTTGTTCAACTTTTAAAGCGTTTGTTGTGCAACGTGCGGTGGGCATTTTCATGGAGAAATGGGCCCTTTCTGTTGACCAATGCCGGCTGAAGGAGTTGCAGTTTTCAGTGCATCTCATCCATTTGCTGAGCATACTTCTCAGATGTAATGGTTTCACCAGGATTCAGAAAGCTGTAGTGGATCAGACCGGCAGCAGACCACCAAATAGTGACCATGATCTTTTTCTAGTGCAAGTTTGGCTTTGAAAAGTACATTAGAGCTTCTCCTAGGTCCAATCACTCAGCTAGTCATCACCTGTTGTTGTATAAAACCACTTTCATTGCACATCACAATCTGATCGAGAAATGGTTCATGGTTGTTGCATAGAATAAGAGAAGACGACCGTTCAAAATGACAATTTTTTTTAAATTTTCACTCAGCTCATGAGGCAGCCACTTATCAAGCTTTTTCACCTTTCTCATTTGTTTCAAATTCAATTTGCTTCCAATACCAAACAGTAAATTCCAACAATGCTGAAAATGCAAGTACTTTTGCACTCACCTAATAGCATGGTCTTGCAACCTTTTAACGTACAAGCTATTTCCATTTCTTCTTGAAATATGGAAGATACGTGTCCTCCTGAAGCATAATGAGACTTGACCCTTAGTATGGGTTTATAGCAATGACATGGTTACAGTGGCTTGAGGAAAATTAGCAAGGCCTTTCGTGGTTATCAAAGAGCTTTCCACATGAGGAAGGCTGGTCTTTTTGGCCTTTGGAGGGCTAGCTTCTTGTACTTCTAAGGGAGTATAAGAATGACAAGAAGATTCAAGATTTGTCAGTTTCATGTGAATCCAATGGGAGAGCCTCATTTAGAGTTTGGGTATTTAATTCTTTCCTGATTCACGGCTTAACTCTCATATGAGAAACTAGGAGAGATTGAATTAAACTATTATTGTGATAAAGAAACTCACATGATTAAAAATCGAATTTGATTTTCAGCAATATCAGCCCCATGGCTACTAGAAATAAGAGGTTCTCTTTGGGTTGTTGTGGAAGCTATCTAGTTATTACAGTCACAATTCCAGTGACATTATATCAATTCCAGTATAAAATAAGAATCTCACAACATTATACTTTCATTTCTCGTCTCCTACCCTACATGCTATTTTTGCTATACAGTTTATTTCTACCGAGATTATAAAGTAGATATTGTTGTCTACAATATGGGGCTAGTTTCACTTGAAAGAATAAATTATCATTTCAAAAATTTAAAACAAAAAAGATTGTTTATATTTATGCACATAGAAGTTAGGTCCAGTAATTGTTTGTTTATGTAGAACCATATTTTTATCTGATATCGTTTTCCTTCTCCTTGAAGGACTTCATCAAATATTTGATAGTACTTGTTGGCTATTGGTAAATTCTTTAAACTTTTGTATGCCTGAAAAACCTCTTTATTTTTCTTGCATATTTTGAAAAATATTTTCCCTGGGTATACAATCATAGGTTATCAGATTTTTTTGTTTTATCTTGTTTTTATTTTCTCTTAGCATTTTAAATGCCTCATGCCTTTTTGTTTACATTATTTCTGACTACAAATCTGCTATACATCATCTTTGTCATTTGTCATCTGACATTCCTAATGTAATATGTAATTTTGTTCAGGATACTTTTAGGGCATTTTTCTTATCACTGGTTTTAATGCACTTCAGTTATAATGTCCAACAGTATATTGCTGTGCTTAGGGTTTGTTGAGATTCTTATGTCTGTAGCTTCATAGTTTTCAGCAAATACCTCATCATTTCTTCTTTAAAAGTTGCTCTGCTTTCCTTAGAGGACTCCAGTTATATTAGGTCACTTGAACTTTTGCCACAGCTCACTAACGCTCTACTCATTTTTTCTTGGTGTGCTTTATTTGGAATCTTTTTTATTGTTGTGTCTTTAAGTTCACTGATCTTTTCTTCAGAAATGTCTTATCTGCCATTAATCTCATCTAGTATATTTTTCATCTCAGACATTTTAATTTTCACATCTAAAATTCCAATTTGGACTTTTATATCCTCTTATAGTTCTACTTAGTATGTTCAATATTTCCACCACTTCTTCAAAGCATATGTAAGACTATTACATAATTTCCTTGCAACATGCATGATGACTTCTTCTCCAATCATGTTTCTTTTTGTTCATCTAGTAATACTTGGGATATACTTTTACTAAAATAATTATGTGTGGCTTTTTAATTGAAATCCAAATATAATTAAAGACCTCATATTTCATCTGCCATTCCTAATAGCAAACCTCATCTCATGGCATTTCGTAACTTCTTTACTGACTTTATTCATCTACTTAGCACTGATCATCAATAGCTCTCCTATATACTTTACTTATTTATTTGCTAATCATCTATCTTCTCCCACTAGAGGTTAAGCTCTGGGAAGGTATTTTTATTTGTTTCACCATCTACTGAATTCTACTGTCTATAACCATGCCAATATGTATTTGCTGGCTGAATAAGTGGGTGAATAAACGCACATTTAATTAATTCATTGATTGATTGATTAAACTTGTAGAAAAATTCTTCATGAACAATAAAATGGAGGATGAGAGGAGATTGGAGAAAGAAAAACAGAGGCCATTATATGTCACAGTGCCTTTTATCATTATCTTCTACTTTCCTGATTACATTTCAGAAACTATTATTTAGAAGCTGACAGTGATATATTTTGTGGTTTCCTGAGCACTGTGTTTTAATCTAAATGTCCTATCAGAAACAGTCACCTAATGAAATGAACCATTTGCTTCACATTTCGTTTACTTTTATTCTTTAGGGTACACTTTTGCTGACTGTTTTTGTGAACCACTTTTTTTTGCCACATATCAGAAGAACTTTAAACCACTTGACTTCTTTGCCCTCTGATTCAGATTGAAGGGTGAAGGACGGTTTTGTACACAAAGGAATGGATGATGTTTTAATTTTCTTTCCCTTGTTCCTGAGAAAGTCAGCTCTGTGAATCCTGCTATTTAAGTAATGAGACTTTTGAGTTCAGATTACACTTAAGGATTCCACAAACAGAATATTGTATTACAGCTTCTTTCTCTAGTTTCTAAATGCTGGCACTGATATTACCAGGCAGTGTAAAGATATCAATCATCAGAAAGCTTATTGACTGTCCAAAATAGTTCTATCAATATCTAATTTGCTGTCTGATCTAATGCATAGTCAGTTGGTACAATGCCAACATACTACTCTGTCTTTCAGAATACGCTATCTTTCCTTTCAGACAATGAGAAAAGCTTTCACTTTATCCTTGGATCCTACACACATAGAAATCCTCATTATGTAACAAGAGGAAAAATGTTAAAGAAAAACAACTTCTCTGTTCTTGTTTCTCTATTATCTTGTTTATCTATTATCTAGTTTAGCTTTTAAAGTAATAGTGTATCTTCACAAGCTTTACATTAATAGTCAGGCTTCTTTAAAACATCCTGTAAGATTATTATTGAACTCATTAATAGCAAACACCTGATTATCACTTATTAGGAAATCTTGCCCATTTGCAACTACATATCTAACTCTCTTGGCCACTGTGACTTTTATCTTGAAATGGCTCCTCAGAAGGACAATTTCGGCAAAAGTTGAGAGTAGCATATATATACTTCCCAGGGTTCATATCTGATTCCAAATCCTTCTCTCATATAGTCTTCTGTTCATCCATGTGTATAGTAATGTTCTTGGCCAGGAAACCCGGGCCAACGTATAATCAGTGGAACCTCCATTTTAGTGGAAATAGTCTTATTTTATCCATAAATAATCCATGGTAACTAAAGTACAACTCATATGTTCATTGGTTCTAATTCACCAAATATTTATTGATCACTGATACATGCTTCAAGCCCTGTGCTAATGACTGTGGACAAAACATTAATCAACAAAGATCTGATGCTATCTACAAGGGTGTAATGAAAGAAAACCCCAGAAGTTCAAAACCTAACAGTTAATCTGAACTTGCCACGTCTCTTTTATGATATGCATCCTATTTTCTCCTACCACTATGTATAATTTGGTAAGTGTTTAGTAATTTAAGACGCCCCATTTTAGAGCATGTTACAATTTTTAAAACTGTTAAATTCTGTTTTCTCAACCTACTTTTTCACTTTTCATTCTTCTCATTTCCCTAAAGTGAAAGAATAGTTACAAATACATACAAAGTTTTGTCTTATCAGTCTTCCTGAAAAATATCTTATGGTGGATTGGCCTCTGAATTAAACAGAAATTGATGGTAAGGGGCTTTTTTTCCTCCAATGCTAAAGAGAAACTTTGCAAATTTTAAAATGTTCCTCAATTTCCAATGCTTACCTCAGTGATAGCAAAGGAATTTGCTCCTCAGCTGGCACTAGTTCATTTCAGAAACTTTATCAGAAAGAATATATATATAACATAGGCAGGCATCCAGGATATCAGCAAAGAGGATTAAGGTACAAAAATGTAAATGTCAATTTAAATACTGACTAAAATAGCAAATTTTATGCCAAAATCCCCAAAAGATATGTATGTCTAAGATCCTCAGGGGGTGTTGGAGGGCAGTTATGTTTAATAAAAGCCTGACCTTTCTAAAGTAGGCAAGTAAGAAAACTTCGCAGACTGTCAGTCTGGAGGAAAGATTGTTGGTGAGAAGAACTGAGCTTTAGCAGCTTCCAGATTTAGGCCTCCAAGTAAAACGTTGGTCATTATCGCATGACAGTTGCTATGATGCATCACTTTACCCCACAAAAAATATGAAATAAAGCAGAACAAAAAGTCTTAGATAGGAGCTATATGAATTTACTATTGCAGCATAACAAAGAACACCAAAACTCAGTATCTTAAAACAACAATCACTTATTTATTCTCACATGTTTGAGGGTCAGCTGTGTTCGGCTGATCTGGGCTGAGCTTGCATCAGGCAATTTTCCCCTTTGCTATGTGACACTCACCCTCTTACAGGGACCAGCAGATTAGATGGGACACACCTTTCTCATAGAGATGTTGGAGTGCAAAAAGATAACTCCAAGTTCTCTTGAGGCCTGGTCTGACTCAGCATCCTCTCACTTCTGCTTCATTGTCTTAACTAAAGCAAATCACATGATGAAATCCAAAGGCAAAGATTCGTAAAATATACTCAGCTTCTTGTGGGAAAGGAACTACCTAAATAGAAAGGGGGTGAAAATGTGCCAATTTGTGTAATATTCCCAGGCACCGACATGAATTCGTGTGTTCTATCTCCTTTGTAAAGGCCTTCAAACTGTCATGAACTGAATTTCTAGTCAAACCACATAAAGATGTTGCTAGTTTTCTATTGGTGCTGTGAAAAACGGTGACAAATTTGGGGGCTTAAAACCACACAAATTTATGGTTTTACTGTTCCGTAGGTCAGAATACCAACCAATATCCCACAAGGCTAAAATCATGGCGCAGGCAGGGCTGTGTTCTATCTGCAGGCTCCAGGGTGGAGTTGGCTGTCTTGCCTTTTCCTACTTCTAAAAGCTGATTGCAAACCTTGGCTCTGGTCCCTTTCTCCATCTTCAAAGCCAGAAAATTCAAGCTGAGTCTTTTTCATATTGCCACCTCTCTGGTTATCACCTGCCTCCCTCTTTCTCTCTTAATGGCCCTTGTGATAACATTGGTATTGCCTGGATAATCCAGGATCACCTCCCAGTATTAAGGTCAGCTGATGAACATTCTTGATTTCACCTGCAAGCTTATTCCTCTTTTCCCTTGTAAACTAACATATACACTGTTTCTGATAAATAGAATATGAAAATTTGGGGAGGGTGGGAGACATTAATCTGCTAACTATAGGGATCATATTATTTTATATTACTAATAGCTTCTAAGAAACAAGAGATTATATGTTGATATGGTTTGGATATTTGTCCCCTCCAAATCTCATGGTAAAATGTGATACCCAATGTTGGAGGTGGGGCCTGGTGGGAGGTGACTGGATCATGGAGGTGGATCCCTCATGAATGAATTAGAACCATTCTCTTGTTGATAAGTGAGTTCTCCCTCAGTTCATGCAAGATCTGGTTGTTTAAAAGAGTCTAGAAGCTCCCCTTTATCCTCTCTTGCTTCTGCTCTCACCATGGAACGGGCTTGCTCCCAGTTCACTTTCTGCCATGATTGTAAGCTTCCTGAGGCCCTTCCCAGAAGCCGAGCAGATATGGCTGCCATGCTTGTGCAGCCTGCAGAATCATAAGCCAATTATACCTCCTTTTATAAATTGCCCAGTTTCAGGCATTCCTTTATGGAAACACAAAAATGGACCAACTCATGTTCTTGGGGGATGGTGAAGTGTGCTCCCCTTGTGGCCTATATTTTTAATAACATTTATTCTTATTCTGATTATGTAAGTAATTTGGGTTCTCAGTGAATATTTTTGTAAATAAAAAAATGAGAAACAAACATTATCTTACCAATTTGGCAGCTACTTTTGATATTTTTGAGAATATACTTTCTATACAAAATATATATTTATGTTTTTGTATTTTTATTTAAATATCATACTAATATACAGTCAGTTAATTAACTTATGTGATTGACTAATAGAATTGTTGTTGGCATGATTAGGGGAAAGAATTAAAAACAAGCAAACATAGGGCCAAACTGGATGTAAAAAGTGGATGTCTTTGAATAATCTGGAGAAAGCAGTGGTTGCCACTTACTGCAGCTATGTTCCAAACTTTAAACTCTTGCCTTTCTTTGCCCCTTCAACTGTGTTCAAACAAACAAAATTTCTAGGTGGGTGTAGAAATGTGAGAAGTCACTGTGGGACAGACTGTTTTAGGACCCTCATAACAGCAATAATCTAATAGGGACTTCACTATTTAGCCTTACTTCATATGCTAATAATGTTTTACAGCATTTAAGAAAAATACATCTTTAATTTTTCTTATTTTTGTAATTTAGCAATCTCCTTCCTACAAGGAGTATGAACCAACTTCAGAAATATAATGGAAGTGCTGTGATTAATTAGACCAATTATATCATTAATGTAGTATGGAAAAAACAAGGTACATTTTTCTAGCAACCAATTATTATCTCTGGGAGCTTCAGCCTACAATTCAAGGTAACAGAACATAAATTGAAATAATATATTCAGTTTTTTGGCGAGGAAGCAAAACATGATAACTGAAATCTGGCATAAATCATAGCCCAGACATTAGAAAGCATTGAATAGAAGAGTGGGAATTCAGTAACCACATAGTAGCAAATCTCATTTTTTTTTTCTTTTTCTTTTTGAAACAGAGTCCTGCTCCATCACCCAGGATGGAGTACAGTGGCACGATCTCAGATCACTGCAACCTCTGCCTCCCAGGTTCAAGTGATTCTCCTGCCTCAGCCTCCTGAGTAGCTGAGATTACAGGCATGTGCCACCACACTGGGCTACATTTTTGTATCTTTAATAGAGACGGGGTTTCACCATTGTGGTCAGGCTGGTCTCGAACTCCTGACCTCAGGTGATCTGCCCACCTCAGCCTTCCAAAGTGCTGGGATTACAGGCATGAGCCAACGTACCTGGCCAGCAAATCTCATTTTTATATTTGCATGTATGCTTTTCAGTTTGTTAAGTTTTTTTAAGAAACAGTTCTTGCCTTTAAGAAATTCATAATCAAATGTGGGAGATTGACATATACATAAACTTAACATAATAGAGATATGAACAAGGTACTCTGAAAGAAAAGAAGAAGGTAGTTAATTGTCCCTGAAGGTGGTCAAATCCGAATGGTTCCATAAAACTGTTATTGTCAGGACAGTGGTAAGAGTACATATTTCCCAATTCCCGACACATACTCACTACTTTCATAGTACTGCTTTTAAAACACAGAATGTAAACGAATTGCATGTATGAATTAATGTCAATCATATACATACATGTGTCACCTAGATATGATTCTTTTGGGAGCAAGCTATGAAGAATAGACTCAGGATTCCCACTGATTCTCTATGTGGCCTTGGGCAAGCCAGTTGTTCTCTCACATTCATTTTTCACATCCCTATGATGGAACAGAATCAGTGGCTTCCAAAATCCACCAATTGCTCCCACATTGCATGTTTCTATCATTTGCTATTTAGTGATCTAAGCTGGAATCTAACACATATTGAGAGATAGTCCTCCATAGCATTTCTGTGTACCTCATATCAGATTTTGTTCCAGACTATCTTTTTAAGGATGTTTATATAGCAAACAGCATTGGAAGGGAGAAATAGTGTCACTCTTTGGGGCAGAGGCTGATTTATTTCTGAATAGAATTACACAGACAATACTTCCACTCTGGGGCAAAGTCGGGCAGTTTGCTGGCCGTCCTCTTTTAGAAGACTGAATAGTCCTAGATTCAGGGTTCCTCAGCTTTGGCAAAAATTGTTTGCATGGGCAGAATTCATCTGGGCCCGCATCTACTATCACCCCTATGGGAAGTAGGGTCAAGGCAATTGGAGGCAGTACTACCTGCTGTGCTATGAATAAAAAAGTTCCTTCCTCTCACCAGGAGTCCGGTGACTTCTGCCAGCCTTTATAAAGTTGTGGCAGGCTAACTTGTCAGCTTGCAAGTAAGGCAAAAATCTCAGACCCTTTACAATCTTGGCAAACTATTACACATTCACAGAAACCTATGAGGGGAGAGTCAGGCTTTGCGTAGGGCTGTCCATTCCTTGATATTAATCTTAATGTTTCAGAAACACTCATCACTAAGTAATTTACATTCTCTGGGTTCAGGTAATAATTTTATGTTAGCTGCCAAAATACACAAACCATAAATTCTCAGTGGTTTACACAATTGAAAACTATTTTTTGCACATTTAAATTTCAAAGTGAGTGTGCCTATAATCTGTGAGAGACTGGGTAAGCATTCCAGGACCCAGGCTGCTTTCATCTGGTGTCTCCACTATGTTCTAGGTCAGTGTAGTCCTCTGCATTTTGTGATGATATGAAAACACCAAGGGTCATGAGTGACATCTTGCTATGGGTGATGCCTAGAATGGTGTATATCTTTTCTTTTTATCTTCAGTTGGTCAACACTCAGATTTATGACCATACTTACCACAACGGAGGCTACAAAATGTGATCTGGCTATATAGCAGAGAGAAACAAAAATGGCACTGATGACCAATAAGTCATCCTCTGCCAGAGCTAGGCAAAACCAACGCTCTCCCTCCCTCCCTCCATCCATTCCTCTTTCTTTCTTTCTTTCTTTCTTTCTTTCTTTCTTTCTTTCTTTCTTTCTTTCTTTCTTTCTTTCTTTCTTTCTTTCTCTTTCTTTCCTTTCTTTCTTTCTTTTCTTTTCTTTCTTTCTCTCTTTCTTTCTTTCTTTTTCTTTTCTCCCTTCCCTTCTTTTCTTTTCTTTTCTTTCCTCTTCTCTCTCTCTCTCTTTATTTTTATTCCAAGAAGGGTCTTGCTCTGTCACCCAGGCTGGAGTGCAGCGGCACTCTCACAGCTCACTGAGGCCTTAACCTCCCAGGCTTAAGCAGTCCTCCCACCTCAGCCTCCCAAGTAGCTGAAACTACAGGTGTGTGCCACCATGACTGGCTAATTTCTTAAATTATTTTTGTAAAGACGGGGTTTCCCTATGTTGCTCAGGCTGGTCTTGAATTCCTGGGCTCAAGTAATCCTCCCGCCTCAGCCACTCAAAGTGCTGGGATTATAGTTGTGAGGCACAGAACCTGGCCCCAACCCCATTACTTCTGAAGTTCAAATCTGTTGGCATGTAATACTTCCCTAACTGATTATTCATAAGCCAAACTACTCAAACCATTTGCCTCCATTTGTAAAAATCATCATTATTATAACTGTAAATGTATCTCAATAATCGTTTTATGTTTGCATAGCAAATAATTTTTTCCTTTAAGGAAATTTTTAAATATTATTCAAGTTTCTCTTCACCTACGTGATGAAAACAATTTGATTTTGACAAAACCAGAGGAGATACAGCATATGAGTCACAGCCTTGTCTTACCACCTGGCCCCATGGTGGTAGGAGAGTCAATTGCTCAGAGTTACCTAAATGCTGTACGGGAAATTTTCAGGTCCAGAAACCACTAGCTTCTCCAGGACTTAACAAGGGACTTGGTATGCCTGTGGTCCTGGAGACTGTAATTTATTGAACTTTGAGATGCTGCTAGAGAAGAAGTGTGTTGTCTCACATACATCATGCAGTGAAGGTATATCTGTGTTCTGGGACGCTTTTTTTTGTTGTTGTTTGTTAGCTTGTTTGAGACGGAGTCTGGCTCTGTCGCCCAGGCTGGAGTCCAGTGGCGCAATCTCGTCTCACTGCAAGCTCTGCCTCCCGGGTTCACGCCATTCTCCTGCCTCAGCCTCCCAAGTAGCTGGGACTACAGGCGCCCGCCACCACGCCCAGTTAATCTGGGAAGCTTATTCTTGTGAAATATTTCAATAATTTAGATTAAAAACATTACTAGAAAGATATTCTGGGATGATTTTAGGATCCCGCAAACTGGAAAGCGTGATTCCCCAGCTACTTTGGTAGATCCCATTTATATTTGCATGGAAACTTTAGAATCATTCTTACCTTCTTCCTCTGCCTTTTTTCTCCTGGGCTCAATAGTTCTCATCCCAACAACCAGGTTTCATGCCTCATAATGCTAACCAAATGATTTCGCTCTAAAATGCAAATAAGTATGTCATTCTCTTAATTTAAAGTGATTAATGCAGTCAAAGGTAATGTTTAAATTTCTTAGCTCTGACAGGCATGGGGCTCACGCCTGTAATCCCAGCACTTTGGGAAGCCGAGGTAAGCAGATCACTTGAGGTCAAGAGTTTGAGACCAGTCTGGCCGACATGATGAAACCATGTCTCTACTTAAAATACAAAAATTAGCTGAATGTGGTAGTGGGCACCTGTAATCTCAGCTACTCAGGAGGCTGAGGCAGGAGAATCCCTTGAACCCGGGAGATGGAGGTTACTGTGAGCTGAGACCACACCACTGCACTCCAGCCTGGGCAACAGAGTGAAACTCTGTCTAAAAAAATAAAATAAGATAAATTAAATGAATAAATAAATTTTTTAGCTAACTAGAAGAAGCCCCTTAGAGTATGATTCCTGTTTATTGTTTTACCTGATCTCTTGCCACTCGAGGGTTGCAAGCATTCTCCACTCTAGCCATGTTATAGTGTTTACAGCTTGAAAACAATCATGCTGTTTCAAATGGCTATGCTTCTCTCCAGCCTGCTCTGTCTCCCTGAAAAGACCACTCTGCCTTCTTCCATCTAATCATTCTCCACCATCTTTTAAATCTTAGTTTAAGCATCTTTCCTTCTAAGAAAGCCCGTTTAAAATTTTTTTTGATTTTCTGTAAAACACTGTGAAAAAATAAATACAATACCACTTACCAGGTACTATTACTGTTGGTTTTTGTTTTTTCTTTCACAAAGCTCTAATATTGTGAAAAGACACCATGTCTTATTCTACTTAAATTGAAAGTTCACATAATTCTTAAAGTAGAAATAATCTCTCATCCAAAAATGTATTAATCAGTCATTGTTTGACACTCAATACTTATTCCCCATAGAATCAATTTTACATACTTCAAAGATGTTCTTTCCAAAAGGTACTTTCCTGAATAAATTAAAGACTCTAAGGAAGATATTCTATGTGAAGCACATTTTTAAATAAAAACTATAGGCTTCTGGAGTTGAACAGTTAATTCTTTGAATGTGACATCGAACAGAGATTGAACCACAATAGAACCTATGGTTATTTTAGAATCACATTTGAGAGATTTCCAAATTATACTTAGAAATTATAGTTGTACCATAGGTACAAATTAGAAGGGCATCACAGATTAAACTCATCAGTTTAAGACTGAATTAGGATATATATTTATCATGACTTCCTAAGTGTTGGACAATGGTATTAAAGCACATATATTCCTAAGACATGAGTCATGTGGCTCTTAGTACTTAACCAAAGATTCAAGAACTATCCTGGTTCCAATGCTAAATTAAGAACTGCAATTTAAGGAGAGCATGAGACTGAAAAAAATGATTTATATGGTATTAAATATTCAATGTAAATTTGCAAATTGGGAAGTTTTATTTTTACTCAAGTTATTATCTATACTTTTTTTGGATGGAGAAAAGAGATAAATCTCAGATCTGCTCATATTTGTTCATAGCTTCTGCTTAGATCAGACAGCTGGCCTCAGATATCCTAAGGATTTTTCAATGCTCTGGGACATGCAATCAAGCAGAGTTTAAAACTACTGCAGTTCAAGTGACTGAAAGAAGCCAGAGGAATTTCAGTAGGGTACTGTGACAAGAAGCAGGGAAAGAGACATTGATTTATTGTTAGAACACACCACTGCAGAGGTCTAGGAAGAACAATTTTGGCAGAGGACAAGGGCTAACACCCAGTGAGCCTAGCACTAGGGCGATTCATGAATGTCAAGCAGTGAAGACCATCAGATCTTCACCCGCCATATAGAATGACTGAGAGATCCCAGGGCGCTGTAATTCTTATGTCCAATTCCTAGCCATGCATTATTGAAAAAAAGGAGGCTGGGCATGGTGACTCACGCCTGTAATCCCAACACTTTGGGAGGCTGAGCAGGGGGTGGGGGGTGGGGAGCAGATCACTTGAAGCCAGGAATTCAAGACCAGCCTGGCCAACATGGTGGAACCCCATCTCTCTAAAAATACAAAAATTAACTGGACTTGGTGGCACATGCCAGTAATCCCAGCTACTCAGGGGACTGAGGCAGGAGAATCACTTGAACCCAGGAGGCGGAGGTTGCAGTGAGCCAAGATCGTACCACTGCACTCCACCCTGGGCAACAGAGTGAGACTCCATGTCAAAAAAAAAAAGAAACTACTACTACTTTCTTTAAGGACAGGAATAACTACTTCTTGGGGATGCAGAACACAACTTGAAACCTTGGATTTTCTGTAGTTAGTTCACTTAGCACTAATTTGTTGTACATAGGAAGCTTAAAGCAAATAATATATTCCAAATAGTAGAGCAAAAACACAAATTACAATAATTATGCTAATGGTGAATTTCCCAATGGCAAACATGGAAATCAGGATACACTGGAATAATTTCTTTAAAATCCTAGAGAAAGTCAGTGCTATTAGATTGTCACAAAAGTAATTGCAGTTTTTGCCTTTGAAAGTAATAACAAAAACTTACGTACTTTTGCAATTACGTTTGCACTTACCTAATAGCATTAACTTTGAACTGAAAGTAATGGCAAAAACCACAATAACTTTTGCACCAACCTAATAACTTAAATTTTTTACCCAGTAAAAATAATTTTGGAAGATGAGGATGAAGTAAAGGTGGTTTAAGAAAAATGAACACTGACAGTGTTTAGCATAAATAGGCCCTTACCATAGGAAATCCTAAAAGATGTATGTTAAGAAAATGAAAAATAATCTGAAAAGGAACGTGAAATGAAAGAAAGAATGGCAAGGGAAAAAAAGTAAACATCAGTATAAGTCTAAAGAAATATTAACTGAAAATAAGAATAGTGATTTTTTTAAGTGAGGTTAAAGAAACCCATATAATCAAAATGACAAAATGCACCAGCAAAAATCTGTGTGAGGTGATAATCCAAATTTAAACACTGTAGATTTCCTTTAAGTTCAGAAGAACAGTAAGCATATTATTCCAGCTCAGTCTTTGTTATGATAGATATGCACATAAATGTCTATGGTAATCACTAAAATAAAACCCCACAGAATGCATAACTTTCAAAATAATATGAAGATAAGCAGTATGGCGGGAAAAATCAACAAAATGAAATTAATTAAAGAAGGCAGAAATATAGGGAAGAAAATATAATAAATAAAATAGTAAAAAAATGCACATATGTGACATCACAATGAATGCTCTGTTTAGTTGTCAGAGTTTCAGCTGTATGGATAAAACAATGTGCTATTTACAATAAACATACTTAACACTAAAAATTGAGAGAAAAAGGATGAAAATAGAAATATCAGTCATTACTAATAAAATCTTTTATCACTGTATTAAAACCAGACAAGTAGACTTTAAGGAAAAAAAATTGCTGTTTTTTTTTTTTAAGTTACCATCTAATGATAAACCTTTACCTCACCAAGATGGTCCTTTCATCAGTCAATTAATATTTATGACAAAGCTGTTATACACATGGCATAGTTCTTAATACCGGACATATGACAATGAAAAAGTAAATGCAAAGCCCTACCCTCATAAGACTAACTTTCTAGTGTAAAACTTCTTACACTCTACTGGGAAAACAAATTACAGTTCTAACCTGTATACAACTAATAAATACATTAAAAATTTTGACGTAATTAAAGGAAACATTGATAAATCCATGCTCATGGTAAAAGACGTTAACACATCTCTTCCTCTAATTGTTATAACCAAATACACACAAAATCTGTAAGGAGGTAAGGTTATAGAATACTTGAACCACACAAATTGTATGCTTAATATAATGGCCTTACATAAAACACTGCACCCAGTAATCCATCTCAAGCTCACATGAAACATTTATGTTAAAAGACATGTAATAGAATATAGTTGTGGGACCAGTGTCAGCAAATTTCAAAGTATTGGCTTTATACAGAGAACATTAACTGACTAAAATATAATAAAAAGAGGCATTAATAATTTAAAAATACACAAAACTATAAAAACCTATATATCTAATAGCTTGTGTGTTAATGGAGTCAACATAGCAGAAATTAGAGAACACTTGAAACAGCATGATAATGAATATTACATATCAAAACATGTGACATGCAGCTAAAAGTCCTTAGAGGACTTAAGGGCTTTTATTTAAAACAAATAAACCTTCAAATTAAGGAATTAACCACTTAAGCCACTTAAGATGTGAAAAAAAAAATCTGAAAAAAATAATATGTGAAAAAAATAAAATGAGGAAATCATAAGTAATACAATTGTATGATGTATACCTTAAAATGAGCAAAAAGCATAAGAAACTGTAGAAATTGAGTATAACTTCCAAAATGAGAGAAAAACTATAAATTTGGAGAGCTAAATTTTAAAAAAAGAAAATGAAAAAGTGTTGACATAGGAATATGAGATGTAATAATCACTACAAATACATTGCAAATATTTAAAAAAATAAGAGACCATCATAACTAATTCTGTGTAAATATAGTTTAAAATGTCAAAAATGTAGATAAATTTATAGAAAAACAAAATATAATAAAACTGGTTCAAGAAGAAACTGAAACAATAAATGGTACTATACACATAAATTAGCTTAAAATCTTTCCACAAAGAAAAAAGTCTTAACTCAGACTATTTTAAAGGTATTCAGGAATAGATCATTCAAAATTTTAACTTATTCCAAAGGAAAATAAAAGCCACACGGTACTCAGAACATACTTCAAACATTTTAAGATAGTATTATAACCTCAATACTATAATCAAGCAAAAACTATCCATTAGAGAAAAAGTATGGATAAATTTTAGCAATGATTGTATATGTTAAAATATTACATAAAGTATTAGCAAATTAAACGTAGCTATATGTATATATATTAAATATCTATATCATGTATAATAATTACATGATGAAATTGGGTTTATCCCAGTAATACAAGGATATCTGTCTTTGTAAAAGCTAGCATTATGCTTCACCATATTAACAAATTCAAGGGAAAAAAACCACAGGAACTCTTTAAAAGAGTCAAGTAAAATGCACTTTTAAAAATCAATATCTATTCTTGATAAAAACTCTTAATAAACCAAGAGTATGTCTAAATCATACAGAAGAATTTGCAATGACTCAATGGCTGAACTAATAAAGAGCACCAACAGTCAGGTGCTGATATTAATATTGTGTCTTGAATTTATATTTTTATTGTAAAAAGACACAAGATAATTTTAAGTATCGTTTCAACTTATACAATTTAAGTAAATTCAATTGCTATAAATAAATATGTAAAAGGCTTCTGCTAATTTTAAATCTATATCTATTCAGGAATTGTTTACAAAGAAATAGTAGAACTATAATATGTGTTGATAGATTATATTCAAAAGCAAACGGCATCTCCCATTTTTCTTCATGCTTTTTAAGTCTTAATGTAGCACTTTATATATTTAAAATCCCTAACAACCATTTTTACTTGCTATTTATTGCAACATCGCCTGCAGAGACACAAGAGAAATGATGTAAATTGTCTAAGATATCGCATTATATTGGTGTTGGTGATCACTGTACATATCACTTAAAATGAACGCCTTTGTTGAGTCCCTTTTTTCCTACCAAATGTGGTATGTTTATGGCAGTCTTAGATGATTTATTTCCTTAGTAGGTTAGTGTAAATTTATTGTTTAGAAAAGTCTTTCATTTCTCATTTCTATTTGAATCCCAATTTATTTGATTTATTTACGAATGAGATATATAATTATGTTTAAGTTTAAATATATATAAAAAATTTACCACATCCTATTAAATAGAAATATTTAAAGAGAAAAGAGAAAAGGAACTATGAAATTTAAAATGCAAATAGTTTAAATACTGTGCTTAGCTAATGGCTTCAGATATTTGTAAACATATTGATTACACAGTCATCTGTATTGCCCTTCAAATTTATATCTGCATTTATGTATTTTATATTTACATGCCAAGCTAAGATATTTGGTACTCGTGTGTCCATTGAGACCGGAGTCAATTTCCATTTTTCCTATAATGCCAGAATAATACTAACACATAATGTTTTATATTTTTTCTCTGGGGAATGATCATAGAAAGGATTAGAGTAATTATCTACTGTGAGGAATATAAGGTGTGTTTCAGCTGAAATCTTGCCATTTGTTTAAAAATTTTGCCATTTTAATTGACAGATCAATGTAATTGTTTATTAAAACAAGTAAACATCACTAAACCACAAGTAAAGACATTATAGAGCAAGCTAAGTGCAATTGTGTGATGTATCCCTTAACTTTTTGGTCGTAAGTAAAATATAGCTGTTATAAGCATACAATGCTATACTGTGAAAAGTCAATCATTAATTAATTAATTGGTTATTGTGTATCATTGATTAAGGGGCACACATATATTTTAAGTGCTGTGTATTGCCAAAATGCTTTTTTAAAGAAGTCATAATCCAGCTTCAAGTATGAGAGTGGCTATCCCACAATGCTCACACCCACAAAACATACCTGGAATTTTCTTTTTTCTTTAATTGTAGGTTATTTGACCAGTAAAAATATCTGCTAATGTTGTTTTAGTGCTATTCATTAAAAGATAGTCATTGTATGCCCACTGAGAGTAGGGCCTTGTTATGGCTCCTTCATACACACTAGTGAGTGAGACAGACAAGGCACTGTTCTCAACAGCTGGTCTTCCAACAGAAAGAGAAAGATCCCAGTCTAGTGGAACAACAGATAAGGAGATAAGACTCTTTCAAATACCAAGAAGACAAATAAATAGGAAAATGTAGTTGAAATAGAAGGATCTTATGCATAAATGTTTGGCAAAGTCCTCCCTAATGATATTTTAACTTTAGACCTAAAGTACAGAAAAAAAAAAAACAAAAAGATCCTTTTGAGGATGTGGGAATAAAAGATTTCCTGGACAGCTAGTGCAAAAGCCCTGAGAAAGATCAAATATTGTCATTTCTGAGAAACCAAAATAACAGCATGTGGCTGGTGTGAAAAACAAGGCTACAGGCAGTGGAGACAGGCAGGAGATACAGCTGTTTCACGTAGAAAAATAGTTTTCAACCCTGACTGTGTGTCAGGACAAAGCCCTGCAGCGTGACAGGGTTTAGACATTCAGCAGAAGAGAGGAAACCTGAAAATCAGACAAAGATAAAATAACCAGTGAGGCTGGAGCAAAACCAAGGGAAATAATCAATGAAGCAAGGAAACGAGAGGGTGAAGAAAAAAGAGGGAGTGGTTAGCTGTGCCAAACATTTGTGATAAAAGAACAGAGAAAGGATGCCAAAGTGATTTTTAAAATGGAATCCAAGCTGAAAAGACGAATGCAAGGACCAAAGGGGAAACAGTGAAAGAGATAGAATCAACAGATTAGAACTCTCAATGTACTTTTTAACAAAAAGATAAAATAAGTCCTGAGTAATTACTGGTAGGAAATTGAGATTTTAGAGGCATCACAGCGATGATGGATAATTCTTTTGAGAATGTTCACCTTAAAAGGGAGAAAGCATGACAGATAGGAAGAATAGGGCTCACTGGATTTGCTGTTGTTGTTTTGGTCTGCGGTTTAATTTGTGTTTTAATGGAAGAAATTACAACACATTAAAACACATAAGGGAGAGCTATTGTATTGGATATACACCCCTCCTCAGATTCCCTTAACACCGCTGTCTTCTGACCTCTCAACTATTGCTGTGGCTGACTATAATTTTTAAAATTTCTCACAGGGATTATGCATTCCATTTGTTTTTCTTTTTTGTCTTCTCTTGCTAATTTCACACTAAGAATAATCCTCCCTGTGACCAAAAGGGTAGATATATTTCTTCTAAGTTTTTAGAGTTTATATCATTCACTGAGCACTTCAATCCAGCTGAAACTTAATTTGATATGGTCTGATATGGGATCTAAATGTATTTGTTTAAAATGGAGTTAATAAAGTACTCTAATTATTTTTATTCAAAAGCCATTGATTAATGAGTTTCTTTTATTATGTTTAAAATTTTATATAATTAAGTATGTTTTAGGTTTTTCTCTCATTTAATACTATTTATTCTGTTCAGTCTTCAGACTGAACCTAATTGCAACATTTTAACATCTGATGGAAACTCTTCTAGATTGTTTTTATTTTTAAATTTTTCTCCAGTTTTTAGAATTCTGTTCTTATTCAATATGAACTTAAAAATAATTTTGTCAAATTATAAAAGAAAATTTACTTCACTGAATACATTCATCCTAAAAGAACATATTTCTTTATAATATTCTGCCTTTCTATGTAGGAACGTGCTACCCACTTCATTATTTAATCTTTGTATCTCTCAGAAAATGTATCTAATGTTCTACATGCTATCCCTGTTACCTTTAGGTTACTCCTTGCTCCATCTATTTTGAATAGTTAATAGCTCAAAATTCAAATATACTTGAAAAATTAATACAAGAGGCTTTAGGTCAAAGCTGATGTTGTCCAGGATGACAACCGTTTTCAAATTGATAAAAGATATAAATTCATGCTCATGGGACAATAAACTGAAATAAAAATAGGAGATTCACTATTTCAGGTCATAATAGCTTGCATGTATTATATAATTATCTTCCCTTAAAAAACAAAAAGAAGGAAAAGAACATCACAGCTGTTCTCAAATGACAAAATCACAATGTGTTTTTCTGGTGTGGTTCTAATCAAAAGCAGTCTTCTTGAGGGAGGCAATCTCTTCTGGAGCAAGCATGATTTTTAAAGTTACATGTACACTGCTCCTTCATGATTTCATCATTGTGAATTGATGATGGTTTACTTTAATAAGTTTTGGCATCTGGAAGAAGTAAACAGTACACTTTGTATGAAGCAATGTCCCTTTAGAATTTTCTGTTCACTCATTTCACCATAGGTAAATTAGCCATGACTGAGTTTTAGATGAGACTAAGGGGAAAAGATGTCCTCCTGGTCCTGTCAGCATTTCCGAAAGGTTTAATCCTAACAGCTGAAGTGAAGATGATGAATTACATCATCATTTATGACCAATCAAGCAGAGGAAAGGGCCGAGACAGAAAAGAACGCTTTAGCCTTTTTTATGTTGTATCTTAAAAAAAAAGTCACATTGCACTTATTTTGAAAAATATCACTGGTTTCCTCTTGGGTTTATATCTCTAGGGACTACTTTGTTTCTGGTTGCTTTCTCAAATATATTGAGAAGCTACCTTAGGGAATAAAACACATGAGTACTCGAAAAACAAAAATAAAATCACCTTTCCACCTTCCTAATAATTCTGAAATTTTCTAAAGTTCAAGAGAAAGGCAATGCTTTAAAATTGCTCTTTTTCTTTTCTATTAAAAAAAAAAGCCATCCACAAAAAAAGTCAGTTAGAAGGCCAACATTTTATTTTATTTATTTATTTTCTATTTTTATTTGCATTTTATTTTTAAAATTTTTTTTATTTCCATAGCTTACTGGGGAATAGGTGGTATTCGGTTACATAAGTTCTTTAGTGGTGATTTGTGAGATTTTGTTGCACCCATCACCTGAGCAGTACATGCTGCACCCTATTTGTAGTCTTTTATCCCTTACCGCCTTCCCACCGTTTCCCCCTAAGTCCTCAAAGTCCACTGTGTCATTCTTGTGCCTTTGCATCCTAATAGCTTAGCTGCCACTTATAAGTGAGAATATACGATGTTTGGTTTTCCATTCCTGAGTTACTTCACTTAGAATAACAGTCTCCAATCTCATTCAGTTCGCTGTGAATGCCATAATTCATTTTTTTATGGCTGAGTAATATTCCATCATATTAATATACCACAGTTCCTTTATCCACTTGTTGATTGATGGGCATTTGGGTTGGTTCCATGTTTTTGCAATTGTGAATTGTGCTGCTATAAACATGCCTCTGCAAGTATCTTTTTTGTGTAGTGACTTCTTTTTCTCTCGGTAGATACCCAGTAGTGGTATTGCTGGATCAAATGATAGTTCTACTTTTAGTTCTTTGAGGAATCTCCACACTGTTTTCCATAGTGGTTGTACTAATTTACATTCCCACCAGCACTGTGGAAGTGTTCCCTGTTCACCACATCCATGCCAACATTCTACTATTTTTTGATATTTTGATTATGGCCATTCTTGAAGGAGTAAGGTGGTACCACATTGTTCTCATGATAATGAGCGAGTTTCCCGAGATTTGATGGTTTTAAAACAGTTTGGCATTTACCCTGCTTGCACTCATTCTCTCTCCTGCAACCCTGTGAAGAGGTGCCTTCTACCAAGATTGTAAGTTTCCTGAAGCCTCCCCCACCATGTGGAACTATGAGTCAATATAAGCTCTTTTCTTTATAAATTACCCAGTCTTGGGTATTTCTTCATAGCAGCATGAGAACAGAGTAATACAGCAATTTGCTTCCACAGAGACTGGGGTGCAGCTATAAAAATACACAAAAATGTGGAATCGACTTTGGAACTGGGTAACAGGCAAAGGTTGGAACCGTTTGGAGGGCTCAGAAGAAGACAGGAAAATGAGGGAAAGTTTGGAACTTCCTAGAGACTTGGGGGGTTCAGAAGACAAGAAAATGGGAGAAACTTTGGAACTTTCTAGAGACTTGTTGAAAGGCTTTGACCAAAATGCTGATAGTGATATGGACAGTGATGTCCAGGGAGCTCACATCTTGCATTAGCATGACCTGGATATGAGAAACAGAATCAAAGGAAATCATTTTGGAACTTTAAGGTTGAATGACTGTCCTGTTGGATTTTAGACTTGCACTGGGCCTGTACCCCATAGTTTTGGCCAATTTCTCCTATTTGGAATGGTTGTATTTACCAAATGCCTATACCCCCATTGTATCTAGGAAGTAATTAACTTGCTTTTGATTTTACAGACTCTCATCAGAAGTCTCAGATGAGACTTTGGACTTGGACTTTTGGATTAATGCTAGAGTGAATTAAGACTTTGGGGGGACTGTTGGAAAGGCATGATTGTGTTTTAAAATGCGAGGACATGAGATTTGGGTGGGGCTAGGGGCAGAATGATATGGTTTGGCTATGTCCCCACCCAAATATTACCTTGAATTGTAATCCCCATAATCCCCAGGAGTCAAGGGTGGGACCAGGTGGAGGTAATTGAATCATGGGAGCAATTTCCCCATGCTGTGCTCCTGATAATGAGTGAGTTCTCACGTGATCTCATGGTTTTATAAGCGTCTGGCAATTCCCCTGCTTGCACTTGTTCTCTCTCCTGCCACTCTGCAGAGAGGTGCCTTCCACCAATATTGTAAGTTTCCTGACACCTCCCCAGCCATGTGGAACTGTGAGTCAATTAAAGCTCTTTTCTTTATAAATTATCCAGCCTCATTTGCTTCTTCATAGCAGCATGAGAATGGCCTAATACAATAGGTAAACAATATAATTCAATTTACAATAAGTTTTACACAACTTAGGACTTTGAGACAATAAAGAAAGGGAGAAAAAAGAAACAACGTGTAGGTGAAAAAGCCTTGGCGTTTGAGAGTTAAAAAAATAAAGGTTAATTTAGCCTACAGGTGACATGTTAACTGAAAACATTTTCAAACATATGAACTAATAATGTTCAAAATGTTGCTACCAGGAAGAATATTTAGGAATTAGTGGAAACATGAAAGGGACAGTGTAGTATAGTACACAGAGCAGAGACTCTGTAACATAAAGATCTTATTTTAGTGCAGACTCTAATATGTAATATACAATTCCTGTAAATTTAAATTCAGTGAGCTGTGATGACTAATGAAAATTTTTATTTCGAAACGTAGACTATGTTACAGAGAATAATATTCACAAATGTAAGTACCAGACAAATTAACAAAGGTTGTTATGGACTGAATGTTTGTGTTCTCATTCCCCATCACCACAAAATTCATATGTTGAGGCTGTAACATGGTGGTAATTGGAGGTGGGGCCTTGGGAAGGTAATTGGATTTAAATTAGATCATGAAGGTAAAGCCCCCATGATGGGATTGGTGCCCTTATAAGCGAATAAAGGAACCAGAGCTTGCTCTGCTTCTCTTCCGCCATGTTCAAACACAGTGAGAAGATGGCTGTCTATAAACCAGGAAGCAGACTCTTACCAGACATGGACTCTACCAGAGTCTTGATCTTGGAGTTCTCAACCTCTAGAATTGTGAGAAATAAGTGTTTATTGTGTAAGCCAGAGTCTACGGTATATTTGTTAAAGCAGCCTGAACTAAGATAATTAACACTTTGTCATATTTGCTTTCTTCAAGGATAGTAAAATAACAAATGGAGTTGAAGTCATATGTGCTCTAGTTTCATAACTCTTCCCCCTCCCCCCAGACATAGCCCCTATAATAAATTGGATAGTTATACTTCTTGTTCATAATTTCATATTTTACTACATATATTTCTATGAATTATATATAGAATTATATGTGTATTGATTTTATGGCCTTTTTCCCTGAATTATTCTGCAAGTTGCTTTCTCCATTTGGGATCTACATATAAAATAATTACATTTATTTATACTGGCCTACAGTATTCCATTATGTGAATCTGTCATATTCTATTGACCTATTCTTCTATTAGTGTATACCTAGGATTTCCACATTTTAACTATTTCAAACAATGCTGCCATACACACTTTGGTGTTTCCTGGCACACATGTGTGAGGGCTGCTTTAGACAATATACCCATAAGTGAAGACTGGAGTGAGTCACAGGATGAGTAGGGGAAGTGCACATCTTCAGCTTTATCAGAAATTGTGAAATTGCTCTTCAAATGGTTTTACTCATTTATATTCCCGCAAGCAGGATACGAGAGTTCCCACTGCATAACATTATCAAATTTAGAATTTTTAGAGTTTAAAATAAACTTTGATCATCATAAAATATTTTTTAATGGAAAGTCTCTTGGCATTTTGGGTTAGACGTTTCTTTGTTACAGAGAATTATCCAGTGTATTGTAGGGCATTTTGTATCCTTGCCCCATTGACATTAAATGTCAATAGAACACCACACCACAATTAAAAAAAAAAAAAAAAGACAACTCCACTAATTTTCAAATTTCCAGTACCACTGCTACTGGGGTAGACTGAATGTGGGTGAAACATTCCTCATTATTTTAGTTTGTATCATTCTAGCTTTTTGAGTTGAGTAATTACCTCATTGATTTTCTGATTTCTTGTTGTTCTTATTTATTAGCAAATCATCTAAAGTCATAAGTTCCTCTAAGTAACACATTTATTTATTAAAAAGTATTATAATTTTATATATAATAATCTAAAATATTTCCTGTAGTTTGCTTTGTAACCCACAAGTTACTTGAAAGTATTTTCCCTAAAATATGGGAGACTATAGTTGCTCTTTAATTTAACTGCATTATAGTCAGAGAACCTATTGCATATATCAATTTGGTATATTTTTGTGATTCATAGTGATGGTGGTGGTGGTGATTTGTATACTCACATTTAGTCAGTGTTTGTGATTGGTTCATTTGCAATGTAACATTCACCAAACAAATAGAAAATAAACAACCTTCTTAAAACTTAACTTCTGAAAGAAGTGCATTGAATTAACATAAATATGTATTATGATTATTTTTGAGATTTTTCCTTTCAACTCACAATTCATACATTGAGGCTGTAGCATGGTGGCATTTGGAGGTGAGGCCTTGAGAAGGTAATAGGATTTGAATTAGGTCATGGGGCTAAAGCCCCATGAAGAGATTGGTGTCCTTACAAGGAAATGAAGGAAACAGAGCTTGCTCTGCTCCTTTCCACCATGTTATGTATAATATACATATATATATAAAATAAATGTGCATGTATATGCATATATAAATGTGAATATATATGCATACATATTTAAATGTGCATATATATTATATATTTTACATGTATATAAAATTGGAGTTTATTTTTGCCAAATATTCTCGCTGAAATTATTTATTATTTTATAATGAATTATCATTTTCATTTCAACAACTATCATTTCGTACTACCTTTCATATCTATTAAAGCTTTTGAATTAAATTGAATTCAATTTAATATTAATGTTTCTAAATGATCTTTCTTTAGGTATGCATGGTCTTGGTATATTTTCTCCATCTACTGTTTTCAGACTATCCTATGTTTTTGTTTTGTGTCTCTCTGAACAGCATATAGTCTGATTTGTCTGGTTGTTGTTCCAGCTTATATAATAATTTCTGTTTTTTGAATAGGAAAGTTTGTTTCATTTACATTTATTGTAGTTATTCATATATTTGTCTTCATTTATTTCTTTTCTTTCACTTTTTTCCTTCACTTAAAATACCACTAGATTGATCAATTTTATAAATACCCTCCTTTTCTTTTCTTTTCTTTTTTTTTTTTTTTTTTTTGAGATGGAGTCTCGCTGTTGCCCAGGCTGGAGTGCAGTGGCGAGATTTCAGCTCACTGCAGGCTCCGCCCCCCGGGGTTCATGCCATTCTCCTGCCTCAGCCTCCTGAGTAGCTGGGACTACAGGTGCCTGCCACCTCGCCCAGCTAATTTTTTGTATTTTTAGTAGAGATGGGGTTTCACCGTATTAGCCAGGATGGTCTTGATCTCCTGACCTCGTGATCTGCCCGCCTCAGCCTTTTTTTTTAACTTCTACTCATTTTAAATGTAAACATTTAATTTCTCTGCTTATAATGGTAAGTCCTATGTGGTTTAACCTTTATATATTTTAACATGTAAATCTAAAAATGTATAACACTACCCATTACTAACCTATTTCATAATAGTCAAAAGCTTCAAGATTTTATAACTCTGGTTTTGACCTTCCGTCTTCAATGTTATTGTTCAATATTTTAGTTCATTATTTTTTGATTCCCCAAATTAATTTTATATTTAGCATACCTAACATTGCCACTATTTCCTTGTGAGTTCAACTTCTTTCCTGGTGAAAAAAATGGGTTAGCCTATGTTTTACTGAGTATCTATGATTAGCAACTTTTTTTTTCAGTGGCTGTTTCATAATGATAATTCAGCTAGTAATAAAACTTTATGTTATAATTTCTTCTTTCTCACTGCTTAAAAATAAGATCTATCATGGCTAATTTCTACTTTACCTGATTTTATAATGACTGTATAATTATTATTGCTTAGTTGGTAATTACTAATGCCCAATTTAATTTAGGATTTCTTTCTTACTTTGATGCTTGGTGGCTATATCACATGAAGTGTTTGTATGCATCTGTTTTGAGTCATCAACATGAGGATTTATCTAATTTCTCAATTCTAAAAAGTTCTCAACTTTTCAAACAATGCTCTTGTCATTATTTTTTCCATGAATTCTTAAAAAATATCTGATAGATATCTTTATCTTTTTATATATCTGTGTCATTTTAAATTATTTCTTACATGTATCTATGACAATATTTTACTCTTCAGCCTGGTATTATCAAATCTATAACCCCTCTATGTTTTTTTACTTGATTATACTCTGATTTTTAGGTTATGTAATTTAAAAATATGACCATTATTTTCGTACAACACCTTGATTTTTCTTTTTCTCTCCCCTTTGAATATTTTCAGCAGACTTGTCAAAAATGTCCTTCAGATTTTCAGTTTTCTGATGCAAGCTTTTTGGTTAGTTAAAACAATTGATACTTTCTCTTTGTGCCTAGTACCTTTGTGTGTGCTTGATATTCCTATGATATATTCTTCGTTGCTATTTGTTTAAAAAGGGTATTTTCCATGTCCTGAATTGCAGAACTGTTATTACAAGGCTATGCCCTGTATTCTTATTAAATATACATCAGCTTTATTTAAAAAATATTTTCACCTTTCTATGTTTCATTTAAAAAGTAGAAGACTCAGAATACCTACAGTAGTACTCTGTAGGTTTGGGGAAAGAGATTTTATCTTACTTTCTTAGATTAAAGTCTCCAGGATAATTTGAGATGGGTGTGTTTTGACCAAATATTTGTGTACGATATAATCCACCCATGGCTCATGGTGTACTCTAAGCTCTCCTACAATGTTCTAGGAGATATGAGCTTTCCTAGTTCTATTTCATGGCTGATGCAGGATTTTATGATGTCCAGTTTTATTCAGGTATTTTTGTTGCTATTCTTCATAGACATAAAGGATTGAGGATTAGATTCTTTTCTTTTAGCAAGTTGAAAAACTCCAGTCACCAGCTCTTGCTGCTTGTATTTTGTGTACTTACCCCCGTGGGCCATTTAACCTTCAAATTTTACTTAATTTCTCATATTTTTTATTTATATAATTTTTAGGTGGTTATGCCTTGGATTTGAGCTCAACTAGGCATAAAATGTTTGTTGTGTGGGTAATATATCCAACATTTAATGTGTTGGGGTTGGGGGAGTGGTTCTTTCATATTTCTATAGTTCCTCATATTGACTGCACTTCAGTGTATGTCCTACGTTGGGAGAACAGCCGCATTGTACCTCCCCCAGAGGTGGAATGAAGTCTCCACTTAACATTTAGTTTGGATGTCTAGACTGAAGATGCCACATACATCAAAGGGAGTAGGAAAGAATTATGACTCACATAATGATTCTTGGGAGAGCAGGCAGGCTGCCAAGCAGATTCAAAAGTGACTAAAGAGATCAGGAACTAGAATGGGTCTGAGTGAAGGTTCCTCTTAATAGGACAAGGATTGCATGCTTTGAATTCACCAGCATTAAGTTAGAGAGTACCTGAGCTTTTTTTAATAGCTTGCCCAGCTGTGGAGCAGAATAGGAGCAGGAATGGTAGCGCTTAGACACTGGCAGTAGTCAAGTATTAAAAATGAAATGAGACAGTATTATTATTCTTTTCCTACATTTGTTTCTTTACATAGTCATTTTATAAATGAAAGAGCACTTTTAATCTGCCAAAGACTAAAGACAAAATTAAGTTATAATATAATATCCATTGTTAATTATGATTAGAATTTCCATTTGTTCAAATTCCTGTTAAAAATATTGATGTACCTTTTTGAAATTACTTTTATGCCATCATTGTACCTCAGGATATGTAGCGATAAGTAGGAAGGTTGAGAGAACATCTCATAGACTTATCTAGTATTGTATCTATCTAGTTTAGTAAGTATGTTGACAGTGGCATACATAGTGCATTTGAACTTGGGTTATATCATTTCTTTCCCACCACCATCAGCTAAAGGACAAAACTAATTTTCTTAATAACCATGCAATAATCATTAATAATCATTATTTTCTGGACCCATTTTTTAGTTTTAAAATAAGCAACTGACAACTGAAAATGAAGAACATACTTTATTTTTTGAAAATATCCAAACTGAGTAACATATTTTATGTATGAGCTAAAATTTTCACCTATCGAATTTTGAATACGAATAAAAATTTCAATTTTTATTACATTGAATTTAATTACATCGAATAATAGAAATGGAACAACTAAAATTCAGTTTTTAGTCTTTACAATCACTGAGATATTGTTGCTTATTTTGAATAGAATATTCAAACACAGTCATATGTGATATCTACTATCACAAGGGTAAAGACATAGACGATGACTGAAGTAATGTCAAAAATTTCTAACCATTACAACTGTCTCTGGAAATGAACACATACATCTGAGTCTGTGTGTGCCATGGGCCAACATTAAAACTGAAAAATTTTTAAATAATTTCGATGTAGAATACAATGTGTATTAAATGATAAGAAATAAACACTGTACTAATGTGGCTCATTTTAAGTATATAGGTTTAGATAGATAAATAGATATATGGGTGGATAAATAGATAGTAATTCCTGCAATTATTTAGAACTGAGAAGTTAAAAAAAGGTTTTGATGGGGTGGAGGAATGTATTTTTTAACTGACATTATTCCAAAATGCTGACACATTATGTTAATAAAAAGCAGACCTATTTAATAAGTTTTAGAATTTTGTTTGAATTCCCTCCCAACAATGCATTCTCTTACTGCATTTACCAAGGGTGAACCACACCTACCACCCTACCTTTAATTTGGTCTTGTTTGACTCCAGATATAACTTTGCCTTCTGAAAAGTTGGAGATCCTTATTACATAATTAACATAATGTATTTGATCTCATATCCCCACGACGAAAGAGGTTAGCTGATATATATACTATCCATGTATACTAACAAAAAGTTCTCTGAATAATGATTTCAAGATGTTATAATGTTGTAGGTAACAACAGAGGGTGAAAATTAAAATAGAATGTATTTTAATTGAAAATTATAGAGTAAATAGTAAATTATAGTTTATTCCAAAACTCATAGGATTTAAAAGATTTTGTGGACAGTTAATTTTATTTCCCTTTGTACATCACACAAATGTGCTATTATTTTTACAACCACTTTTGAGGAAATATCTTTACAGTTGATTTAGGTGAATGTATCTAGTGTCAGTGTAGAAATATGGAAAAATCTATACCATGGTACCAGAAGTCATATGTGGTTGACCAAAGTTGACCAAATAAAATATATAATTGAATTATGTATAAATTGTGAATTAAGAGTCTGAGCTTTTGAACTATGTCATAGACTGATGAAGACTGAGCATAAAAGCTCAGATGTTTGAAGCAAGAATAAAGTAAGAATATATGTCACCTTAAAAATATCAATAGCTTCTAAATTGGCATTTCATATCTGCAACTGCTTACTTCCAATTGACATTTATAATTATTTTATTTTTAGTTAATGACCACTTTGGATTTATAAATATATTTCCAAATAAGCATACAATTATACTTTTCTATTGATCTTCTATTGGCACATTATAAATATATCTGTTGTTAATAATTTGAAATAAAGTTTTCAGACCATACGAAAGACTTTTCAACTGACATAAGAGATATTTCCAAATTAATAGATTCCTATGTCTCTTAACAACTTAAGTTTTCCTTTAATTTCTATACATAGAGAAAATTTTATCTTTAATATACTTGTCTTTCAGTGATGTTATTCAAAGGGAGAATATATTTTAAAAAGAATATATAATCGAAAAATGTTGGGAGGTTCTAAATTAATGATTCAATAACCATGCTAGTTATAGGTCTGTTTAAACTTTCTGTTTTTTCACAATTTAGTCTTGGTAGATGCATGTTTGCAGGAATTTATCCATTTCTTTTATGTTACCCAATTTGTTAGCATATAATTCTTCATAATGGTGTCATATGATCCTTTTTATTTCTGTGACATCAGTTGTAATGTATCCTCTTTTTTTCTGATTTTATTTCTTTCTTTCTTCTCTCTTTTTCTCTTAGTTTAGCTGTGGGTTTGTCAGTTTTATTTCTTTTCAAAGAATCAGCTCTTCTTTTTTATTTTTTCCTGTTGTTTTATATTTTGTTTATTTCTGCTCTAATCTTTGTAATTTTTTTTCCTTCTTCTAGCTTTGGGCTCTTCTTCTTTTTCTAGGTCCTTGGGGTCTAATGTTAAGTTGCTTATTTGAGATCTTTATTCTTTTTTAATGTAGGTGTTTATCACAATAAACTTCCCTCTTAGTAGCACATTGGTCACACCAATGATTTCATGGATATGATACCAAAAGTAAAGTCAAGACAAATAAAAATAAACAAGTGAGACTACATCAAACTAAAAGCTTCTGTAAAGCAAAGGAAATAATCAACAGAGTGAATAGGCAATGTACAGAATGAGAGAAAATATTTGCAAGCTATATATCTAATGAGGGGTTAATCTCCACAATCTAAAGAACTCCTATGATATGGTTTGGCTGTGTCCCCACCCAAATCTCATCTTGAATTGTAGCTTTCATAATTCCCATGTGTCATGGGAGGGATCCAGTGGGAGGTATTTGAATCCTGGGGATAGGTCTTTCCCATGATGTTCTCATGATAGTAAATAAGTCTCACAAGATCTGATGGTTTTATAAATGGGACTTCCCCTGTACAAGCTCTCTTGCCTGCACGATGTAATAAGTGACTTTGTTCCTCATTTGCCTTCTGCAGTGATTGTGAGGCCTCCGCAGCCATGTGGAACTGTGAGTCAATTAAACCTCTTTCCTGTATAAATTACTCAGTCTCGAGTATGTCTTTATTAGCAGTGTGAGAACAGACTAATACATCCCTACAACTCAATAGGATAATAAAAGCTAATAGCCTGATTTTTTAAATGGGCTAAGGACTTGAAAAGACATTTCTCCAAAGAAGATATACAGATGGCAATTGGTATATTAAAAGATGCTCAACATCACTAAACATTGGGTAAATTCAAATCAAAACCACCATGAGAGATCACCTCATGTTGTGCACTATTTGAGGAAATGCAAAATGGTGCTATTTTTCATTTTTCCTCAAAAAATGAAAAATAGAAATGTCATATGATCCAGCAATTCCATATCTGGGTATTTATTTAAAAATAACTGAAATCAGCATCTCGAAGAGATTATCATCACTCCTATATTCATTGCAGTGTTATTCAATATAGTCAAGATGTTGAAACAACCTAAATGTCTATTGACAGGTGAGTGGATAAAGAAAATGTAGTAGGTACATACAGTGTAAAATTATTCATCCTTAAAATAGAAGGAAATTCTGCAACATGAGGCAGCATTGATGAACCTTGAGGACGTTTTGCTAATTGAAACAAGTCAGTCACAGAAAGATAAATACTGCACCATTTTACTTACATGAGGTATCTAAAAATAGCTAAACTCATAGAATTGGAGTAAAATAGTCATAGTCAGGAGCTGAGGTGAGAGAAACGGGGCATTACTAATCAATGTACATGAAGTTTTAGTTAAAGATGAGTGAGTTCTAGAGACCTGCTGTACTCCATTGTACATGTAGCCAACAATACTGTATTGTACACCTAAAAACTGTTAACAGAATAGAACCCATGTTGGGTTCTTACCACAATAAAATAAGATATTTTTTAAATGAAAAAAAATTCCACTAGGAAATTAATTCATATACATGTGTCCATATATAACATTTATAAAATCCAAAAACATCTGAAATCTTAACATGCATTTCTCCACAGGGAGTTTAGATAAGAAATATGGACTTCTACTTGAACATTATACTTCATTTAACTTTCAGTTTAAAAAACTTTACCACTTTAAAGAAATGGTGAGAAATTACTATAAATAAAAAAAATTGCTGGAGCAAAAAACTCAAATTAGTGGTTGTCAGGGGCTGCGGAGACAAAAGAATTGAGTATCTGCTCATTGGGCACAGGTGTACCTTTGGGGTGATAAAAATGTTTGGGAACTGCATAGAGGTGGTGATTGCACAAGACTGTGACTGTCCTAAATGCTTCTGAATTTTCCACTTTAAAATTATTAATTTTATAAAGTTATATGAATTTTAATTAAACTATAAATATTTTTATAAAAATTGAAAAATTCACAATCTGTTACTAGCATTCTCTTTCATTATGAATTACTTTTATCATTTATTTTAGAAAATGATTTTCAACAACTACAGTTTAAAAATTATTTTTCAACAATAACACTTTAAAGTTTTTTATATTTTCCATATATTTCATATATGCAAGATTATTTAAGCACATTTTTCTTATATTACCAATGGGAGCTTATAAAATGTGTGCTAGGTAGACTTCATAAGCTTTATAATAACAGAATATAATAACAGAATTTTAATGGCAGTGAAGTTAACTCATGACAATTCTATTTTGTCCTTTTAAGTTCACATATTCTTCAAGAAATTAGGAACCATTTATTTCAAAATAAAAGTTCAAATCTTGATTATGTACATTTCAAAATAAGTATAGCTTCCCAGATTAAGAAATTTGTCATATTGAAATCAGAATTGAGAAACTGAAGATTATTTCTATTTTGAAGCAATTTATTCACTTTACAAAAACATGTTCCTTGTAATGTATTAAATGAGTGATTGTGTTGATTTATACAGATGATTATCACCTACTTATGAGTAATAATATGAACATAAACTCATATCATAAAGGGATAAGAGCTGATTTTTACTAATGCAGGAAATTCCTAATGTCAGATTTGTTTTGCAAAATTTAATTCAACTATAGCATTGCATAGACATAGGTAAAGTATAAACAAAACATACCCATTTTTGTAGGTGAAATGAAGTATGTTAAGTATTTCAGTATAGTATTTACCAAATCTTTACCTTTAAACTACTAAAAATCAAATTATGATTTGTAGCCTTTGATTTTGACTGTATGCCTTCTGAGAAACATCAGTCAGATTAATACGCAATGACCAACTATCTTAGTTTAGGATCCCTTATAAACGGAGCTAGTGACAAGGACCTGGGCGCAGTTGTTTTATTTGAAAGGTGATTGCAAAAATCAGGAATGAGGCAACAAGAAGAGTAAAAAAAAGGCAAGGAGGGAAGAAAAGCTAATGTGAGAAGGCATAAGCAAGCTTCCTGGGGTCAATTTGCCAGAACTATCTATGAATTGTTCACCCGAAGGATGGAAGTCTGTTTTCATTGGCTTCTTCTTCCATTTGAGGGTTGCCCCTAAAGATGTAAATTCTCCCACATTTCCAGGCTGTGCTTATACCCAGGCTCAGTGGGTTTCCACAGCATGGGAGGAGGCCCTGGATACAAAACACAAATCTGAGCAGCATGAACTTGAATGGAACACTGTCGGCACATGGTAAGTCTAAGCTCCTCCAGAACATGGGTCCACAGAGCTGATCAAAACCAGAGGCAACCCGAGATATTATACTGCAGGATTCCAGCGCATCTTGCACTGGACACATCAACTCAGGAATGCAGTGGGAAAACATTTCTTCCTTCCTTAATTTATTATCTTAAGCAGCTGACTTGTACAGACACCATGTTAAGTGATTTTGACATATTTTCTCCCTCAGCTTTTTCTTATTTATGTTTTATGGTCACCAAGATATAGCTTAATACACCATGGTAGTAATATGAAAATATTCTATAAAACTGTGAAGTATAAAAGAGATAATTAACTTTCCCAGGTGCCTACAAATTTCTCAGGTGTAAGGGTCACTATTTATTGAACTTCCAAGGATATACATACATGCATTTTCTCTTATTATTCAAAAATGATGTTACTAATGGAGATTGTTCTCTCAGTGACTGAAAAGATGGATGTGTGACTAATGGTCCTTTCCAACCTCCATAAATGCATACACTGTCCTTCAGCTATGACTTACTGTGACTGGGGCTATTTACAACCTTGTCTCCTCCACTCACTGTCTTTCCAACACCTTTACTGAAATAGAAACACCCCATTTTGAATTGCATTGTGTAGTGCTAAATTGACTTTGCATTAAAAATAAAAAATTCTCTTTTAAAGAGAGCCCTCTTTAGCTTCTATTCTAATGCCTAGAGACATTAAACCTGTACATACAAAGGAAAGGATAAAAAGGGGGTGAGAGGGGGAGGTGCTTTTCCATCAAATGCATAGAAAGCATCCAATATTTTTAAATCATAGATACTTCATATATTACTTACATTACTGTTTATTTTGGTCTGTGTTTTCTCACTACTTACTGTGTTCTCAGGTTTTTTAAAGGTTATTTGTATAGAATTATTTTGCAAAAAAACTGATGGAAGTCTACCTGTTGGTTCAGGTCTCTCTGGCATGAATCCTCACAAGATTTATGCCATATCAATCTTTTTTTTTCTATATTATCACTTGACAAATCTTTTGGGGTTTTCTTTTATCACAAATCTCTGGTTTCCATCCTGTCTTTTCTGGTCTTATTACCACCACCTGCCCAGATTTTCTTTCAATATTTTTTATGTATATCTTATACTCTAGGCATTGTATTACGTACAATATACTCCTAAATTATTGCACATATGTGGATGCCTCTTAGTCACTTATCTAGACTTTTTTGGCTTGAAGTAACATGAAATTATTTAGGCTAATTTCAAATCAATACGAGATAAATAGCTAAGATAGAGAAGCATCTCAGACTATCCAGGAACAGTAAGCTATATCAAGCCATAAGAGGAACCAGAATAAGAGCTAGAAATTCATCAGAAACTCAGACAGTTACTACTTTAAAATGATGAATGCATTAATGTGAATTCCCCACATGCATATTTACCCCTTGAGAGGCTTAGCAGTCCAGTATCTCAGAAGTCCTGTGACTTTTAAAATGGCAATTAGCTTAAAATGTACATTTTAGTTAGTACCTGGTGGAAAACTAAAATATGGCTTTAGGATCTTCCTCCACCTTCAGGCAATACATGTGGACTATAATAATGGTATTCTGAGTACAGAAACCTAGAAGTTGTCCAGTTCAAGGAATTGACTCCAATCTTGGAAATTTCAGACTAAGTCAAAAGGAAAGGTAATATATTAGTCTAAGGCAAAAATATTCTTGGACAAGATAAGCTTCACAGTGCCTTTCTAAATCACACTTTCTCAACATCAGCTCACATTTTGTATGGCTCGATAAGTGCTAATGAACAAAAGTTCAGTGAAAGGATTCATGCCATCCCACACCAAGGTGTTGGAGATGTGAGGACCGATTATTCAAACTCATTGGCATGAAAGCCAAAATATTCCCAGAGAATTCTCTGGTACCTAGATGTGGAGGCTTTACACTGTAAAAATATTCTTCCCCTGAGTAACCTTGATGAACTCTCCTGCTAAAAGACAGATAGACAAGGCCACCCAAGCTTTACTGGCATCAATAGGTATGTGCCCTACTGGGCACAAAGACAGGAAGGGTGGCTAATGTGCTTAATGGGCTAGATGTATCACATCTAGGGTGATCCTGTTGAAATGATCTTGCTCAAATAATAATGAATCTGAGGACTTTCAAGGCATAGATGTGCTTCCTCTTGCTCTTCTCTCTCTCTCTGTCTCTTTCATTCACACACGCATACACACGTACATACAAATGTGAATTGCCGAATCATCTCCCTTCTTTAAGAAGATGCATACTTGTGATAATACCTTAAGAATTCTGGTAGGCGTAAACTAACATCATTCTGGGAAGGGGTAGTAACTAGGAATAAAACTGACATTATTTTGGCAAAAAGCCTCTCTTTTTGAGTTGCTGCAGGCAAAGACGAACTGAAGAGCTGCAGTCACCTGGGAATTGGACTCAGGGGGCCATGTTTTCCCAGAGAGTGCAGTGTTCTTTTCAAAACTCTCAGTAGGTAAGTGCTGCTTGTGGAACCTAGAAGTTTTGTTTCTGTCCATGAATAGCTGTCTTACCTCAGGTTCTGATCATCTGAGGGATCTCAGGGGAACAGCTCACTGTGTGAACGTTGTTCTTTGGAATGCCTGGGGAACCAAAGACTTCAATGGGCCAGTAGCACACTGAAGACAGTTAGAAAATCCCATCCGTTCTCTGCACTAGAAAGTATAGCCTGAAACAACTATAATACTTTCTTACTTGAAACGTGAACTCATGAAAAGAACACATTGACTATAGTTATTTAAAGAATAACTGCATGTTTATATTTCCTTGCTTGTGCCCTATAGTCACCAATTTATATAAAGTTCCCAGCCATTGAAATATTATGTTGGTGCAAAAGTAATTGCAGTTTCTGTCATTAAAAGTAATGGCAAAAACCACAATTACTATCACTTGTCTTATGCTTAACACTAAAGTATGGCACTGAAAAACCCTCTACAATAATTTTTTAGGGCAGTTTTCAAATGGATGTATTTTTTTTTGCATATTTGCGTATTCTTTATTTCAAAAAGCAAGCCCTGTGTTAATTGCCTTCTCTAAAGAGCATTTGAGCATCTTTTCTAAGCAGAGTGATTCATCACATAAATCATATGGACAGGCTTCACCACTCTGCTCCTAGAAATGAGGCACTTTGATATCGATATCTTAAATGGCAGTGGTTAATTAACGAATAGAAATTCTGTCTTTTCAAAAGGTTACCTTCTCTCGATAGCTCCAAAGCTCCCTAGTGAGTTTTTCTTAGTATCTGTTCTCTTTTTTGCTGCCTCTAGCTTCTCATGGGAACTCAGAGGTGCCTCTCAAAGTCAAACTCAGAACCCACTAGTTCCCTTCATTTGATCCACTCCTGCTCACCACAAAACCACCTCCTACTTGCTTCAGTTGCATCAAAAAACTGCACTGAACTGTCAATGAAGAATTCAGGTTCAGTAGAAGCTTCCACTACCTAGAGACTCAGAAACCCAACACCAATTTTGTTGTAGTTACTAGAATCTCTTCAATTCCTATCTGGCTCAGAAAAGAGATGGTCTACATAGGCGAGAAGGAACTATTTCCTACCTCTATGCTAATGCTTGTGATATGTACAGGAGGCAGGGAAATACTAGGTAAAAAAGTTGGGGTCCCTGGCAAGTGTTCCACCCTCAATCCTGGACTTGGGGCTCTAAATAAGAATGTCACATCCCCGTTTTCCCACCCAAATGTTGCCTTTTGGCCCAACATGCCCCTATCCTGTGCCCATAAAAACCCCAAGCTTCACTGGCAGAGGAGCAGAGCAGCATGGCAGAGAAGGAGAGAAGAAGCATCTGAACGTCAAGAGGAGAAGAGGCAGCTGGACATCAGAGTCTATGGTCAGAGAGGAGATCTGCTAGGGACAGTTGGCTATCATCTCCCTCAGACCAGGGGAAGGTTATCTTCCCACTCCATCCCCTTTCCAGCACCCCATCTTCCTAAGAGCCACTTCTATCACTCAATAAAATTATTATTCACAATCCTTCAAGTCCATGTGACAAGAACCCAAGTACCAAGAGGACAGGCTATAAAAGGCTGTCACTCTGACCCTCTACTGAGCTGGTTAACACTTAGATATCTGCAGAAGGCAAATGCTAAAAGAGCATTGTTTGTAACACACACCTTCTGAGGCTCCCGGGGTTTCAGGCAACCCCTAGACACTGCTGCGGGCCAGTACAGGATTTGTTCCTGCCAGTGCCCAAAGGCACTCACCCCAGCTCCTGTTTCCACTCATCTGCATGCTCCACCTCTTGCAAGGGGTTTGAGTATGGCAGCTGAGTAAACAAGCCACACCCCTGTTGCAAGTCGCACGAGGGGTTCAAGGGAACTCTTCTGTCTCACTTGGTCATGGGTATTCCACAGAAAATTGGCTGGGGTCCAATTGGTTCAGTTGTTTAAATGTCCAGATTTTTAAAATTGATGAACATTCAGGTAGTACCCCCATGTATAAGCCTTGTGCAAGGAAAATAATAAAGTCTCAGAACCCCAAACTCGCTATGCCAAAGGGAAAGTTGAGCTTGGGAACTGAGTCATGCAAAAACGACCTTCCTTTTGTTCTTAAACAGATAGCTCCAAGAGTAAAAGGCCACATATCTTCCCAGGGGTCCTCCCTCACAAGTTGCTCATAAGGAAATTTCTTATCAGCTCCAAAATCTTTACCATAAACCAGAGTTCTGTTGAATCTCACCCTGATGATGCAAGTTAACAGCTTACTTTTACAGGTACAGGACAAATATAGGACTAAAAATCATCCCTCAACCTACCCCAAGACAAATGTATATTTTACTTCTTCCTCTATTCTATGTCAACTTTATCTTATGTAAAATGCAGATTTACTGAATGCCAGGTAAATGCATAATTGACTCACTCCTTCCCTTCCTGCCACTCTTTCCTCTTTAAATATTGAAGTCCTCAAAATCATATTTGGAGAAAGCACAGGCCACAGATTCTACTGAAACTTGTGTTTCCCATGCACCTCCTCGAGCTTGGTGAAATAAACCTCTAAACTGATTGAGATCTGTCTCAGACACCATTTAGTTTACAGGCTCAATGATTTCAGGGCTGATATGAATGCCTACCAATTGCATGCTAGGTGCAAAAAGACAGGGCCCTGTTGCTGTGTCTAACAATTGAGCCTCGGTCACATCCACCCAACCTCTAAGCTACACATTGTTTCTGAAAAAAGAGGGGCACTGTTCTGTTCAGCAATCAGGACTCAGTCAGATCTACTCCAGTCAACAAAACTCATACCACATCACTGAATCCCAATAGGTAAGGGGGTAAGGGTGGGTGAAAGAGAAAACACAAATTTCTGGAAGCAAATAGGTATTTAGGAAGGAAGGGCACCACCCCAAACATGCAGTACTAACTATCCAATACTGACAAATATTGGAACAAAGAGTGACAGCAAGACCTCTTACTTAGAGACTCTGAGCAACAGACCACAAATACAAAGAAAATATTTTGTTACAAATGCTTTTAACTTTGCTTTGTAAAATTTTTCTGAATGTCTACCTCCACTTATTACAAATAAAGTTCTACAGATAGCATGCTATTTCCACACTAAAAGAGCTCCCGCATTGCAAAATCATTAATTTGCTTTATTTATTCTATCTGCTTGCCCAGATAGCTCATTATGTATCTATCTGAAGATTTTATAGATTAACACAGTTTTATGAATCTTTACATCTATTCTGTAATAGTCTGAACATAACCTTTAATTTTTTCCAAATGCAATAGCAATTTAATGGGCTTCCTATTGTGCTTAATCCCTTTGTTCTCATATAATGTGGAACACACTTAAAATGCCTGTCTGCCCTTTCATTGAATCCAGAGCTATTCACAATGTGATTTCTTCCTTCATCCTTCTGCTCTGCCCATTAAGGAGTAATGTATACTATGTGAAATTACTGAATATTCAAGGAAGAAAAGCATAATTATTTCTGAAGCTCTGTGAGAAGAGTTTATGCCCTTTACATCAGTGGTTTCCAAATCTGAATGATACACAGAATTACTTGTGGAACCCTTTAAAATTTTCCGTCATTTGGGCTCCACCTTGATAGATTCTGATTCAGTAAATTCAACATTATTTTTTATAACTGAGTTAATTCTCATGCTCAGGACCGTTGCTCTCCCAGATAATAAATTCTGAGCACTGTAATATACCACCCAGGCACCCAGGTTCCCCTTCAGAAATCGAGGACTTAACTCCACCAACTGCTGTGAATGCTGCTGGCCAAAAGGCCTAAGCTGCCACTCTTACAGTAATTGTTCAAGCTGAAAGGACTATTTCATCCAAAGGCATGTCATATCACAAGCACAAAGGCCCAGACCTTCCTCCCACTAGGAGACAACTGTGAAGGGTCATTTCAGCTTCAACTCCCCATTGAGATGGCTAAGGCCTGTAGTACCCCAGATCCTTCTGTTACGGGATCTTTGGGGTATTGACCTTTCTGGCCAGAAATCTCTGTGGCTGGTGGTGCATTTGCCCGAGTTTTGCTTTGGCCTGCTGGGTTTATTCCGCCCACTCAACCCGGCAGGCTGCGCTTGGCTCACATTACCCATCTGGGTCCCATGCCTGCCAAGGGGGACTGTGTGGAGCGCCAAGGGGTGTGTGAGTGAGCATGGGGTCCAGCCCTGCTCAGTCAGATATGCTGGCTGCTACAGTGGGGCAGGCAGCTCCAGGTGCCAGCATGGGCACAGGCTATCTGTGAGGCTGTGGCTAAACCAGGAGCACCACAAGAACCTTCCACAGCTGGCACCAGTGGACGCAGTGGCTCCCAGAAGCTTGGAGATGCTAGGAACTGCAGGGCCCCAAAGAGGGAGTCACAGCCCTGGCTGGGGGAGCTCCCAGGTCTGGGGTCTCCAAAGGGTTGCCGTTCTTCTTTCCTTCTCTTTGCCCACAACATGGTGAGCAAGGAGCATGTTTCAGCCCTGTTTGTGTTACAGCTCTTGAAAGAGCTCACCATTCGGAGGTTCCCAAATTCTTGTCCTGCACCCAGGAAGAATGAGATACACAGACAAGTAGAGGGTGAGCAAGAGGAAGAGGAGTTTCATGGAGCAATAGAACAGCTCAGAGGAAACCTGCAGCAGGTTGCTCCTTTCTGCAGCCAGGGTGTCCCTACAGTGTTCAGCTACTAGCAGAGAGGGTAGCTCCTCTCTGCTAGGCAAGTCATCCCAACAAGTGTTCAGCTATCAGCAGAGAGGATAGAAAACTCCTCTCTGCAGCTGGTCATCCATCATCTCCTCATCATCTCTCCACTGTCGCTGCAGCTCTCAGCAGAGAGGAAGCCCTAGAGTGGGTGGCTCCTCTCTGCAGGCAAGTCGTCCTGTCATCTGTTCAGCTCTGGTTGAGCCCAGGGCTTTTATGGGCCTCAGAAGGGAAGAAGTACATGCCAATTGATCCTTGGACAGCCATGGGCAGGGCCAGAAAAGGCACCACAAGTTCCCACTCTGGTCTGTGGGACTAGCAGCCTGGCCGCCAGCCTTCAGGCCCTCCTGCCCTGAAGGTGGGGCCTCACTGGGGACCCATTTCCTCCCACCCAGGAGCCTGTCTGCCTCCTGCTGCCAGGCTGCTTGCACAAAGGGGCACCTGCAGGTCAGTGCCAGGCTGTCCCCAGCCCCCCATCAGCCTCCCTCCCATGCTTGTTAGTGCCCAAATTCCAGAGGGGCTGAGGCAGCAGGGGGCTGGTGTGTCAGCAATGCCCTGAGCATGTGTATCCCTGGCTGGGCTGTGACAACACCCAGGCTCAGCTCCATGTTGCTCCAAGTTTGGAGCAGGTGTTGACAGCAGATAAAAGCCAGGCAGTAGGAGCAGGCACTTCCAAGCCTGCAAGGTCTCAGTGTGGTGGGTGGCGGGGGGGATTTCTCAGCCCCTAAGAGTGCGGAGAGACCCGGGTCCACAGCCCTGACTTGGGTGGCTGCAGCTGCACCCAATAGGGCAGGACTGCTTCCTGCTCCTGGCCTCAAGTGATCGCCTGCCTCGGCTTCCCAAAGTGCTGGGATTACAGGTGAAAGCCACTGTGCCCAGCCTTGAAGCCATTAATATCTTTAGAGAAAGCATGTATCTATTAGAAAAAGTGCTGATGCTCATTGGAAGAACATAAAATGGAGAGTCATAGAAGAAAGACATAATATTCTTCCAAGAATTATGCAAGAGAAAGGAAATGTTTACCAGGGACGTCAAAAGGTAGAATTACATTGGTAAAGAAATGCCTTTTGGGAAAATGAGTTTATATGCTATCTTAACCTGAAAATTCTTAATCTGTGCTACAGTGTTCTAATTCTGTGATCACCCAGTAATCTTACTGATATTTGGCATGCTATAGGGAGAAGCATTCATGTTGAACTAATGTGAGTAGTTCTTCCAAGTAACAAAATTTTCACTGCAAATTAAGACACAGATATTCATGATGTATACGTAGAAGGACATCGATCTCTTATGAACTTGACAAATCTAAGTAAGAATCCCAGAATCTAATCAAGTTTAAGATACAGGCAAGATGAGTTCTTAAGCCTAAAAAGCTGAGAAACAGAGCTCAAATGGTTGTAAATCTCAAGTTTGGAGTCCGAGCACATGAGTTTCTCTACCCATCAAAAGATATTCCTCTGCTTTACAGTCACCAAACTTTGCTGCAAGAAATGTATCAGATTTGTCAAGTGACTTCCTGAAGCAATAGGAAAGTCTTTCCTCAATGTCTAATTCTTTAGGGCAGGAAGTTTTGCAAAATAATTGCGTATTTATAGCTTTTCTCCAATCTCTAAATTGGTCTTTAAAAAAAAAGAGTTGAAAATACATTTTTTAAAACTTCAATAATACTGTATCTGACAGTGATGTGAGCAAAATCACTAACCCTGTCGCCAGTGAGCAACAAAGGAAGCTGGTTTGATCGATCAGAAAAAGCATCAGTGTTGACTACATCCCACTATCTGAAAAGCCAATCTGTAAAGTGTTATCTGTAAAAGAAGTAAAGGAGTGCTGAAGTGGGGGAAAGAAGGAGCTGCAAAAACGCCATTTAATATGTCTGTAGGTGACAAGTAACAAAAGACATGAAAAGTGAGAAAACATTTAGCAATTTCTGAAATATTTCGACAGTCTATTCTTGAATAATCTTTTTTGGTAAATGTTTTTATAATAAAATAAGTAAAGGCAAAATTAAATAAAAATCCACAACTGAAAATATAAACTGAGGAAAGAAAAAAAGAGACATCTGAACTGAGGTTCAAAGAATGTAAATAAGGGAAATGTTTCAAATGGAAAAAATAAAAATTGAAGCAATTCTTGGTAAGACTAATGACAACTAAATCCCAAAGCCAAATGACTATTAAATTTGGGATGGAGAGGAGATAAAACTATTTTAAAAGTCTGTTCAGTCACTCACCTCTGTCACTTAGACATCTTTTATAAGAGGAAATGTGACAAGCAATTAAAAAGAAAACATTATGGTCTTGATTACCTTGTGTAAGAAATTGATTCCTTTCTCTTGTTTCAAGTTGACAGAATTATCCAGAGTTCCTTCTACCTCATGCCCCAGCAGATACAAGCTAAGAAAGAAGAAAAATAAGTTGATTCTTTGCTTGCTTTTCCGTATAATACAACTCCAGGAACTATATCATTAGATTGATAGGTATATGGATAGACAAATGTGTATATGTATATATGTTTATTTCTTGTAGAAATACAAGAAATATGGAAAGTAAAAAGAGAAAATAAAAAATTGTTGGGTTTTTGGTTTTTATAATGAACACATTAACGAAATTTCTTCTACGTTTACACAAACACATACATTCAAACATATGTATATATGTGTGTATATACTTTTTTTTCCATTTAATAGCTTTTCATATCCTACTTCACCCCATCCCCTGTAATCTGTCCTCCAAGGAGTTTTAGGCAATAGACATCCACCTACATTTGGCCCTTTAAAAAAAAGAGTAATAGTTTCAGTTTATAATTGTAGTTCTAAGGATATAAATTATCTTGGGCTCAGTGAGTTTATACACTACTTTCTAGCAAATTTTCGTAAACAGTATTACTTCATAAATAGAAATTATTCGTTCTAAACCCAAGATCAACAGTAAACATTTAAAATATTGATGTATGTATAAAATATATCACGTGTGAATCTTGTAGTTTTAATAAGTGTTATTTTAGTTAAAATTCATAAAGTTGGAAATATTAATGACTAGGATTCATCATTTGAATTCTTGGATAACAATAATTCGTCACATGAATTTCAGGGGTAGTTCTTTTTAAACTTTCTCATAGTTGAAAGAAAATGTATCATAAAATAATATATGCAAACATAAAAATATATTTTATGTATTAACATATTAATATATTTTTATTTAGAAATTGCTTTTATTAGACAATCATAGTGGGTCTGTGATATGCCACACAACTCCCCACTTTGAGGATTAAAGTACTCATTCCCCCAACTACTGCGAGAGTTGACAGCTAACAGTTCTCACCCCTTTTGGGGGGACTGCCATTATTTGAAGAGAGTCACTTTGCACAAGTTTATGCTCCCTTCCCAGGGATAGCTTGGATCCAGTGACTAGCAGCACAGGGATATAAAGGCTTGTATCCTTGCACCGACTTATGATACCCTTGCTGTGGTAGTCCAGCTCCAGAGCTTCTTGCTGGCATGGCTCTCTCACGCCTTTGTTGTGACTACACTAGGGTTCAACTTCTCCCTTTGCCCAGTTCAGCTTCCTACACTTCCCTAACAGGTGCTAATCCTAAAAGAACTCCTCAATAAGCTTCTGCATGCTGGGTGTCCAATTCAGAGTCTGCTGCCTAGGTAACTTGACCCAGAACCACAATTATCAAACAGATTAAACGACTCTAAAGTGGCCACTACATATTGGGAGGAAAGTTTTGTCATCTGATTACAAAGCTAGGAAGTGGTGTCTTGTTGCTTAGGATTTATCTTCCACATCCTATATAGCCCTTTACTTTGAAGAGCAGCATTGGTTTTCAGAGTAGCACAGATGTTGTGGTCACTGATCGATTATCTTCTCATTCCTATTCGATAAAATTATAGAGCAAATATGCTGTAAAAATGCCACTTTAAAATAATCCTTCCTCAAAACCAGTATTATAAAGAAGGATTTCAAAGTTTGTGTGATCTCCTTTTAACACAGAGGAAAGAGGCAAAATGCAGGACTATTTTTAGCCAATTATGACTGTACAAATAACCCTCACATTACTTACTACAGATGTCTACTTTTAAAAGCAGATATTACAAGGAGAAATCAATGCTACTATCCAACCTAATATTTTATTTTCTCCTCCCCAAGTTTTCTTCTTTAGTAAGAACATTTATATTTCAATTAAGCATCAATTCTTATAGGTATACTGTAGAGCTTTACACCTACATTGGGATGTCACAGTTGGAAAAAATGGTAGAAGAGAAACTTTCTGCCTATAGGTGTGAAGAGTATAGAAGGTCAATAAGAAATCATCTCTTAATATTCCAAATTATTTTCATATCAAATTTTGTATTTGCAACAAATGTTAAGCACTGAACAACATCGTACTTGATTTTACAACATTTATTGAGTGTGTATTATATACAAGCACCATTTTATGTGGTATATGGAAAGTGAGGGAGTTGATATTCCAATGTGGGGGCATAAAACACATGCTTTATCAGCGAGATTGTGAAATAACTGGGGGCTGTCTAAGGGGATTCAGTGAAAGCAGAGAATGTCATGTCACTAATGCTCCATGAGGATAATGCCATTTAACAGAAGATCGGAGGAACATATTACACAGGGAGTGGAGAAAGTGGTCATTTCAAACCAGCATTGTAAGTAAAAGGGCATGAAAGTAGGAAGAAATGAAAGAGATCTGCAAGGCAGGCAGAAATAGCCATTGTTATATTTCTACCTTCTCTCTGGAAGCTTTGATTAATCAATGTAATAAGCTACTCTTTTTCTTAACATCACTTTAAACCCAACCTAAAGAGAAAACAGATAATAATATGAGAGCTAGCATAATTAACTCCACCAGTAGCAATGTCTTCAAATGCAAGATATGAAATCATCCCATTAAACATTTCTGGGGAAAGCAAAAGTGAAATTTAAAAAAACTGAACCAGAAATACTTTTCTGGGAGTTGTAAGATATTGACAAAAAAGAATTTCTGTCTATATCAAAAGGACTTAAGCCTAAAATGCTAATATAATATCTACTAAGATCTGCTCCTAGTGCTTCTGTTGGGTACTTAATAGTTATATTTCATACGGTTTTTAATTAAAGTAGGCAATCTTTTATTCCAGTGGAGAGTTAAAACAAAATTAGAGTTTCTTTAAGCTCTTACTTGATAAAGCAGACCTCTAAGGAAAAAAATTTACGTTATTTTTAACTCTTGAAAAATATTTTGGAATCATTTCATTAGTCATATTTGAAAATAAATTATATAGGGTAGACTAATGCTATTTCCTCATTTAAATATGAAAATAGCTGCAATAAACTAAAGTGGCACTATTTATAGTATAATTTTAAGGCCTAGTTTAGTGGTCTACAGACAGAATAAGTGAATTATAATTTTAGATTGGAACAAGATCTTAAGAAGCAACTTGCTGTAATACATTCTGCCATAATCCTAACAATGAAATAGTAAATTTGAAGAAAGCAAAAGGTGTTCAAACTGCAACTCCTCCCATCCACCACAGGACAGTGGCTGTGGCTGGCTGGCTATAGCTCATCATCTACACATCAGCTGCCCTTGTCCCTTTTAATCCTCAGTGAACAGTGTGAGAATATTTCTGTTTAAACTGGCCTCAAAAGAAGCTGAAGGAAGTTACAGTTACAGTCTGTAAGAAAGACTATAAAATATGAAGAATGTCTGTCTCCATGTGTGTTACAGAAAATCTTACTTGGAGCTTTTTGAGGTGTGTCACAAAGTGTAAAGGAGTCTAGTCATGGCCTGTGTGGATAATGAGAGAACAAGATCAGACCTCCCACAATGTAGAGAGTGATTCCACTATCCTCTACACACCTGAGGAGTAAGTAAGAAAATTCTGAAATATTCCATTACATGGATGAATCTTGGAGACATACTGAATGTTGTATGATTCCACTTATGTGAGGTACCTAGAGTAGTCACATTCATAGAGATAGCCCCTGATGGTTGCCAAGGGGTGAAGGAATGGGAAATGAAAGTCATTATCTAATTATACAGAGTTTCAGTTGGGAGGATATAAAAGTTCTGGAGATGAATGGTGGTGATGACTGTACAACAATGGAAATATACTTCATGCCATTGAACTGTACACTTAAAAATGGTAAAAATGGTAAGTTTTATATTTTTCATATTTTACTACAATAAAAATATATTATCTTTATCATAAGCTACCTCTAGAATTTTTAGGAAATCAAGAATATTAATTGTATCATTCAAATATTGTGTACCTCTATAGAATCTTTATTTTCCGACCTATTCGTTGCTATACTGATTACTATCTGCCAGTTTACTTAATATCTCTTTGTGTTGTGTTAAAGGTATTTATTAATATTGAATTTTGAATATTTCTAGTTGTTTAATTTTTATTTCAACTTGTTCTTGACGAATCAAGAGGTTTTATTTCACAACCTCCTGAGAATCTTAAACTGTGCTTACCTTAATTATTTACTTTCTTTTTCATTGCTCTGGGAATTTCTTCACACATTTATTGTGAGCTATAATTTTAAGTTAATTTTGTACCTTACTTCTGAAATGTTCATATGTAAATTTGTTTTAAGTGGAAATTGGGTTTTTGTTTATTTTGAAATTTGTTTTTCTTTCTCTTTTCCCTACCCCCAAGTCTGAATATTTCATGGTTCCTTCAACTTAAGATTTTGGGGTCACTCAATTCCAAATAACATTTCATTCTCTTCATTTCAGACTTTCTAGCTCGTAGAAATCCTAGCCAGTTACACAGTAGCCCTGGCTCTCAGTATGTGCCTTTTCTGTTCTCAAGTTCTCCCCAGGCAAGGGCCTCTTCAAAGGCCACCATTCCAGGCAATTAACCCAGTTCTTCTCACCTCTGGTGCACATTGAGGAGTCCTGCCTCAAATCCACTTTTTTGGACTAACCCTGGTTCCAGATCCCTAGCCCTGTGGTCCCTCACAGGGGTTATCTGAGCCCCTTTGTTCTTCAGGAGTGAAATCCCGGAAAGCCGTTGGCTTTTTCTGTTTCTAGGACTCTGCTTATCTCAATGTGTTTTTGTTTCTTTTCTGGCATATAAATATAAGATGTGTTGATGAAACAAGATAATTTCCTTGACCCCTTCATGGGATTCACAAAGGGGTTGGTTTGCTTACTCAGCCCACAGCTGTCAACCCCTCACAGGACCAGGAACACACAGGTGAGCAGGTGCAGGGGCCGGGACAATTGCTTCTAGGCACTGGCAGGAGTAGAACTCTGTGCGGTCCCGGGGCACCATCTTTCGGGGGGGGGTACCCATGACCCCAGGAGCCCCAGAGGGCATGTGTGTTACAGTGTGCTCTTTTAGCTTTGCTGTCCATGGATGGCTTAAGTGTTTCAGAGCTCAGTGGAGGGTCAAGGTGACAGCCTTTTTGCACCTTCCATCTTGGTACCCAAGTTCTTGTCCAGCATCCAGGAAGAATCAGGTCACATGAATGGATTGAAGGGTGTTAAATGTGGAGGATTTTATTGAGCACTGAAAGTGGCTCTCAGCAGGAAGGGGAGCTGGAAAGGAGATGGAGTGGGAAGGTAGTCTTCCCCTGGAGTTTGGCCACACTCAGCAGAACTCTTCTCTGAAGTTCTGCCATCAAGCCGTCTCTCTAAAGTCAAGATGCTTCTCTCTGATGTCTGGCTGCTTCTTCTCTTCTCCCCTTCTCTGCCAGTCTGCCAGAGTGGCCTGGGGATTTTATGGGTACAGAATGGGGGTTGGGACGGACCAGGGTGGTTTTGGAAAAGGCAATATTCAGGTGGGAAAACATGAATGCCTGTTCTCACTTTGGGCTGTGGGTCCAAATCAGGGTTCACACCAGGCTTGAGGGTGTGACCCTCACCAGGAACAGTTCTCTTCTACCCAGTATTTCCCTGCCTCCTGTCCATATCATTTTGTTGTTATTGTTTATTTAAAATTTTTATTTAAAAAATCCTACAGGTTCATATACAGAATGATCTGGGCATATACACAGGAAACCATAATGTTAACAGTGCTTATCCCTAGGTACGTTATTGTAGAGGTGAAGGAAAAACTTCCCTTTCACCCTCAGAAGTTTCACTGAAAAATCAACTCACAAAAGGCAGATTAATTAGAAAAAAGCCATAAAAATTCATTAATGTGCATGGGGTAGAGTCACAGACAGTTGCCCAGTATCACAAAGGGTACAGGTGCTGAAAGTGTGGATGATTTTAGGAGGGTAGTAAATGATTTTTAGGATAATTAAATACGCCTGAAGAACATTCAGTGGTCTGGGGAAAATTCTCTTGGGCCTGCAGAGTGGGCAATGCTTTGTGACAATAGTCTCTTTGGGTTTGTTGACAAACTTCAGCCTTTCTTCCTGGAATATGAGTTCAGTTAATGAAAATTCAAGGAAGGAAGGAGAAGTGATTACTTTCTTTTATTATTATTATACTTTAGGTTTTAAGGTACATGTGCACAATGTGCAGGTTTGTTACATATGCATCCATGTGCCATGTTGTTTTGCTGCACCCATTAACTCGTCATTTAGCATTAGGTATATCTCCTAATGCTGTCCCTCCCCCCTCCCCCCACCCCACAACAGTCCCCGGAGTGTGATGTTCCCAGAAGTTATTACTTTCATCTTTTGTAGGTCCAGAGTTTAGGCAGATAAAGGAACTACAGCAAACAACTTCATCCTGTCTTTGGGAGAGGTGGGAAAGGGGAAGGGAAAATGATTATTATTCTTAGTGGGTCCCTCTGGTCTCCTTACGTAGAGAGAGAAAAAGTCTCTTCCAGCATCTGTTGATCTCTAAGGTCCTTTAATTCAAAATACTCATTATACAAGGGAGCCATGTTTTGGGGTGAAGTTCCCTGTGCTCTTTCAGTATTCACACTGATTCCTATGTCTTCCAGAGACCAATCTTCCTCTACTTCATGAGTCCTGGGGAAGTAAGTAGAAAGGCTGCAATGATATGGAGTTCCCAACTTTCACCATCCAGTCCAGTAAGTGCTACAGACTACAAGTCTTAAAAAACTTGTTCCTCAGATCACTCACACTTGGATATCAGAGAGCAACAGTGACTACTTCTATGGTTGTTTCAGGAGTTTGTTTAGGTAAGTAAAGGAATTTTTACTTACCTAAAGCATTTTGTTGCTTTCTTTCTTGCATTTTTGCCTTCTCATTCTTATCTTTTTTGTTTATTTGTTTTGCTTTAGTTTTCATGTCAAAAATACTGGGGGAAATTTAAATGGGCTAAACCATGAAGTACCCAGAAAAATAATTTAAGGAAGACCATAATAAGAAATAGCAAACTGTGATATTTTGAAATATGTATTTGGCCGTCTGGCGTGTAGCTCCAAAACTTCTTGGAATCTCTGAAGTGATTAAAGTGTCTTTTGCAGGCTAATCAGTTCAAGGTATGATTAGAAGTTTGGGACTTTTAGCCCCACCCCCAATTTTCAGGGAGGGGAGATTGATCATCAACGAGCAACCATTTAATAAATCATGCCTACATAATGAAGCCTCCATAAAAACCCAAAAGGACTGGGTTCCAGGAGCTTCCAGATAGTTGACTGTGTGAAAGTTCCTGGAGAGAGGCCACTAGGAGAGGGCATAGAAGCTCCATGCCTATCCCCTATGCCTTGTCCCATGCATTTCTCCCATCTTGCTGTTCATCTATATCCTTTGTAATATGCTTTATAATAAATGTGTAAACCTAAGTAAAGTGCTTTCCTGAGTTCTGTGAGCTGCTGTAGCAATCAATAGAACTCGAGGAGGGGTTTGTGGGAACCCTTGATTTATAGCCAGCTAGTCAGAAGTATCAGTGACAACCTACTACAGTCGTGCACCACATAAGTTCATCTCCATCAATAACAGAGTGCATATGTGATGGTGGCCCCATCATGGTGCTGAAAAATGTCACCCTAGTGGCCTAGTGACTTCCTGATATTGTCATAGCACAGCACATTATCTTTTTTATGTTTAGATATGTTTCAATAAATACTTAGCATTGTGTTACAACTGCCTACAATATTCAGTAGAATAACACGTTGTACAGATATGTAGCCTAGGAGCAACAAGAGGCTACACCATATTGATACCAGTGGGCTGGGGGAGGTCCCCAAACATCAGTGGGACCTCAACCCCAGCTGGTACCCAGGCTCCTGACATCATCACAAGAAGGAATTAAAGGACAATTTGGAAAATAGTGAAAGTACAGAGATTTACTGCAAAGTGAAAAGTACACCCTCAAGAATGGGGAGTGTGGATGTACTCAAGAAAGTGTCACACAACAGGGTTAGGAGCTTCTATCTTTATGAGTTTCTTTAACCAAAGGAATATTCATGAAGGTTCCTGGAAAAAGGTGAAGATTTCTTGGAACTGTCATGGCGCTGATGGGTGTGTGATTCAGTATGTTAATGAGAGTATAATGAGGTCCTCTAAGGTCAAATCCAGAAACATGTTGGGTCCAGTGGATTTTAGCTAATTTGGCTCACACCCTGTCTTTTTAGGGTCATATCAGCCCCTAGCTTCTGCAGCTATTTCAACAGTTTCTTTTTACTAGTCATGTGAAACTGCTCCCTGGAATTTTCTGTTCTCCTGTGCCCACCCTGTATTATTCCTATCGCAACATAGCTTAAGTGTTTAGGTTGTAACACCTAAGTTTGTATGAAACACTCTATGGTGTTCATACAATGATGAAATCACCCAGCGACACATTTCTCAGAATGCGTCCCAGTCATTAAGTGACACACAACTGTACTTGAGACTGGCATTTGAGGTAGGGACAGTCTTGTGGGTCTCAGTCCTTAACCTGTGGGATCTGATGCTATCTCCAGGTAGGTACTGTCAGAATTGACTTGAATTCTAGGGCACCCCGCTGAACTCCACTAGAGAATTTCTTGAGCATGGGAGGGATAAATCTCCACACATTTTGGTGACCAGAAGTGAATAATTCTGTGTTGTGTTGTGAGTAGTGAGAAGAGAGAGAGAGAAAAATGTTTGTTGTTTTTTCCCCCTATTTCTAACACAACCTAATAAATAATCTAACTTATTTCTAACAAAATAAGTTCTTTAATTCCTAGGTCCAGGATCCCAGTCTGGAGCTACAGACTGAACAGAGGGAGATCAGAGAGATAAAAAAAAAAAGTCCCAACTTACATCAGAGAAGCCAGGATGGTGGGAGTTTCATGTCAGGGCCAAAGCCGTTGAATTTGTTTTAGATAAAATATTATGTTTATTCAGAAGAGGTCAGGGGCAACACAAAGGCAGAGAAATTGTTAGATTCAAGAGCCATCTGGAGTGTAAAAACACTAGGATAGGGTAATGAATTGAATATTGCAGGGTAAGAATTCAGCAGGAGACAAAAGGACTACTTGATATTTGACAATATCTTGGAAGAGAACTGGAATTGGCAGCAATGGATATGGAAAGATTTTTATAATTTAAAATTTATGAAATATATGTGAAATTTCTATCTGAACCAGAATTAAATAAGGTCTTGTTTAACTCCTATAGGGTGGGAATTCTATGATATATTGATATAAGTATACTACCATTTATTATGAAAACTGGTTTTCAGAATTGAAAACAATAGGATCGGGGAGCTTACTTCAAGTAACAGCTGTGTTGTTTTAAAACTCCATGACTCACTAATTTTCTAAGTCTTCTTTTGTTTTGCCATTAGTTTTAATGGCAAAAGCCACAGTTACTTTTGCACCAACCTAATACCAAAAAAGTGATTATATTACCTATTTTAATGTTCTCAACAAAATATTACCTATTCTATAAGTATTACCTACCTCTAAATATATTACCTATTCTAAAAATATTACCTATTCTAAAATATTACCTATTCTAAAAATATTAGCTATTTCTAAAAATATTACCTTTTCTAATGTTCTCAACAAAAATTTGGAAATTGAATAAGGTAAAGAATATTGCGACACTTGTATCATGCTCTTCCTTCATGCCATTCTTATCTTCCTGTTTTCTTTCATAATAAATACTGGTTGTGTGACCTGAAAAGACACATGAGAAAAAATTTAAGGATATATGTATATTTCTTTACAAATGACAAATTTAACATAGTACAGTGTGATTTGCCTAAGCAAGGAGAGAAATCATTTTTTTTATATGCAGGGAACTTGGAAAATATATTACTTTAATCAGAAATTTTTTTAAAAAATCAGAATCAATTTGGGAAAAATCTAGACCACCACAAATGTCTAACAGAAGGTAGATATATATCATTTTGCTGTCCATATTTATCTCTTATTTCCTGTCCCCAAATCGTGTCAAATCTTTTAAAGTACAATTCATGCATTAACTATGTAATTTCCTCACCTGTTGTTTCCAGAAAATATGATTGAAATTCATTCTAATGTAAGCAGCTAAAACTGGAAATGCCCTGTTCCTAGTGAGGTTTCCCTTCCATGTCAGAGCTGGCAAGTAAACGTAGAATAACTTCAGAATCACTGATTAATCTAGAACAGTTTGTTCTCCATGGTTTACCTGTCAGTTTATTGCTTCAATAATGCTGTTTAGCAAACCATCCAAAACCTCAGTGGCTTACAACAACAAGCATTTATGCTCATGCTTCCGGGTTTGAAGTTTGATGGCAGTTGGACTGATCTAGGCTTGGTGGGTTGGCTAGTTCTGGTTCAGGCTGAGGGTCAGCTCAGTTTGGCTCCAGACTACAGTTCAGTTCAATTTAGTTCCACATATACTTGATCTGGGGCCTAATGTGACAAGGCAGTGGCTCCCGAGACCTGCTCTTCTCATGGTAGATCATGGGTGGGAAGGAACCAAGCCATACTGGACAAGTACATTTGAAGACCCCGCTTGTATCACCTCTGCTAATCATCTTATTGGCTAAAGCAAGTCACATGGCCAAGCTAAACATCAAGGGATCAGGGAAATACACTCAACATTGAAAGAAGAGGGGACTGAATATTTGCCAAATATGGTCCACACTATCATGTCATGGTTGCAAAAATGTTGCTCATATTTTGTGAAAACGTTGTCTTATAACTATTTATATCAGTCTATAAATCCTAAAATGGTGTTTTAGTGTAACATAAACATAGTATAGATGTAAGACCTATTTTAAAAGCCAAGGAAGCCTGGTCTTAGCCCAGAGGAAATAGAATAATCTTCCTATTAAAAGGTATTTCAGGAAAGAATGATGTTTTATTTTCCATCAAGACGGTATATACAGAAAATCACTGGGAAGTTCTAACAGTTGTTTTATGTGTATACTGTCTTCTGATATGTGTGAAATTAATGGTATATTAATATAGAGTAAATGAAAAGATATTTCATTACATAGTATGCAACTAGCCTGTGGGGTTCGTTGTCGCAAGAGGTCATGGAATCAAATACTATGGCTAGAATTTTGAAAGCTGTTCGAAATTTCTATGATGACTAATGGCATTCATCGTTATTCATGCCAAGCTCCAGGTAATGAACTCTCCCACTTGAGGCCCTGACTGATCACCTTGTGGGTCAAATGGAATGGTCCCCTTTGTGTAGCTAAACAATAGACTATTCATTTGGGAACATCCGTAAGATTGAAAAACAGATAAAAAACACATATTGGAGACCTCCAAAAATCATATTATGCTTCTACATTTTTATGTGGTAAGGGCAAACTTATCTATCACTATCAAAACTGATTTTTGTTATTATATATTTAGACCAATTGGCTTTGATCACTCTGAAGGGAAAAGATATTAAAATTGCAGTTATTTCTCAATTGTATATAAATAGATAATCCATTTTTAATGCAGAATTCCAAGCACAGCCTCAAACTCTCAAAGATAAAGAAAAATCTTTGTTTTTCCTTGAAGATTTATATTAGGATTAATCTAAGTGAGGATCCCTATAGTTAGAAGTACAATTTTGCTTTGCTCATCAGTAAATTCTCCACTCCCCAAGGAAATATAGGAAAAATGCAAATGTTAATGGTGGTCTCCAGGTTAAGAATACAACATCATTTTTCCACCTGCATTATGAAGTGGAAAAATAGCAATAAGTTAAGCAGGATAGAGACAACTTTTCAGTTCCTTCTAAACTGTTTTTCACAGTGTTGTTTTTTATTTTGGAAAGATTGCGATCAGCATAAAAACAAATAAATTTGTATTTTAGTGTGAATAGAAAGTTTACCCTTAGGCCAAAATACATCTTATCTGCCAGTTTGAATATGTAACCCCTGTTACTTACATTAATTGCTTTATTTGAGTAAAAGTTATTTTCATGGATGGAGTAACAATTTCATCTTTTGTATATAAGCAAGGGAAGCAAAACATAAAAAATCCTTCAAGTTACTTTGAATCATTTATTATTATCAGTAATTCCATGAATAAAAATGCATAGTTGAGGGGATAAGGGCTTGAGGTAAATTAGAAAAGAAGTAAGATAAATGAGGGAAAGATTGATGAGGTCTTGAGTCTTAGACAAAAAACAAAATACAAAGCAGTGGTAAAGTCAGTTCTTAAAAAACAAAGTTGATATATAGCTAAAAGCCTGTGAAAATTTATATGTCTATTCATACTTAGAAGTATGAAAATAATATTATGGATATGATTATTTGTTGTTTCTAATTTTACAGATGTAGTTCAAAAGCATTTACATCTTCAAACTTTGGTAGAAATTTATTTCTGGCTACATATTCCAGATTGTTAGTTGGATTACTTTTATTTGACAATGTAAGAATCTATTAGGAATACGTAGCCCCTCATTAATTTCATAAAAGTGAAAAGAAACACAGCACTCATAATTCTCTATTGGAATACAAAAGATGCTTGGCATTTCAATAGATCTATTTTGATTATCAAAGTGATCACGAAAGTCTGTGGACTAAAGCAGCTTGTAATTTTTCTGAGACATAAGTTTAACAGATGGGGTGTAGTAGAACTGTTACTTAGGTCACCAAGATGGATGCAGCTATCTAATGTTGTATGTCTGAGGGATTGTGGCTGGGAATGCCAAAAAAGTTGGCATTTGCATCATAGTTGTTCTTTGCTGCAGGATCTGGAATAGGAAAAAAGTACCTTCTACCTTCTTCCTGCCCTCAATGTACAGACTATTTCTCCCACTATCAGTACCTAACGAGACCTCAGCTGAGAAGGGAGTCCAGGAAAATTGTAGAGATGAAGCCTCAGCATCACAGGGAGGGTTTAGAAGCTGGAATTGGCCATAACAGGGGAATGACCAGCCCGAAAGCTTGTTTAGTTTCTGTGGGGGGAAGAAATTCATTACTAATAATGTAACAGCTATAGAAAGTAAATGTATGTAAGGAAGTGATGGTATTTGAAAATATGGGGATTTCATAATGTATGCAGGGATATATTGCATAAAAGCTGAATTTTTAATTAGTTTAAGCAAAACTGACTATCCTATTATGTACTGGATTGCTCTAAGCTTGTTGAAGAATCACACTTTAAGCATAGAGACAATACGGAAGTTTCAAAATCAGCTATTACTGTCGAATTGAATCATCAACATTTACTCTCCCATTTTTTAAAAGCACCATTATTTTATATTAATAAAATAAAATGTAGTCATGATATTTTGTAGAAAAACCGGAATATACAGTAAATATACATATAGAAAATAAAACTATAACTTCAGAAGAGTGAAATAACTTCTGATACATAATACATGCATTATTTTATTTTTTTCTCCCATTGTATTTTGTAATTGGTCATTGCTGGTACACAGGAAAACTATTGAGTTAGACATATTTATGTTATATATAGGCATTCTATTAAACTCTTTTATTAACTCTCTTTATTTTCTGAAGATTCCAAGTAGAAAATCACGCTGTCTATAAAAAAATTGGAATTTTGTCATCTTTAAAAAATTATACCAATGCCTCTTCTTCATATTACATCTAATTTGCCAGAACATAAATAAACATTATACTTTTCTTACTAAGTTGAGAATGACTCTTGGAATTAACTTTTCACCATGTTTACTTGTATTACTCTTATAGTTTTTAAACTATTTGTCAGGCACTGGTTTGTTGCCACATGTACAGGAAGTATTATGTTGTTATTTGCAAGTAAATTATACTTTCCTCAGGTATTTTATTGTTTTAGAGTTCCACATTTAAAAAGAGGTTTTTAAATATATATTCTGAATCACATTCATTGAATAAGGTTGAGCTATCGCGGCTAAAGAGTGCTGAATATTGTACTAGATGCTTTGCTGAGGAAAAACTAACCCACTAAGACCAGGAATTGTTGTTTTCATTGCAGTTGGTTAGGTAATGAGAGCTGTCACAGGGAAGGCATGATAAAGATACCAAGCAAAAATAAGAGTTAATATTGAGTGCTTATAACGTGCTGGTCATTGAGCTTTTACATAGATTATTATAATACTAAATCTTCACAATTATCCTTTGAGGTAGAATTTGCAGTTATGTAAATGATGAATCAGAGGTCCAAATGAGCTTGAAGTTCTTGCTTAGGTCACTTTAATCCCTAGCCTCACCAGGTTTAGAGTGTAGGCAGCCTGATCTAGACTTTTCTTCTTAAACATTATATAACACATTCCTCTGAGAACTTACAAAGAAGTGTCAAGTAGATGCTAATAGGTCATGACAGTTTTATGGAGTTTTTAAAGATGATGTCGTATTTTGAGAGTGAAGAACAATCTAGACAGCTTCTCTCTAATATGATAGTGGTGTGAAGAGGCCAGGACTTGGGAGAAACAATAGTTAGACCATCTAACTGAAGCAGAGCGTTTATAAAGAAGAATCATGATGTTGGGCAAAGACTAGGAAAATAACGAATGCTAACCTAAAGACTTTCATTCTATTTTTTTACTTTATAAGTAGTGGGGAACAACAGAGGAGACGGAAGACTAGGAAATAATAACCCACACCCAGTGGGCCTTCTAGATATCTTTCAACAGTGAGGTTAGAAAGGGGAATGAAGAGATTTCATCCTAAAGAATTATCAAGCAAAAGAGACTTGAAGAAATCATAAGCAGCAATAATGAAGGCTGACAGAAATATGTGACATACGGAAACGAGCTACTTTGGATGTGCTAAATACTTTTACTTTTGCCCATTGCAGCTCCAAAGAGGGCAGTCAGTGGGAACAAAGCCTTGGTTTCAAAAGTTCTGATGCAATTTCTGTCTTCAGAATTCTATCAAACTGAGCTGGAAATATTTTTATCCAAATCCTCCTAAGATTTCAGGTACCCTCCAGCTACGCTGAACCACTTTCACACTGTTTCAAACCTTCCATTTCTTTTATGCCTGAAATATGGGTTTGCCTTATCTTAAAATGCACATGTATGCATGCATGCACACTCACTGCACCCAACAAAAAGACTACGGAAACTGAAAGTTACAGAAATCTTTAAGAATATCAGAAAAGATTAGCTTTATATCCTGCTGTGGGGGCCTCATTCACGCTTTCTCACGAATTTGTTCGTCCATAGAAATGACCTTAGAAACAGGGATGTGTTATAAAGCTTTATTCTAAAACACATTTTAATTGACTTTCTAAATTTAAGATGGTTCTGTTTTTAACCATTTTCAGACATTTTGTGTATACCTTAAATTATTGAAAGTCTAATGCTTTTTCAGCACCTGGCACTTTTCAGTCAGAAAGTCCATCCCATCTTATTTAAATAATCAGATGTGTGATGACTGGCAACAAAACTATTTGTAATTATGATTACAACTAAAGGTTCCATACGTCTACTAAAATTTTTAGCTGCCTCAATCCACATTTCCATGTGAAAAAGGACATTTGCATGATTAAATCTGAGAACCATATTTTAGTCATTTTACAAATGTTCACCAGAGTAATTTAAATATATGTGTTAAATGCAAAATATTTTTAGATGATAGTGTCAAAAATATAGTGAGTGACTGATGCCAGAAAAAAAGTGTAACTTTATGAAAATTCAAATTTGCTACATATTTTAATCAACTTTAAATTTCTTTTCAGATGTATTATTTGAAGCTTTATGGAAAGCAACTAGAAGTTAAACTCTAAATCATCACTATCTCATAGAAATTTCTGCTTGTTGGAAATGTAGTATACCTGTTCTGTTCAATACAGTAGCCATGAGTCACACATACTCATCATTTGAAATGTGGCTGGTGTGGCTGATGAACTGATTTCTAAATTTTATGTAATGTTAATTAACTTATAAATAACCAATGAAGCTAGTGGCTACTATTATCAGACAATACAATCTATAGTCTGAAAGTACTTATAGTTGAAATATCTCAGTGTATATTAACCTTTCAACAAGTAAGTGTTGCTGCTTCTGTATTTTTTGCATTATTAATGAATCAATAAATACAAAACACAGAGGAATCAGCATTCATACAGACACACACACACGTGCATACATATGTTGTTTCAGTGCTTAAAACAATTGATATAGTAAAAATCCATTGCTGCTAAATGAGGAGAGAATCTTCAAGTAACCAGATGCTTTCTCACAGGTGAGTTCTGGTTCTCCAGAGATGAATCTCTGTTAAATGTTTGTTTTATATACTTATATGTATCTACATATATTGGAGAAAATATGTAACACTATGTGTTAATATATATGCATACATTTCTCATCAGCTTGGAACATTAGAAATGAACCATCCTCCGCTTTTCTGGCTAAAGGCATTGAAAAGACTCTCAATGTGTATTTTGTTGGTTAAATATATGTCCTTCAAACATCCTGGCTCTATACGTCTTTGCAGGGTCTTAAAAATATATTCAAGACCTATTTCACTTAGTAGCCCTACTTAATGTACAGTTATAGCTGTTAAAGGTTGATGTACGGTCTTACACAACAGAATAAACAAATGGTAGCTGTCACACAAAATTATTCACCCTCTACCTTTCCAAGACTTGCTTTTGTGGCGCTATTACTACCTGGATCCCTTTCTTGTTTTTTACCCCTACTTCAATTGATTGTAGATGTTTTTGGTGTTTTTCCCCTTCTAATGTATCACCTATTTTATTCAAATATGTAGGTGGAATATTTTTAAGTGAATCAACAATGAAGTAGTTGAGACCACAGGCCTCATCACCCTCTACATGCTATTAGTACTAGATTCCCAAGGGGCAACTGTGCAGTGAACCGCGGTAATGAGGTTGATAGTTCATGAAGGGGCTGATGTGACAAATTGCCAACCTGCTGCAGGAAAGCCTCCCTAACCCTCCAGAAGGCCAATGTTATTCCAATTTTATCCAGTTTTGCTCTCATTCTAAATGTGCCAGTGCTAACACCATATTTGAATGATTTAAATGGATACATTCACTGCCCCCCTTAGAAAGGAGAGCACCTGGCGGCATGTACATTTATAATCCCCTTTTGAAATCGACATGCTCTCAGGGTGAATTTAATCAGCATTTGTCATAGACTTTAAAGCACAAAAAGATGTTTTATTTTTCATAACTTATGTTGGAGGTATTTGTGAAACCTGTATCTTCTTTTGCTGTTCTGGATCCGTAAGCACTTTTTAGCTCTATTATTCCTCTCTTGATAGTCATATTAATGGACTTTTGTTGTATTCTCTCACATTTGAATGAAACATCTTGCAGGCATCTTTTCACTCCTTTTCTCTCCCTGAGTATAATTCATGTAAGAAAGGTGAAACTCAACTTACTGGAAAAGGCTCAAATATTATGTCAGGTGAATTTCTTCATAGAGTTTTTTTAAGATTCGTCTTATTCTTTACTTTCATCTTCATCTCTTCATCCTACCTCTAAAGATTTTTTTTTTTTTTTACTAAAGTGTTATTGTTAGCAAATGGACAATGAAAATGAGTCATCTCTGACTTTCAGGGGAAGTTTTAGCTGGAATTGCACTGTCTGTGCATCAAGTCTTTCACAAGACATTCATAAGCATTTTTAAAGAAGCTTATACTTCATAGAATGGTTCCCAAACTACCATGAGTTGACCTGCAGAGAAGCCACCGGACATTGTGTACTCAATTTCTCAGAGTGAAACTAAAGCATTTTTATACACAAAGGTGCTAAAATAAATGTTTTAATTCTTTAGATGCCTCTAAAATTCCTATTTTGCATTAATGACCTCCACAGCTTAATAAAAAATAATGTTTTAAAACTGGAACATTGACCCCTATAGCCCCGAGACTCTAGCTTCTATGAATACATACGGCACAGGGTTTTGCTCTCCAAGTCTTTAGGGATTCAATTCTCTAACCATCACATGTATCAGATGACTCTGGCACATAAATTTTGAACCTACGTTGTTTCACCTTGTGTTTAACTGTGAAACACTTCGGTTATTCTCTTGCTATTTCTTAGGCATATCATATGTTTTGTCTTCTTATCTAAACCTTTTTTAAATTACAGATTTGGCAGGTACCTGTGCAGGTTTGTTATCTAAACTTTTTGAGCTAAGGCACATATAGTGCCTTTTGTCAGACCTCGGCTGTAAGATTTGCAGTAAATGCTGGTTAATTGTGTCCTATTTGTTATCAGTTGCTCCTGTTATTCACTGTGGGAATTTCATCATCTTGTAGTTTATTACCATGAGGAATCGCTTTTTACCTTATACTACTCAGAGATAGCGTGTTGCACATTTCAATCATCTACTGCTCAGCCAGAGAATGTATTTAAGTTTCAGACGCTTATTTTTATTTTATTGCCCCAGAGGGCACCTTTATTCACTGAACATCTATCTGTTGAATGCTGAGGTGGGTCAGGCACAGTGCCAGGAACAGATAAACAAACAGACACAAATTCCTCTCCTCATGGTGTTTATGTTCCAGAGAGCTGCATTTTCTTGTAGCTGATAATTTCTCAAGGAACATTAAGAAAAAGAAATGAATAAAAGGCAGGCATGTTGGTGCCTGTCCTCTGAGAGGCAAATACCAATATAAGATAAAATGTGCAAGGATTTTATTAAGAAAATGCCTGTGTGAAAGGAAATAGAGCCAGTCCAATTATGGCTTGGCTTGGCTGACAGAATTCGATCTAAAATGGGTGGTTCTAGGTGCGTGATAATTTTGTGCCGTGTAATCAAGAATTTCATCAATATCAGAATCCAGTGAAAAGTTTCTGTTTCTCAAAGGGTGTGGAATTCTCTGTTGCTGATGGCATGGCCTCACTTCAGATTCACAGGGGACTGTATCTTAGAAAAGTTTCCAGTACACTAAGTATCTCTTAACTTGCCTTGTCAACTTGATGTTGTCACTATAACGAATTGTGTATTGTTCTATGGGCTGTCCTGGTGTTCCAGATCTCTGTGTAATATACAATGGCAGAGGGCAATTTATTGCAACTGCACAGCAAAAATTTAAATAATAATTTTGCTGCTCATGTGAATGCAAATATTTCTGATCCTCCTTTCTAATTGGAATACAATGGAATGACTTTATACTATGTACCTGGCATCTTATTAATACATTCTAGCAAAGATACCACATTTAGCACTGTAGCTATGACTGGGGCTGCTGCCTGGCTACACCCGTCATCATTCTCTAAGATTCCTCTGATTTCAGCAGGAGCCAGAATTAAATAGAGATAGGATAGGGACAACAATGCTTAAATTTATTATGTCTCTCATGGTGGCACTAATTTGTACTTTCCCCCAGTGATATGATTATTGGTTTGGATATATTTGGGAGGAAGGGCAAGTGGAGAGAGCGGTTTCAGAAGTTTTCGTTTGGCCTTCACTAGTATGTTACCTCTTATTCTATAGACCAAGAGCTCAATGTGGAAGTTAATTCTAACTGCCATTTATGCACCCAATGATTGGGAAACTGATCATACATTGACTGGGGCAGACAAGCCCACTGGGAGTCAGACTGTAACTAGGACCCCCTTGTTACTTGGCCTTTATAGATTTCCACTGTAACAACGAGACTATGATAAAGTCTTGTGTCTTTAAATATCAATGTCAACCTGAATCCTGTTTCCAATGCTCCTCAAAATGTCTGATTTAAAGCAGCAATTTAACCATTATTGGTTGGTCTATTTATTTTTCCTCCAAAGACACTATGGTCTATTATCCATCTCTACAATTCCCTGCTGGTCAAATCCTTTTGGACTCTCCTTCTACCTTACCTATTTTATGAACACTGTGGGCTCCTGGCTTCTGGTGATTAAGCACTGCTGTTTGACCTCTATTACTTTGGGGTTCTTCATCCCAAAGGATGTTAATGAGCTCAGTTATAGGAGTGTCTCTCCCACCTGCATGCCTGGCCTGCACAGAAGAGCTGCCACTGCACTTCTTACTGATGTTGGTGTCCCTCTTAGCAACACATTCCTGATGGCCTTGGAAAATATAGTCTCTGGGCCCCTCACATGCAGCATACTCCTCTGGTGGATTTTCTGGCTTCACCTAATATATCTGGTTTGACCTAGTAAGCAAGCCTCATCATTTACTTTTCTCCATTTTTTGTGTTCCTTTTTTTAAGCTCTGCAAGGGCATACAGGCATTTTTATGTCACTGAGACGTGGCCAGTGTTTATTCCAGACTTCTAAGAGCCACACAGCAGTGGGCAATGAATTTAACCCATCCCCCAGGGTCCTTGCTAGGGTGTTAAATCTCTTCTCAAGAAAGTGTTCCCATGTCAAATGAATGTCTGCTTTTCAGCCTGACATTCTAGTTCCTTGATCAAGCACCTTCATCATCCAATTTCAGAGAACTTCTGTGGCTCCTGCTGGCACATGCCAGCTAGTTCTTGTAATTTCTTAGTTGTATAGTCTTTTCTCCCTTATCATGCCAGCATGCCACCAGCTGGGCTATGCTGGGATTTAGACCTATTTATCAACCCAACACCTGGGTTGGAGGAGGTGGGAAGTATCTGATAGGGGCCCCTTATTGCCTTGTGGGGGTGAGGCTTCTGCAGCATTCTCCATTGCAGTGTACTTACCAGCTCTTATTAGGAAGAGGCAGACAGACTACTTGTGCAGGCCTAGGGATTGGAGGCAATGCAGAATCCACATCCTCAGAGGCATCCTTCCAGATATCTCCACTCGTGTTTTCAGGATTCCAGGTTTTCCTGATCAGCATCGTGACCTCAGCATAACGCACCTTGGTTGGGAGTTCAACTATCTATCGAGCTCGGCAACTCTCAAAATTAGACCTTCAGTCTACTTTTCCAATTATGTCTGTCCTTCTACTACAGGTGATGAGGTCCTCTTTACAAGCCACAACTTGGGCTTTGTGGATATCAAACTCGCTGTTAACAACTCTCATCTCTCATTATCCTTGCAGAGCACAAGCACAACTTAACAGTAACCAGCCAGTTCTGCTGCCTTAGTAGGCATATGATATGGTTTGGGTTTGTCCCCAACCAAATCTCATCTTGAATGTAGTTCCTGTAACCCTCACATGTCCTGGGAGGGACACAGTGGAAGGTAATTTAATCATGAGGGCAGTTACCCTCTTGCTGTTCTCATGCTAGTGAGTGAGTTCTCATGATATCTGATGGATTCATAAGGGGCTTTTCCCTCTTTTGCTTGGCACTTCTCCTTGCTGCTGCTGTGTGAAGAAGGATATGTTTGCTTCCCCTTCTGCCATGATTGTAAGTTTCCTGAGGCCTGCCCCATCATGCTGAACTGTGAGTCAATACTATCTCTTTTCTTTATAAATTACCAAGTCTCAGGTATGTCTTTATTAGCAACATGAGAACAGACTAATACAGTAAATTGGTACTGAGAGTGGGTGCTGTAAAGATACCTGAAAATTTGGAAGCGACTTTGGAACTGGGTAATAAGCAGAGATTGGAACAAGTTGGAGGGCTCAGAAGAAGACAAGAAAATGTGGGAAAGTTTGGAACTTCTAGAGACTTGGAAGTCTCAGAAGACAGGAAGATGTGGGAAACTTTGGAACTTCCTAGAGACTTGTTGAATGGCTTTGACCAAAATGCCAAATGATAATGATATGGACAATAAAGTCCCGTTTGACATGGTCTCAGATGGAGATGAGGAACTTGTTGGGAACCAGAGTAAAGGTCACTCTTGCTATGCAAAGAGACTGGCAGCATTTTGCCCCTACCCTAGAGATCTGTGGAACTTTGAATTTGCGAGAGATGAGTTAGCATATCTGGGGGAAGAAATTTCTTTCTTTTTTTTTTTATTATTATACTTTAGGTTTTAGGGTACATGTGCACAATGTGCAGGTTTGTTACATATGTATCCACGTGCCGTGTTGGTTTGCTGCACCCATTAACTCATCATTTAGCATTAGGTATATCTCCTAATGCTGTACCTCCCCCCTACCCCCAACCCACAACAGTCACTGGAGTGTGACGTTCCCCTTCCTGTGTCCATGAGTTCTCATTGTTCAATTCCCACCTATGAGTGAGAACATGCGGTGTTTGGTTTTTTGTCCTTGTGATACTTTACTGAGAATGATGTTTTCCAGTTTCATCCATGTCCCTACAAAGAACATGAACTCATCATTTTTTATGGCTGCATAGTATTCCATGGTGTATATGTGCCACATTTTCTTCATCCAGTCTATTGTTGTTGGACATTTGGGTTGGTTCCAAGTCTTTGCTATTGTGAATAGTGCCACAACAAACATACGTGTGCATGTGTCTTTATAGCAGCATGATTTATAGTCCTTTGGGTATATACCCAGTAATGGGATGGCTGGGTCAAATGGTATTTCAAGTTCTAGATCCCTGAGGAATCGCCACACTGACTTCCACAATGGTTGAACTAGTTTACAGTCCCACCAACAGTGTAAAAGTGTTCCTATTTCTCCACATCCTCTCCAGCACCTGTTGTTTCCTGACTTTTTAATGATGGCCATTCTAACTGGTGTGAGATGGTATCTCATTGTGGTTTTGATTTGCATTTCTCTGATGGCCAGTGATGATGAGCATTTTTTCATGTGTTTTTTGGCTGCATAAATGTCTTCTTTTGAGAAGTGTCTGTTCATATCCTTTGCCCACTTTTGGATGGGGTTGTTTGTTTTTTTCTTGTAAATTTGTTTGAGTTCATTGTAGATTCTGGATATTAGCCCTTTGTCAGATGAGTAGATTGCAAAAATTTTCTTCCATTCTGTAAGTTGCCTGTTCACTCTGATGGTAGTTTCTTTTGCTGTGCAGAAGCTCTTTAGTTTAATTAGATCCCATTTGTCAATTTTGGCTTTTGTTGCCATTGCTTTTGGTGTTTTAGACATGAAGTCCTTGCCCATGCCTATGTCCTGAATGGTATTGCCTAGGCTTTCTTCTGGGGTTTTTATGGTTTTAGGTCTAACATGTAAGTATTTAATCCATCTTGAATTAATTTTTGTATAAGGTGTAAGGAAGGGATCCAGTTTCAGCTTTCTACATATGGCTAGCCAGTTTTCCCAGCACCATTTATTAAATAGGGAATCCTTTCCCCATTGTTTGTTTTTGTCAGGTTTGTCAAAGATCAGATAGTTGTAGATATGTGGCATTATTTCTGAGGGCTCTGTTCTGTTCCATTGATCTATGTCTCTGTTGTGGTACCAGTACCATGCTGTTTTGGTTACTGTAGCCTTGTAGTATAGTTTGAAGTCAGGAAGCATGATGCCTCCAGCTTTGTTCTTTTGGCTTAGGATTGACTTGGCGATGTGGGCTCTTTTTTTTGGTTCCATCTGAACTTTAAAGTAGTTTTTTCCAATTCTGTGAAGAAAGTCATTGGTAGCTTGATGGGGATGGCATTGAATCTATAAATTACCTTGGGCAGTATGGCCATTTTCACAATATCGATTCTTCCAACCCATGAGCATGGAATGTTCTTCCATTTGTTTGTATCCTCTTTTATTTCCTTGAGCAGTGGTTTGTAGTTCTCCTTGAAGAGGTCCTTCACATCCCTTGTAAGTTGGATTCCTAGGTATTTTATTCTCTTTGAAGCAATTGTGAATGGGAGTTCACTCATGATTTGGCTCTCTGTTTGTCTGTGATTGGTGTACAAGAATGCTTGTGATTTTTGTACATTGATTTTGTATCCTGAGACTTTGCTGAAGTTGCTAATCAGCTTAAGGAGATTTTGGGCTGAGACAAGGGGGTTTTCTAGATATACAATCATGTCATCTGCAAACAGGGACAATTTGACTTCCTCTTTTCCTAATTGAATACTCTTTATTTCCTTCTCCTGCCTGATTGCCCTGGCCAGAACTTCCAGCACTATGTTGAATAGGAGTGGTGAGAGAGGGCATCCCTGTCTTATGCCAGTTTTCAAAGGGAATGCTTCCAGTTTTTGCCCATTCAGTATGATATTGGCTGTGGGTTTGTCATAGATAGCTCTTATTATTTTGAGATACGTCCCATCAATACCTAATTTATTGAGAGTTTTTAGCATAAAGGATTGTTGAATTTTGTCAAAGGCCTTTTCTGCATCTATTGAGATAATCATGTGGTTTTTGTCTTTGGTTCTGTTTATATGCTGGATTACATTTATTGATTTGTGTATGTTGAACCAGCCTTGCATCCCAGGGATGAAGCCCACTTGATCATGGTGGATAAGCTTTTTGATGTGCTGCTGGATTCGGTTTGCCAGTATTTTATTGAGGATTTTTGCATCAATGTTCATCAAGGATATTGGTCTGAAATTCTCTTTTTTGGTTATGTCTCTGCCAGGCTTTGGTATCAGGACGATGCTGGCCTCATAAAATGTGTTAGGGAGGATTCCCTCTTTTTCTATCAATTGGAATAATTTCAGAAGGAATGCTACCAGTTCCTCCTAGTACCTCTGGTAGAATTCGGCTGTGAATCCATCAGGTCCTGGACTCTTTTTGGTTGGTAAGCTATTGATTATTGCCACAGTTTCAGAACCTGTTATTGGTCTATTCAGAAATTCAACTTCTTCCTGGTTTAGTCTTGGGAGGGTGTATTTGTCAAGGAATTTATCCATTTCTTCTAGATTTTCTAGTTTATTTGCGTAGAGGTGTTTGTAGTATTCTCTGATTTTAGATTGTATTTCTGTGGGATCGGTGGTGATAACCCCTTTTTCATTTTTTATTGCATCTATTTAATTCTTCTCTCTTTTCTTCTTTATTAATCTTGCTAGCAGTCTATCAATTTTGTTGATCTTTTCAAAAAACCAGCTCCTGGATGCATTAATTTTTTGAAGGGTTTTTTGTGTCTCTATTTCCTTCAGTTCTGCTCTCATCTTAGTTATTTCTAGCCTTCTGCTAGCTTTTGAATGTGTTTGCTCTTGCTTTTCTAGTTCTTTTAATTGTAATGTTAGGGTGTCAATTTTGGATCTTTCCTGCTTTCTCTTGTGGGCATTTAGTGCTATAAATTTCCCTCTACACACTGCTATGAATGTGTCCCAGAGATTCTGGTATGTTGTGTCTTTGTTCTTGTTGATTTCAAAGAACATCTTTATTTCTGCCTTCATTTCATTATGTACCCAGTAGTCTTTCAGGAGCAGGTTGTTCAGTTTCCTTGTAGTTGAGCAGTTTTGAGTGAGTTTCTTAATCGTGCATTCTAGTTTGATTGCACTGTGGTCTGAGAGACAGTTTGTTATAATTTCTTTTCTTTTACATTTGCTGAGGAGAGCTTTACTTCCAACTATGTGGTCAATTTTGGAATAGGTGTGGTGTGGTGCTGAAAAAAATGTATATTCTGTTGATTTGGGGTGGAGAGTTCTGTAGATGTCTATTAGGTCCACTTTATGCAGAGCTGAGTTCAATTCCTGGATATCCTTGTTAACTTTCTCTCTCGTTGATCTGTCTAATGTTGACAGTGGGCTGTTAAAATCTCCCATTATTATTGTGTGGGTGCTTAAGTCCCTTTGTAGGTCACTCAGGACTTGCTTTATGAATCTGGGTGCTCCTGTGTTGGGTGCATATATATTTAGGATAGTTAGCTCTTCTTGTTGAATTGATCCCTTTACCATTATGTAATGGCCTTCTTTGTCTCTTTTGATCTTTGTTGGTTTAAAGTCTATTTTATCAGAGACTAGGATTGCAACCCCTGCCTTTTTTTGTTTTCCATTTTGTTGGTAGATCTTCCTCCATCCCTTTATTTTGAGTCTATGTGTGTCTCTGCCTGTGAGATGGGTTTCCTGAATACAGCACACTGATGGGTCTTAACGCCTTATCCAGTTTGCCAGTCTGTGTCTTTTAATTGGAGCATTTAGCCCATTTACATTTAAAGTTAATATTGTTATGTGTGAATTTGCTCCCGTCATTATGATGTTAGTTGGTTATTTTACTCATTAGTTGATGCAGTTTCTTCCTAGCCTCGATGGTCTTTACAATTTGGCATGTTTTTGCAGTGGGTGGTACCAGTTGTTCCTTTCCATGTTTAGTGCTTCCTTCAGGAGCTCTTTTAGGGCAGGCCTGGTGGTGACAAAATCACTCAGCATTTGCTTGTCTGTAAAGTATTTTATTTCTCCTTCACATATGAAGCTTAGTTTTGCTGGATATGAAATTCTGGGTTGAAAATTCTTTTCTTTAGGAATATTGAATATTGGCCCCCACTCTCTTCTGGCTTGTAGAGTTTCTGCTGAGAGATCAGCTGTTAGTCTGACGGGCTTCCCTTTGTGGGTAACCTGACCTTTCTCTCTGGCCGCCCTTAACATTTTTTCCTTCATTTCAACTTTGGTGAATCTGACAATTATGTGTGTTAGAGCTGCTCTTCTTGAGGAGTATCTCTGTGGCGTTCTCTGTATTTCCTGAATCTGAATGTTGGCCTGCCTTGCTAGATTGGGGAAGTTCTCCTGGATAATATCTTGCAGAGTGTTTTCCAACTTGGTTCCATTCTCCCCATCATTTTCAGGTACACCAATCAGAGGTAGATTTGGTCTTTTCACATAGTCCCAAATTTCTTGGGGGCTTTGTTCATTTCTTTTTATTCTTTTCTCTCCAAACTTCCCTTCTCGCTTCATTTCATTCATTTCATCTTCCATCACTGATGCCCTTTCTTCCAGTTGATCACATCAGCTACCGAGGCTTCTGCAATCTTCATATAGTTCTCAAAACTTGGCTTTCAGCTCCAGCAGCTCCTTTAAGCCCTTCTCTCCATTGGTTATTCTAGTTATCCATTCATCTAATTTTTTTTCAAAGTTTTTAACTCCTTTGCTATTGTTTTGAATTTCCTCCTGTAGCTCAGAGTAGTTTGATCGTCTGAAGCCTTCTTCTCTCAACTCATCAAAGTCATTCTCCATCCAGCTTTGTTCCATTGCTGGTGAGGAACTGCATTCCTTTGGAGGAGGAGAGGTGCTCTGCTTTCTAGAGTTTCCAGTTTTTCTGCTCTGTTTTTTCCCCATCTTTGTGATTTTATCTACCTTTGGTCTTTGATGATGGTGATGTACAGATGGGTTTTTGGTGTGGATGTCCTTTCTGTTTGTTAGTTTTCCTTCTACCAGACAGGACCCTCAGCTGCAGGTCTGTTGGAGTTTGCTAGAGGTCCACTCCAGACCCTGTTTGGCTGAGTGTCAGCAGTGGTGGTTGCAGAACAGGTGATTTTTGTGAGACCACAAATTCAGCTCTCTGATAGTTCCTCTGGAAGTTTTGTCTCTGAGGAGTACCTGGCTGATTGAGGTATCAGTCTGTCCCTACTGCGGGATGCCTCCCAGTTAGGCTGCTCAGGGGTCAGGGACCCACTTTAGGAGGCAGTCTGTCCATTCTCAGATCTCCAGCTGCATGCTGGGAGAACCACTACTCTCTTCAAAGCTGTCAGACAGGGACATTTAAGTCTGCAGAGATTCCTGCTGAATTTTTGTTTGTCTGTGCCCTGCCCCCAGAGGTGGAGCCCACAGAGGCAGGCAGGCCTCCTTGAGCTGTGGTGGGCTCCACCCAGTCCGAGCTTCTTGGCTGCTTGTTTACCTAAGCAAGCCTGGGCAATGGTGGGCGCCCCTCCCCCAGCCTCACTGCTGCCTTGCAGTCTGATCTCAGACTACTGTGCTAGCAATCAGTGAGATTCTGTGGGCATAGGCCCCTCCAATCCACGTGCGGGACACAATCTCCTGGTGTGCTTTTTTCCAGGCCCGTTGGAAAAGCGCAGTATTAGGGTGGGACTGACCCAATTTTCCAGGTGCCGTCTGTTACCCCTTTCTTTGACTAGGAAAGGGAACTCCCTGACCCCTTGTGCTTCCCGGGTGAGGCAATGCCTCGCCTTGCTTTGGCTCGTGCACAGTGTGCTGCACCAACTGTCCTGCACCCACTGTTTGGCACTGCCTAGTGAGATGAACTGGGTACCTCAAATGGAAATGCAGAAATCACCCGTCTTCTGTGCCACTCATGCTGGGAGCTGTAGACCGGAGCTGTTCCTATTCGGCCATCTTGGCTCCACCTTTCTGAGGGAAGAAATTTCTAAGCGACAAAGCAGTCAAGAGGAAGCAGAGGATAAAAGTTTGGTAAATTTATAATGCAATAGAAAAGAAAACCCTATTTTCTCAGGAGGAATTCGAGCCAGCTGCAGAAATTTTCATAAGTAACAAGGAGCCAAATGTTAATCACCAAGACAATGGGGAAAACATCTCCAGGGCATGTCAGAGACCTTCACAGCAGCCCTTCCCATCACAGGCCTGGAGGCCTAGGAGGAAGAAAATGATTTCATTAGCCAGGCCCAGGGCCGCCCTGCACTATGCAGCCTTGAAACGTGGTGCCCTCTGTCTCAGCTGTTTCAGCTCCAACTGCAGCTAAAAGGGGCCAACATGCAGCTCAGGCCACTGCTACAGAGGGTGCAAGCCCCAATCCTTGGTGGCTTACACATGTTGTTGAGACTGTGGGTACACAGAAGAACTGAGGTTTGGGAACTTCTGACTAGATTTCAGAGGATATATGAAAATGCCGGGATGCCCACGCAAAAGTTTGCTGCAGGGGAGAAGCCCTCATGGAAAACCTCTGCTAGGGCAGTTCAGAAGGGAAATGTGGGGTCAGAGCACCCATACAGAGTCTCCACTGGGGCACTGCCTGGTATAGCTGTGAAAAGAGGGCCACCTTCCTCCAGACTACAGAATGGTAGCTCCACTGACAGCTTGTACTGTGTGTGCGGAAAAGCCTCAGACACTCAATGCCAGCCCATGAAAGCAATCATGAGGAGAGCCGTACCCTGCAAAGCCACAAGAGTGGAGCTGCCCAAGTCCATGGGAGCCCACCTTTTGTAGCAGTGTACCCTGTATGTGAGACATGGAGTTAAAGAATATCATTTTGGAACTTTAAGGTTTAATGACTGCCTATTGGATTTTGCACTTGCATGGGGCCTTTAGCCCCTTTGTTTTGGCCAATTTCTTTAATTTGGAATGGCTGTATTTATGCAGTGCCTTTACCCCCATTATATTTAGGAAGTAACTCACTTGCTTTTGATTTTACAGGCTCATAGGTGGAAGAGACTTGCCTTGTCTCAGATGGGACTTTGGACTTGGACTTTTGAGTTAATGCTGGAATGAGTTAAGACTTTGGGGACTGTTGGAAGGGCATGACTGTGTTTTGAAATGTGAGGACATGAGATTTGGGAGGGGTCGTGGTGGAATGATATGGTTTGGCTGTGTCTCCACCCAAATCTCATCTTGAATTATAGTTCCCATAACCCCACATGTCCTGGAAGGGACTGGTGGGAGGTAATTTAATCATGCGGGCAGGTACTTTCATGCTGTTCTTGTGATAGTGAGTGAATTCTCATGAGATCTGATGGTTTTATAAGGGGCTTTCCCCCCTTCTCCTTGCTGCCTCCATGTAATGAAGAACATGTTTGCTTCCCCTTCTGTGATGATTGTAAGTTTCCTGAGGCCTCCCCAGCCATGCTGAACTGTGAGTCAATTAAACCTCTTTCCTTTATAAATTACCCAGTCTCAGGTATGTCTTTATGAGCAGCATGAGAATGGACTAATACAGCATATTTTCCCAGTGTTTTCCTAGTTACTCTAAAATATTTTCATGTTTTCACTATAAGTACTGCTCAATCCTTTTGTACTGGGATGTTTATTTCTGTAAAACAGTTAACAAAAACATGGGAATTTTTGGTTAAAGTATATTTTAAATTATATATACATATTACTATATAGTATTCCTGTTCTGTTTTGGTTGTAGCCATTCATGTTTTCACCAGTAATCTATGATATTACTTATATTCATTATACTATCCAATATTGAATATCAATTTCATCATATTCACCAATCTTGTACATGAAAAAAAATGTTCTCAATGTAGTCATAACTTGCTTTTCCCTGACTGCCAGCTCCTCTACTTTTTGCCTGCTCCTCTATTTCATTTGCCTTATATTTGTCAGCTTATAGAATCTATTTGTATACAAATGTTGCAAATTATTTATTTGCATTTTGACTTTATGTAGCTCTTGGTATGGTATTATTTCATTTAATGTATATATATATATATACATATTTATATATACACATATATACAAATATATATACATTTGCTTACACCCTATGTGTTTTCAACCTTGCTTAAAAGCTGAACATGCCAGAAGACTATACAAAGCATCTTAAATTTTTTTTCTAAATATTTTTCATGATTTCTTATGTTTTCATCTAAATTTTCAAACTTTGATGCATTTGAAATCTATGCTCTTATATGGTAGAGAGAATGTGTCTGTATTTTTTTTCTTTCATCAGGCAAGCCAATTATACCAGGACATTTATTAATCCTTTTTTGGATTTTTTGTTGTATAAATTTAAGATACACAGCTTGATGTTTTGATATAAACATAGTGAAGTAATTACTATAGGTTAAAAAATTTAACATATCTATTACCTTCCATAGTTACCTTTCATAAAGTTACTGTGAAATTCATACATTTTAGGTAAGAGCACCTAAAATCTATTCGCTAAGAAAATTCTCAATATTTAATACATTATCAATTATAGTCCTCCTGCTATACATTAGATCTCTAGACTTATTTATCTTACATAACTGTAAATTTGTACCCTTTGACCCATATCTTTCCATTTCCACTGCCTGATTTGTGGTAAATTCCTTTCTACTCTCCACTTACATGTAGTCAACTTTTTTGTTTCTAGATTATACATATAAGTGAGATCATTTTTTTTCTTTGTCTTGCTTATTTCATTTAGCATAATGTCCTTTCGGTGCATCTATATTTTTGCAAATGGTAGTATATTATTTTGTAAGACTGAATAATATTCCATTGGTGGAATATTATTTCACAATTTCTTTGTCCATTTATCTGTCGATAAACACCTAGGTTGATTTCATGTCTTGGCTATTGTGACTAGTGTTGCAATGAAAATGGGAGTGCAGATATCTCAAGGTATTTATTACATTTTCTGTGGGTATGTACCCAGAAGAGGGATTGCTGGGTCATATGATAGTTCTAGTGAATAATCTTCTTGTCAACTATGTCCAAACTCAGTCATAATTCATCTACTAAAGATGTTTTTTCCTCCAAAAACTCTATTTTTAAATTTCAGGACTTCTTAAATTATTTCATATCTAACAATAATTATTTCTTTTTAGGGCTTTTTGGTTAGTTGTCAATTGATTTAGCAATGTTTTTTCTTCCTCTGTTAGTGGTATTTTCTTTCACTACATAAAAAAATACACATTTCAAAATGTTTCTTATTTTATTCATATACTTTGGAAGTGTGAAAAAAGTAAAAGGCATAAGCATATATGTTCATTTCTGCTTGAACTGCTGACTCTGTGATAAAATGCAGTTCTTCTGAATAATTCTTTGCAGATAAAACAGGATAGAGCACTCGGCCCCCTGCATCTCTGATCTGAGTCACTGCATTCCTTAAAAGACAAATGACCTTGGCCTGGCCTCTTCCTACACATAAGATGATGTCTGACAGTGATAGTGATTATGCTTCTCCAATCTATAATTGAATGTTATTTCATAATCTATAACCAGATGTACTCTTATACCCAAACTTTGATGTGATTTTGCACATACTGAATCTTCACCACCAGTATATAAACTGTGATTTAACAGACTGTCTTGGAGCAGTCTGACAGAACTGCTCCCAGGATACAGGCCTCAGTCTGTAATCCTCAGAAAGACTTCTGAATAAAACTAACCTTAATTTTTTAAGGCTTAATTTTATTTTATTTAGTCAACAGAAGTTTATGTGACTAAGTTGGTTTAGCCCCAGTCCCCTGGGGCCCCCAATTCATTAGCTTCTTCCTGTATTAACATTGGAGAGACCAGAGATCCACTCATTGTCTCAGCTTGCATCACACTCCATCTACACTACGAGATGTGTATGTGTGTTCCCTCTAGCGTGTAAGTTCACACAAAGTTTAGCTCCAGCTTTTTCAGACTATGTTTCAGGTATATGTTCAAGTAGGGATCCTAACTGCAGCCTCTTGCATAGTGGGGCATTTTGTCTCCATCACTGTGCAGGAGCAGAAGACTCAGCCACCTTTGCTTGCTTCTGACCCAGCCAAAGAGTCCTACAGTTTCATCCTATTTCCACATTATTTTCTCTTTAATTTCTCATAGAGGTATTTGTTTAGTTTTAAGCCTAAACATGTCCTCTTAGATTTCCCTACTTATATTTTATGCATTCTTGCTTTGTCTTTGTTGTGGACACAAAATCTGACACTGTCTTAACTAGAAATTATTTACTACTGCCAAATCAAAATGACTCCCAAAGTTCCTTAAGTGTTGGGTCTACTGATCGAATTAATTTTGTTCTAACATGATATTTGGAATAAAGAGCAGGTATACTCACTTTATTGGGCCTCACTTTATTGCACAGAGCAGATATTGCATTTGTTACAAATTGAAAGTTTGTGGCAATCTTGTGCTCAGCAAGTCCATTGGCACTGTACCATTTTCCCACAGCTTGTGCTCACTTCCTGTCTCTTTGTCACATTTTGATAAACTCCCAATATTTCACACTTTTTAATAATTCATGTATTTGTTATGGTAATCCATGATCGGTGATCTTTAATATTACTATTTTAATTGTTTTGGGGTACCACAAACTGTGCCCATATAAGGCAGTGAACTTAATAAATGTTGTATGTTTTCTGACTGCTCCACTCACTGGCCATTCCCCTGTCTCTCCCTGTCTTCAAGCTTCCCTATGTCTATTGTCTGAGACACAACAATATTCAAATTAGGCCAGGTAATAACCAAACAATGTCCTTAAGTGTTCAAGTGAAAGGAAGAGTCACATGTCTCTCACTTTAAGTCAAAAACCAGAAATGATTAAGTTTAATAAGGAAGGCATGTCAAAAGCCAAGATAGTCTGAAAGCCAGGCCTCTTGTGCCAAACAGCCAAGCTGTGAATGCAAACGAAAAGTTCTGGAAAGAAATGAAATGTACTACTCTAGTGAACACAGGACTAATAAGAAAGTGAAATAGCCTTATGACTGATATGGAGAAAGTTTTAGTGATCTGATGAGAAGATCAAACCAACTACAACCTTCCCTTAAGCCAAAGCCTAATCCAGACCAAGGCCTTAACTCTCTTAAATTGTCGGAAAGCTAAGAGAGGTGAGGAAGCTGCAGAATAAAAGTTGGGAACTAGCAGAAGTTGGTTCATGAAGTTTAGGGAAAGAAGCCTTTTCTATAACATAAAAGTGCAAGGTGAAGCAGCAAGTGCTGATAAAGAAGCTGCAGCGATTTATTCAGAAGATCTAGCTAAGATCACTGATGAAGGTGACTACACTAAACAACAGTTTTCAGTGTAGACAAAACAGCCTTCTATTAGAAGAAGACATGATCTAGGGCTTTCATAGCTAGAGAGGAGAAGTCATATCCTTCAAAGTTTCAAGGGACGTGCTGACTGTCTTGTCAGGGAGTCATACACCTAGTGAGTTTAGGTTTAAGCCAATGCTCATTTATCTTTTTTAAAATCCTAGGGACCTTAAGAATTATGCTAAATCTACTGTGTCTGTGCTCTGTAAATGGAACAACAAAGCCTAGATGACAGTATATCTGTTTACAGCATGGTTTACTGAATATTTTAAGCCCAGTGTTGAGACCTACTGATTAGAAAGAAAGATTTCTTTCAAAATATTACTGGTCATTGACAGTACACCTTGTCAGTCAAGAACTTTGATGGAGAAGTACAAGGAGATTAATATTGTTTTCATGGACTGTATCCTATGCCAAATACAGCCTTACAAAATGTAATTCTTGATAACACTTGAAAATTGAAATGGATATTCTGCAGCCCATGGATCAAAGAGCAATTTCAAATTTCAAGTCTTATTATTTAAGAATTACATTTTGTAAGGCTTTACTTGCCCCAGATAGTGATTCCTCTGATGGATCTGGGTAAAGTAAATTAAAAACCTTCTGAAAAGGATTCATCATTCTAGATGACAGTAAGAACATTTTTCATTCATGGGAGGATGTCAAAATATCAACATTAATAGGTGTTTGAAAGAAGTTGATTCCAACCCACTTGGATGACTTTGAGGAGGTCAAGCCTTCAGTAGAGAAAGTAACTGCAGATGTGGTAGAAATAGCAAAAGAACTAGAATTAGAAGTGAAGTCTGAAATGGGATTGAGCTGCTGTAATATCATGATCAAACCTGAAGGGATGAGGTAATGTTTCTTATGGATGAGCAAAGAGAGCAGTTTCTTGAGATGGAATCTACTCCTGGTGAAGATGCTCTTACATCATTGAAATGACAACAAAGGATTTGGAATATTCTAAAAACTTAGTTGATAAAACAGCGGTAGTCTTTGAGAGGATTATCTCTAATTTGGAAAAAATCCTAGTCTGAGTAAAATACTATCAAACAGCATGAAATACCACACAAATACCTTTCATGAAAGGAAAAGTCAATTGATATAATGAACTTTATTGTCATTTCATGTTAAGAAATTACCAAAACCACTCCAATCTTCAGCAACCACCGTCCTGATCAGTCAGCAGCCATCAATATGCAGAAAAGCCCTTCATCAGAAAAAGAGTACAACTTGCTGAAGGCTCAGATGACCACTAGCACTTTTTAGCAATAAAGTGTTTTTAATTAATGTATATATAATGTTTTAGACACAGTGCTATTGCACTTAGCATACTATAGTATGGTATAAATATAACTTTTATATGCGGGAGACACCAAAAAATTTGTGTGAATTACTTTATTGCAATATTCACTTTATTGTGGTAGTCTGGAACTGAAACCCCAATATCTCTAAGGTATGCCTGTAGTTGTATAGTATGCTATAATATTTTGTAAATCATCTTCACTATAATTTTTCAAATTATTATTGGTTTTTATAGCAACTTAGAAGTTCAAATCTAAAATACATCATGAGGATACCCATTGGTTATATTAACTATATATCAATTTATAAAGGCTTAACAATTTTAAGAAATTGCCATTCTAGGAATAGGTTATATCTCTCTATTGTGGAAATTTTATTTCCTGCTACAGAAATTTATAATGTCTATACTGTTTTAGTTAATTTAACCCAAATGTTTTTTAAAACTATTGTGAATGGATATCTTCTCTAAGTGATTAATTTAGGGAGGCTGAGGTGGGCATATCACCTGAGGTCAGGAGTTCAATACCAGCCTGGCCAACATGGCAAAACCCTATCTCTACTAAAAATAGAAAAATTACCCGAGCGTGGTGGCATGTGCCTGTAATCCTAGCTACCCAGGAGGCTGAGGCAGGAGAATCACTGGAACCTGGGGGGAAGGAGGCTGCAGTGAGCCGAGATTGTGCCACTGTACTCCAGCCTGAGCAACAGAGCAAGGTGCCATCTCAAAAAAAAAAAAAAAAGAAGATAGCTACTCATCTTTGTATATATAATTTTTATAAAAGAACCATTGTAATTTTTCGAATTCTAAAATATTTTACTAGAGTCTTTTAATGGAATCAGATGATAATTGTATAATGTAGAGCTAAAAATCAGATTGGAAAAATCATACTTTTCCAATATTTATACCATGTATTAAATTTTTACATTTTTTATTAAATATAACTTCTATAATGGTGAATAATATTAGTCATAAAAGTGTTACTGTTATAACCCTAATAGTAGTTTTAACATTTCACAATTTATATATTTACTCTTGATTTTTGTTTGAGAAAGATTTATTATTTAAAGTAGTTTTCTTCTATTCATAGTTAAAGTAGAGCTTCAATTAGAAATGGTTGTTGAATTTCATCAATGTCATCTCAGCATCTATTGATGCAAACATATTGTTTACTTCTTTGTCACATTGATGTAATCAATTATTCTGGTATTCTTTGTAGTGGTAACCATATGCAGTTTCATACTTGGTCATTGTGAAGTAGTATTTTTAATACACTTCTGGATTTGCTTTGCTATTATTTTATAAAGTGTATTTGCTCTATCTCTATTAAGAGATTTCCACAATATCTATCAGACTTTGGCATTAAGGTTATCTAGGAATCCTAATTAGAATTAAGGCATTTTCCATATTTTTCTACAACTTAGATTAAACAACATAGGGAATGTTGTTTTTAAAATTTGAACATAATTTACCTTTAAGACCATGTTTATCTTTATTTTTCAGCCCCATCGTGGTTATTATTCTCTCACTTTTTCTTCCATTACTCACAGCAATTTTGGTTTATTCTACCAAGAAATACTCATTTTATTTAAAACGTGCTCCACAAATTTTCAAAAAGTAGCCTCATATGATTCATAAGTTTTTTTCTTGAAAATACATGTTAATCAACTTTTAAGTATTCCAAGAACACAAGAAAATTCTCTTTCTGAAATATATATGTATCTATGTATATCTATTAAAATAAAATTATTGAGTATATTATTTACCTAACTCTCCTTGTCAACTTGACATGTCAAATTCTACATGAGGTATTATATTATCAACTACTATAAATTACATTTTTATACATGCTTCTCTGTGTTCTTAGGCGTTTATAGATTTGTCTGGTACATTGTTTGGTGCATAAAGTTTTATGGCTATAGATTATTCTCAGCTTTCACCTTTTATTATTTTATAGTAAAAATCTTTGTCCTGTTTAATGACATTGTCCTTGGAGTCTGTTCTGTCTTATGTTAATACAGCCACTTTTGCTTTCGTTTTGTTTATATTTGCCTGAAATATCTTTGCCCATATCTTTGTATTCAAACTTTCTTTTCCATCAGTTCTACTTAATGGAAGTTCATAACCTAAACTTTATGCCTAATCTTTCCTTCTCAGTTTTTTGAGTCCTCTTAGATTAATCACCATTTTTCTTTTCCTATTCAAATGGATTAAAAAAATAAAACTCCAACAAAATTCAGGCTTATATTGATACAAGAGATAAATTTAAAAGAAAACATAGAAAAGCTGTGTGCTCCTTGGCACCTACAAAGGATAGACAGTAAGGTCTCTCAAACTTGGTGGACCAGTAAGAAGTGGGAGGCAACTGGGCTAAAAACCATCCCTCTTCTCTGAGGTATGAAAATGAAGCCTGACTGTAGACAAACTCTCTGATTACCATATGTTTAAAAAATCATGTAAGTTTTGCTAGAGATTTCATACTCTTATTTCCTCACCTATAAACCATAGCGTGGGAACTCGATTTCTTCTTGTTCAGCCCACCTATAGCCACATCTAAACAGAGATTCCTAATCCCTAGAGAGGCACCTTTCATCTTGGTACAAAAGCAGGCCTGTAATTTTCAGAGAACCACGTTCTAGATGTGATCTGGTATCAGATTTATTAACTTATTTTTTTTTCCTTTTTGGACAAAACCTTTAGGCAAAAAATATAATTCAACCTAGGAATTAAATCAGTAATCATTTGAAGCAAAATTCCCAGAAAACTTCCAAGTTGTCCTTCAGCTTGTTATCATAAATTTTTTTGGAGGGGAAGGAATCATAATGCTGAGAGCAAACTTTTTCCCTACTTCTAATGGGCCCTTCCTTGTGGAGGAAGCTCCATTATATGGTTAAATGTGTGGTCAATCCTTACTTCCTTGCTCCTTTCAAGGGGAAGAGGTGAGTTTAGGAGAGGACAATGGGCATGTCTATCTCAGTTGCTTCTGCTTCCCCCTCTTAGAAAGCAACAGAGATGGCAGGGCACGGTGGCTCACACCTGTAATCCCAGCACTTTGGGAGGCTGAGGCAGGCGGATCATGAGGTCAGGAGATCGAGACCATCCTGGCCAACATGATGAAACTCGGTCTCTACTAATATACAAAAAAAAAAATAGCTGCGTGTGGTGGCACGTGCCTGTAGTCCCAGCTACTTGGGAGGGCTGAGGCAGGGGAATCACTTGAATCCAGGAGGTGGAGGTTTCAGTGAGCCGAGATCGCACCACTGCACTCCAGCCTGGTGACAGAGCAAGACTCCATCTTAAAAAAAAAAAAGAAAAGAAAACAAGCAAGCAACAGAGATAAAACAGCATACATTATGCGTTCTTCATTTGTGCTTCACATTCTAAAGGTTTAGGCCTGTCCCTGCCAAGTATAGTGGTTCGGTACATAGAGGTAATTTTACTTCAGAAAAATGAAACATTGGGTTAAAAACAGATTTGGTAAAGAAGTGGAAATTGGGAAATGCAATGCCACCAAAATTCTAGTTGACACTTGGTGGTTTGCAACAGTTTTGATTGTTCTATGTGGATGGTTTTTGAAGTTAACTAGTAACTCCATACCCAAGAAGATTTTAAGTTCTAGGTCACCTATGATATTTTCATGGAAAAACTCCTTTCCTGGAGTATTGTAATTTAGTACTAACTAATGTGTTCTAAAAATGTCACTTTCAGTACTAGGAGTTCTATGATCTGTTTCCATGTTGAAACTGACTTTCCCTGCTGATTACTGGATGGTTTGAATGAATTAGCTAGCCTTACACAACTATGCTGAGCCTTTGCAAGTTCTAGGAAGTCTTAGGAGTCTCAACAAGAAAAATTAGCCATTGTAGGGTCTTACCATTCTTACAAAGGCAAATCAATCAGAATCAGCAAAAGCTCAAACTTTAGATGTTTTAGTTTCTAAAGAACAGGCTTCTGCAACTTTCCCTTGGTCTATGTTAGTCCAATATTTGCTGAGCTGGTTTGGAGCAAGGATTGCATTTTTAAAAAGGAGTCTTTCATTTTGCAGCCATCTTAGAAATTGGGAGGCAAGGCTGGGGGCAGTGGCTGAGGCCTCTAATCCCAGCACTTTGGGAGGCTGAAGCGGGCGGATCACGAGGTCAGGAAATCGAGGCCATCCTGGCTAACGCGGTGAAACCCCGTCTCTACTAAAAAAAAATACAAAAAAATTAGCCGGGCGTGGTGGCAGGTGCCAGTAGTCCCAGCTACTCAGGAGGCTGAGGCAGGAGAATAGCGTGAACCTGGGAGGTGGAGCTTGCAGTGAGCTGAGATCGCGCCACTGCACTCCAGCCTGGGCAACAGAGCGAGACTCCGTCAAAAAAAAAAAGAAAAGAAAAGAAAAAAAGAAAAGAAAAGAAAAGAAAAAAGGAAGGAAGGAAGGAAGGAAGGAAGGAAGGAAGGAAGGAAGGAAGGAAGGAAGGAAGGAAGGAAAAAAAATTAGGAAGCAGAACACAAATGTATTTTTTTCACATTTTTTTTAGGCTCGTCTTCTAACAACTAAGATTCATTTCTCCTAAAAATAACTAATCTGCACACACATAAGCCACCCCATTTATGTTGTTTTTCATGTTGTTTTTTATGTTTTTTAAACTACATTCACTTCCACAGGAGTAATCTGAGAAAGGGCTAAATTCTTCAACTCAGGTGACTTTTATGAGCTCTTAAAGGTTGCTTTCCCTGCATGTTTCCAGCTTGGCTCAGTATATTTATACATGTTCTAACTATGGATTTTAGCTAATTCACTCATAATAAGAGAGAGATTTTATAAATCAACAAAAAGTAAAGGGAGCCACATCAGAAATAGAATGTGCCATATTCTCTGCTTGGAGCAAGAAAACAAACTCAGTTTATTACAGACACAAAGACTAAAACAGCAATTCAAAAAGCTTGTTCTTAAAACACTATCTGAAAAGTCAAATTTGCACATAAAATAAAAAAAGTGGAAGGTATTAACAAAGGTGTGAAAGTATAGATCAGCTTTGCTTTTATATCAAGAGTGGTAAAGGGTGAAAACCAAAGAAAGAAAGACAAAAGTATTAAGTTCAGGGTGAAAACAGAGATTTCCCTAGGAGAAAGGTGCACATATTAAGAGACAACCAGGTAGACATGAAGATTAGTTTCTATCTTAGAGATCACGATACGCAAATAGAAAGAGAAAACAATATACTCACTTCTAGCTTCTCTTAAAATATCTATGGGAAAGGGGGAAATTTGGATGCCATTAAATCAGTAAAAGTTGTAGGGAACTAGAAAAATTTATTAATTGGCTTCTCGAAAGAAAAGCCAAATCTGAAATAATCTCCAGGAGCGGCCAGAGTCTAAGAAAGGATTCATGGTAGCTTCTTAAAGACATGAAAAGATAATTTAGAGTAATAGCAATTGAGGAGCTACCCTGTACAAGTGAAGATGGCTTTACAAAGTGGTTGCAGAAAATCTGGCAAGATTGGGTATGGGAAGAACAAAGAGATCAGTGGAAAAGAAAAAGAAAAATCCACACCATCAATAAAGCATAGGTATTTGAGTTTCAAAGTGATAGAACCATAATAAAATGAGCATATGAATATTTACTGTGCCTTAGATTAAGACCTTAAGGCCAACATAGGAAAGGTGAAATATAGAAAAAGACAGCAGGCAGGACAATCACAGATTACATTCAGGCCTGGGTTGAATGTTTCTGAGGGCAGTATATTTCCTGTGTGGGATTATCTAATTCAAATAAAAGAAGAGCTAAGCATGTTGGCATGCGCCTGTAGTCTCTGTTTCTCAGGAGGCTGAGGCAGGAGGATCACTTGAGGCCAAGAGTTCTATGCTGTTGTGTGCTATTGTGCTATTATTGCATGTGTGAATAGCCACTGCACTCCAGCCTGGACAGCATAGTGAGATGCCCATTACTAAAAGGAGTAATAATAGTTTTTTTAATAAAAAGAAGCACAGGAGTTTGTCAAACCGTGAATGCTTTTATCAGACCCCAAATTTCTGAATATCCTTTTTCTCACTAAAAGAGAATGCAAAACAAAATTTAGAGGATGATATTAGAAAATCACATATCTGGGCCATAAAGCAAAATAAAAAAAAAAAGCATGAATGCACAGAATGCTAGTGTTATGGTTTGAATGTGTCTCTTCCAAAATTCAGGTGTTGCCAATGTGATAATGTTAAGAGGCGGGGCTTTAAGAGGTGATTAGGTCATGAGGGCTTCTCCCTCACTGGGATTAGGTGCCTTTATATAAGGGCCTGCTGTTCTGCCTTCTGCTGTGTGAGAATGCAGCAAGAAGGCCCTCATGAGATGCTGGCAGCTTGATCTTGGACTTCCCTCCAGAACTGTGAGAAATGATTTTTTTTTAATTAATTATCCAGTCTCAGGTATTCTGTTATCGTAGTAGAAATGGACTAGCCAGCAAATTATACTGGCCCTATGTGTAATCAAGGAAAAAGAGAGCTAAACATCAGTTTAAGAAGCAGGTTAGGTTTCAAGAAACTACTGAGTCTTCTTGAAGATGGTATAGGCAGGTGAAGGGGTGAGGGATAAAATATTACCTATTGTGTACAAAGTACCCTGTTCAGGTGATGGGTACACTAAAAGCCCAGATTTCACCATTATACAATATATCCATGTAATACAACTGCACTTGTGCCCCCTAAATTTATAAAAATAGTGTAGTATAGAAATAACAAAGGTAAATGGGCCATCATATCACATCACTTTAGGAAAATAAGTAGAAATAAATGCTAATCCATACTTAGTATGTTCAAAAATTATAGAAAGCCAGTGTCTTGAAAAACAAACTCCAGTGGCATAGATCTTCACTAGCTTCTAAGAGCAACAACAACCTCAGTTGATTAACCTGGAGAAGGTTATTCTCCAGCTGAAACGAATGTGGTGATGAGCGAGACTACTTCCCTAAGAAGCAGGTTGTATACAAGAGAGTCTCAAGCCTAACAGCATACTGGAATCACCTGGAGAGCTTTTTAAAACTACTGCATTCACAGGCATACTTCAGAGATTCTGATTAATTAACGTGGGGGTAGGGCCTAGTCATCAGTACTTTTAAAAGCTCTCCAGGTGAGTCTAATGTGCAGCCATCGTTAAGAACTACTGTTATATAAGCATGAGCAAATGATTCTCAACCCTGGAGGTGTGTTAGACTCTCATAGAAAGCTACTAAAATAAATCCAAGCTTGTACCCAAAGCCAGAGGGTGAGGTCTGGATACCAATATTTTTGCACCGCTTCCCCCAGTAATTCTAAGTCACAGCCAGAGTGGATGAACACGGGCTCAAGCAATCCACAGCAAGAGGCATTGGAGGCAGTGATTGGTCACAGGCTAAAAAATCCCTGCGATTTATCTCTGTATTTAAATACTGAGATGCCAGAAACACAAGGCTCAAATGGAAAATGGAAATACAAAGCTTTTCAATACGGAAGAAAATCACTTTGATTAAGACCTAGATGATTGAAAATTCTAAGACTGGAAAGTTCTAACTTATGAAAAAATTCTACAATATTTCAAATCCTATTCTTCGAGAGAAGAGACAGTTTTTATGCGATTTCCCCCTAAATATAGTGCCTTTGACCCAGAAGCTAATATAAATGTTATATTTTTCTTCATTTTCTTATTTATTCACTGTGGCTACTATATAGAAATACAATTGATTTTGTATAATAACCTTGAATTCAGTGAGCAGTCTAGATGGATTAATTTTCAGTTGTTGACTCTATGTTCAAAATTATCTGTGCAAAATGACATGTTATTCCTTTTCCATCTACTTATTTATCTTGACTTTTTGTATTGGCTGAGACTTCTAGCAAAAATATTGATTAGAAGTGTTGATAATATTTTTTAATAAGTTTTAATTTCTTTTCTTTTCTTTTTTTTTTTTTTTGAGACAGAGTTTCGCTCTTGTTGCCCAGGCTGGACTGCAACGGTGCGATCTCGGCTCACTGCAACCTCCGCCTCCCAGGTTAAAGTAATTCTCCTGCCTCAGCCTCCCGAGTAGCTGGGATTACAGGCACCTGCCACAACGCCCGGCTAATTTTTGTATTTTTAGTAGAGATGGGGTTTCACCATGTTGGCCAGGCTGGTCTCAAACTCCTGACCTCGTGATCCACCCACCTCGGCCTCCCAAAGTGCTGAGATTACAGACATGAGCCACTGCGTCCGGCCCTTTCATCCCTTCTATAAGGGCATTTATTTATGTTTCCTCTCTTCTGACCTCCTCGGGCAATATCACCAAGTGTTTATTAGTTCCATTCAAATTATTTTCTTATTTCTATTTTTTTATTTGTTTTGCTATTCTTTTCCTTATTTCTTGAGATGTGTAACATCACTGATATGCAGTCATTATCTTCTTCAAATATATGCATTTAATTCTATACATTCCCCTTAATGTTTCAGTATGCTACATTTGTTACACAATTAGATAGGTTTGTCAGAGTTTGAATTCCTTCCTGGGATCCCCACTTCAATCTCCTAAATGATTTTTAAAAGTTTAACTTTTTATGTTGTAAAATCTGTGTGTCTGACAAATGCATAATGCCATGTATACACCATTACAGGATTATACAGAATAGTTCGGCTTCCCTAAAAAAGACTCCTGTGTTTCACATGTCCAAACCTCCCCCACTCCCCCAGAACCCTTGTCAGCTACTGATCTTTTTGTTTCTATTGATTTGTCTCTTTCAGAATATCATATAGTTTAAACAGTAAAGTATGTAGCCCTTTCAGACTGACTTTTTTTCACTTAACAACTTGCATTTAAGGTTTATCCATATTTTTCCATGGCTTGATAGCTTTTTTGTTTTAATCACTGAATAATATTTGATTACATGGATGCACCACGACGTTTTGTTTCTGTTCACCTATTGAAGGACAACTTGATGGCTTCCAGTTTCCAATTGTGAATAAAGCCTCTATAAACATTTATGTACAGTTTTTATGTGTACAAAAGCTTCAAATCAGTTGGGTAAATATATATAAGCACAAAGGTTAGATCTTATATTAAAAATAAACTGCCAAACTGTTTTCTAAGGTGGCTGTGCCATTAGAAGATAGTTCCCACCATAAATGAGTAAAAAGTTCTTTTTGCTCCTCTACCTCACAAGCATTTGCTTTTGTCAGTTTAAAAAAGTGTTCAGTCCTTCTAGTAGGCTAGTATAGTGGTATCTCATTGTTACTTTAATTTGTAATTCCTTCATGACAAATATTAGAAACTTTCATAATTTTCTACCATCTGTATATCTTCTAGAGATTTTTTTCAGATCTTTTGCCCATTTTTTAATCAGGTTGTTTTCTTATTGGTAAGTTGTAAAGGTATTTTGTATATTTTGAATACAAATTCTTTATCAGCTATAGGATTTATAAACTTTGTTTTCTGGTCCGTGGCTTGTCTTTTCATTCACTTAAAAGTATCTTTCACAGAAAAGGGGTTTTAAATAACATATCAATTTTTTTCTTTCATGGACTGTTCTTTTGATGTTGTGTCTAAAAACTGATGCTCAAAGTTATCTAGATATTTTCTTATGTTTTCTTCTAGAAGTTTTTTAGGTTTCCAAGTTTTATAGTTTAGCGTTTAGGTTTATGGTACAATTTGAGTTAATTTTTGCAAAAGCTATAAAGCTTGTATGTAGGATTACATTTTGCATATGGATTTTCAATTGTTCCAGCTTCATTTGCTTAAAAACTATCCTTTCTGAACTGAATTGTCTTGGTTGCTTTATCACGGATCAATAAATTATAACTGTGAGTTTCCATATCTAGACTCTTTGTTCTGTTCCATTTATCTATGTTTATCCTTTCTCCAATACCATGATGTCTAGCTTACAGTTGGCTATTCAGTAAACTTGAAGTAGGGTATGTCAGTCCCCAAGTTTTGTTGTTCTTTGGTGTTGTGTTAGCTATTGTAGAGATCTCACCTTTTCATATAGACTTCAGCTCCATTTGTCAGTATCTGCAAAATAGTTGCTGGGATTTTTATTGGGCTTGCATTGAGTGTGTGACACATAGATGCTGCTGTGACCCATAGATGCTGCACATGCTTTGTTAGGTTTATCACAGTGTTTCAGTTTTGAGGAGGGATGCTAACAATATTGGTATTGTTTTTAAACTTCAAATTCCAATTGTTTCTAAGAATTGTTTGTATGTAGGAAGGTAATCAACATTTGTCTATTGACCTTACAGGCTGAAACTGTGCTATAATCTCTTATTTGTTCCAGAAGTACTTTTTTGTCAATTATTTGTGGTTTTCTATATAGACAAGTATTAACTGTACTTTTTTTGTACATGTTCTCTATTTAAAGAAGTTCCCCACTTTTCCTAGTTGGCTAAGAGTGTTTATCATGAACATGTGTTTGACTTTGTCAAGTGTTTTTTTTTTCCTGTGTCAAATGATTATAATTGTATAATTTTTCTTTTTTAGCTTGTTGATATGATGGATTATGTTATTTTATTTTCAAATGAACTAGCCTTGCATACCTGGAATAAATCTCATTTGGTCATGGTGTATAATTCTTTTCATGCTTTGTTAGATTTAATTTGCCCATGTGTTAAGAATTTTTGTATCTGTTCTTCACAAGATGGCAGGAAGAAGTGCCAAGGGAAGAAGGAAGAGCCCCCTAAAAAATGATCAGATTTTGTCAAAACTCATTCACTATCACAAGAGAAGCATGGAGGAAACTACCCCATGATTCAGTTACCTCCGCTTGGTTTCTCTGTTCACACATGCTGATTATGGGGATCGCAATTCAAGATTAGATTTGGGTGGGAACGCAAAGCCTGACTATATTAGGAAGTGTTCCCTATATATCTATTTTTTGAACAGTATTGTAGAAAACTATTATTTCTTAAATGTTTCGTGGAATTCACTGGTGAAGTCTGGGACTGCAGCTTTCTTTTTTGCAGGTATTAATTATTCAAATTCTTTAATCAATATATACCTATTCAGATTATCTGTTTCTTCTTATGAGGATTTTCTAGTTTTTATCTTTCAAGATATTGATTAATTTTATCAAAGTTATCAAATTTTTTGGCATACAGTCATTTGTAGTATTCCTTGATTATCCTTCTAATACCCATGAGATGACCCTTCTTTTATTTCTGATATTGGTAATTTTTATCTTCTCTTTTTTTCTTGGTTTAAGTACTTACAGGTTTATCAATTTTATCAATCTCTTCAAAAAAGAAGCTTGAATTTTTTATTTTCTCTGTTTTACTGATTTTAATTACATTAACTTCTGCTCTGTTTATTTCTTCTGCTTGCTTTGTTTAAATTGCCCTCTGTTCTCTATTTTCCTAATATGGAACTTAGATTATTAACTTTAGGTCTTTCTTCTAATATATGCATTTAATGCTATAGATTACCCTCTATTCATTGCTTGCTGCATTTCACAACTTTTGATAAGTTGTATTTTCATTTTCATTTAATTCAAAACACTTTTTAATTTCTCTTGAGGCTTCTTTGACCAAAGTGGTATTTAGAAATATGTTGAATCTGTATTCTTACAGACCTTTTGCCTCCTTGATTTAGTAATTACTGATAAAGGAGTGTTAAAGTCTCTAACTATAATAGTGGATTTATACATAAACTTAAGATTTTTTTCTCTTCTTGTGTAATTAACCACATTGTCATTATATAATACCCTATTTATAACCAACAATTTTCCTTGTTTGAACTCTGCCTTGTCTGAAATTTATATAATTACTCCAGCTTTCTTTCGAATAGTACTAACATGGTTGTTAACATTTAAAGTAGGTTCTTATAGATAATATGTTTGGGTCTTGTTGGTTCCCCCCAATTCTGGCAATCTATTTTTTAATTGATTTAAGTGACTCACATATGAAATGATTATTGATACAGTTGAATTAATATCTTTCTATTATTTTAATGTGTTCCTTAAAGTTAATATGTTGAAAACTTGATCCCCAATCTATTGGTGTTGCAAGGTAGGGCCTGTTGGGAGGTGAAGCCTAATGGGAGATGTTTGGATCCTGTGAGCACCTCTCTTATGAGTGAATTAATGCTGTTAATACAAGAGTAGATTTGTTATAGCAGGAGTAGGTCTCTTATATAAAGGATGAGTTGAGTCCCCTTTTGCCCTCTGCCCTCCTGCCCATGGGATGATGCAGCAAGAAGGCCCTCAGAAGATGCTGGCCTGTCAGTCTTGGGCTTCCCAGCCTCAAGAACCATGAGTCAATAAATTACAGCTCTTTATAAATTAACCAGTCTGTGTTATTGTTATAGCAACTCAAAAGGACTAAGACACATTTATTATATTTGTAACTATTTTCTATTTGTTGCTCTTTTTTCTTTTTTTCCCCTTCTTTCTGCCTTTTCTAATTTTAAATGAATATTTTATTATTTCAATCTCTCTCCTCTCTTGCTATTCGAATATACTTTTTAAGATTTTTGAGTTGTTGCCTGAAAAATTTGAAGTATAATCACAACTAATCTGGATCCACTTTTAAATAGCAATGTATCCCTTCATGTATAATGAAGATACTTTATACCAAGTACTTTATTACAAGGCCCTTTATGAGTTGAATTATGGAATTCAACTCAAATTTCTGCCCCAAATTTGTTGAAGTCCTAATCCTTTTTTCTCTTTTTAAAAAACCTTATTCCTTTTTTCCTGTGCCTTTCAATTCAAAAAGTTTCTAGTGACATGTCTACAAGCGCATTAATTCCCCCCTCCCCCATCCCCATTTTGGTCATACCCAGTATACCAATAGACTCATTGAAGGTGTTAACCCTGAAAATCTAAGATAGGTCTCAGTTAACTTCGAAAATTTATTTTGCCAAATTTGAGGACATGCGCCCATGACACAGCCTCAGGAAGTCCTGATGACATGTACCCAAGGTGGTCAGAGCACATTTTCGTTTTATACATTTTAGGGAGACATGAGATATCAATCAACATATGTAGATGAACATTGGCTTGGTGTGGAAAGGTGGGACAACTCAAAGCAGGAGGAGGCTTCCAGGTCATAGGTCTGTAAGAGACAAATGGTTGAATTCTTTTGAGTTTCTGATTAGCCTCTCCAAAGGAAGCCATCAAATATGTATTTATCTCAGTAAGAAGTGGGGTGAATTTGAATAGAATGGGGGGCAGGTTTTCCCTAAGCAGTTCCCAGCTTGACTTTTCCCTTTAGCTTAGTGATGTTGGCGGCCCAAAATATTTTCCTTTTATAAAGGTATTCTTCATTTTTGTTACAGTATTTTTTCTCATTTCTAACATTTTCTTTTGATTCTTTCTTAGGGTTCCCATCTTTCTGTTTACATTACACATTTTTCTTGTATATTGTCTATTTTTCCACTGAAGTCCTTTACATATTATTCATAGCTATTATTCATAACTATTACCCTCTGAAAATTCCAAAATCTGTATAAAAATCTGAGTCTGGTTCTAATGCTTTCTTTGCGTCTTCTTACTACATTTTTTTCTTGCTTTGTAAAAGGACTTATCCTTTTCTATTACCAGCTGGAGATGATGTATCAGGCAATTGGAATTTAGGTAGAAGTCCTCTAGTGCGAGATTTTATAATAATCTGGCTATGAGCTGGGTTTTGCTTAATGTTTTCTGTATCTGTAGATACCTAAGGCTTTAAAATTCTTCTAATGTCTGAGAGTCATTTTTTTTTTTCTTTTTAAAATTGTGTTTTCCTATTCCTTAAGTAGAGTCTGTACTTTGCAGCTCTTTCAGCTACAATTCATTGCTATTATACTGGAACCCCTTTGATATGATGGTAGAAGTAGTAGAAGAGGATCACTTTCTAATCTTATAATTAAATCTCAATCTTTTAGTATATTGAGTTTCTGGAATGTAATATGTGTCTTAGCTCCATCACCACCTTCATTTATGTGATATAAGAAGGTTAGAAAGAGCTGAAATTTGATAAATGGTCTTCAACCTAGATTGCATAAGTCTTGGGAAAGTCATTTCCCCCAGATAGTAGACCTTTGTTATGGAGGCTACTATGGTTCTTTCAAACTGGTTACATTTCCTTCCTCCTGCTAGAGTCACTAAAGGATTGATATTTTTCCCTGTTTGGCTCTTCACCATGAGAACCTCATAGAGTTACTAGAGGTAAAACCTATGAATAGCTGGACACCCTTATCCCCAAAAACTCACAGGTAGTTTCCCATTCACATGCTTATCCACTCTTCAGCACCAGTAACTTTTCACAATTACCATTTAAGTGTTTCTATCAGTTTATGGCTCCAGCGGCTTCTCTTCCAGATGTTACAAAGATTTTGACGTGGATAACACATGGTTGAGACTCTGAATCACATATAGTAATTCTATTTTCCTTTCTGCATATTTTAGTATGGTGGTTGGCCTGCTACCTCAGTTCACCAATGTGTCTAAGAAAAGTAATTTATTTTTAGATTGTTCAGCTTTTTCTTCTCGTTATAAAGACAAGTGACAGCTTCCAAGCTCTTCACATGTCACATCTGAAACTGGAAGTCCATGATTCTACATTTCAAAAACAGGACTTATTTGTGCTTTACATAACACATATCACCAAATATAACCAGAAATTGACAGACTGTATTTAAAGAATAGACATTAATCCTCATCAAGAACCATCTATTACAGTTCACATCTATTCCTCAGATGGTAGAAATTCCAAGAGGTTCCAAGGAAGTCTGTAGCATTGGAGAGATGCAGCATTCTAAGAGGTCCCAAGCAAGGTTTCCTCATCCATAACATGGAAACTGGAGCAGTCCCGCTGGAAGCTCTGCTCAAGTTTTCACCACATCCCTTCAACTTCTACTTTATTGGCAATCACAGAGAAACCTGAAATCATATGGTAGGACTGTTTCTCTTGGCTTTTCACCTCTTCTGAATCTTTGCCCATTGTTTTCTTACTGCCTGGTGATGAAGACTCTCTCCTTGACCAAACGTTTAGACAGGCTCCCCTGAGCCCTCTTTTGACTAGGTCTTATGTTTGTGCCCTATATTAAATCTGCCTATGCCAGTCTTAACAAAGAATCCTGTTAAGCCAATACCCCACTCTTGATAGCTGATCAAATTTGATATCTGACCAAGTTCTTCATCCCCTACCTTAGATGTATAAGTTCTTGGCCCGGATTAATAAACATCTGGTTAGGTCAGTTTAGCAACAATTCTCCTACCCTTGCTGTCTCCTAGTAATTTCCCTTAGTAATTCCCCCCAATCTGCTCATCAGCTATGAATCCTCACTTGTCTTGTTGTGTTTGGAGTTGAGCTCAATGTCTCTCTGCTATTGCAGTGGTCTTACCCTTTATTGCAAGAATCTTGAGTAAAGTGATCTTTAACATTTTTGAGGAGTCAGAATTATCTTTAACACTAGTAGCTTTTCAATAAGTTCAAATAGATTTCTAAAACTATATCCTGTCAATTCTTTAAAATTATTGAATGTGAGAGTATAAGTTAAAAATAAGCTAAGTATCCAGGCTGGAGCACAGTGGCACAATCATAGCTCACTGCAGCTTCAAACTCCTGGGAAAAGTAATACTATTTGAGGGCATAAAAGCATATATCAAGCATTGAACTGAGTGTATAACAAAGAATCACCTTATATAATGGCCTTAAAAGAGTATCATACCTAATTTACAAATGAAAAATGAAAGAGTAAAATATATATGTAATCTTCCATGATTGTGCAAATGATAAAAAAATTGAAGACTGAATTCAATCACAGAATAGTTTGGTTCCAAAGATATGTTTTAGCATTACTTTCCACAGCCTCTCCAAGCATCTTGACTTTAGGAAATTACTAGTATGAAGTTGTACATTGTGGTTCATACTAGACTTTATGTCTTACTCACTCTTCTTAGAATGGTTTGGTTCTGGGTAATGTCTACATATTTTTTCTTTCTAGACATTTTTCTCCATAGGAAAATTTTGTATAGACTGCAAGTGCCAAGCACAGATTGAAATACATCAAAATGCTAAATTTCAATCCTTGTAATTCTTTGATCCTATCAGTATTTCCATTCTACCGAATGAAAATTAGAGATTTTATGAAGTAAATAATATTCCAAAGACAACAATTGTGTGGGGGAGAGCCAGTTTTGAGCTCTAGGCATTTTACTTTGAAGTTCATACACTTAATATTATGTTACTGTCTTTGGTAAGTAGTCTGTTGAAGTTGTATTTTGACAGATTAATGATATGGTAATATTTTCCCTACTTATAAATTCAACCATTCATTTTAATTTATTTCCTCAGTGACTGTTAGTATATAAAAATTCTGAGTTATTTTAATCATGGCTGATCTATTTATCCATAAAATAATAATTATTAAAATTTATTTCATTGCATTGTATACTTAGTGTTTAAGATCAGCTAAGAAGTTCTATTTCTGTTCCAATCAATAATCCCCACCCCCATCACCCCACCACTACTTCAATCTTAAACATCCTGTCCTCTTCTCAGGAATGACATTACTGATACATGCTAGTTCCATTGACAGCTGTCGCCAGAACATGGAAAATCCCAACATTTCTTTCAGTTACGCTACTAAAAATATGCAGTACTTCACATTTATATTGTATTGCTTACAATTCTGCCCCAAACTGGGATAACCACATCTTTAATAAGGAACGTGAATATTGTCATGGGGAAAACTTGTGTCCATGTACTTCAAAAAAAATCAAAATGAAATGACAACACTTTTGACAATTAAAATATGTGATTGACAAATATGTTTATCAATTTTCAGGGAATTCTAGAAATATTTTAACTTTATTCTTTATAAGTGTAAAAATTTTTAAATGTATATTTAAAAATTTATATTTATGCAATACAAATTTAAAAAACTTGTAGCAGGTGGAGATATTGCCTTTATGGAGATTGCTTAGTTATTTGTTTCCTCTTTATCATTGGCATCTCGTACATATTTCTGAAAAGCTAACTAAACACTAACAAGGATTTAACTGAAACTTCCCAGAGAAGACTTCACTCTTGAAGGATATTGATAATGGCATATGAAAATGTTGACCTCTAAGTGAATTATCCTTTGCACAATGTAGATTAGCACAGGTTGGACATACAGGCATATTATAAACTCAGGCAGTCACCACTCATAGTTGAGATCTGCCTACAGTAATTACTAAACATTAGAAACCTAATTAAAGGAAAAGTGGCATTGCCCCTATTCTTGAAGTGTTTCAATTGTTGAGAAAATAGATGCATATGAATTAATTTCAGGAAGAAGTAATAGGGCAACATGTACATATACAATATAGATCCCTGAGCTGCTATTGGTGCAATTCCAGCTCCCATATAATTTAAATTATTTTTAATATGTTTTAAAATAGCATGATCAGTGGGGACAAATAGGTTTCCTCTTTTATTAAAAATATTTCAGTGTAAATTTATTGCATGCAGAAATAGGTTCATATGTTGAAGGAAAATGGAATAAAATGGTTTGCTGCAAAATAAGGTATGACAATGTTACTAATATATTGCAGATAAACTTCTATCACATAAAAGCTAGTTCCCATCACAGAACTAGTTCTTATGGTTATTTTCATTATAAAGGAGAGAGTGTATGGGATATGATGAGGAAATAAGGAAGGAAATTGTCATTTATTTTGCCAGGTGTTTGCCTCTGAGCTGCAAACGTTTGTATGTATTATGGCATTGTATCCTCCCAACATGAACCTCTTGAAAGCAAGAACAGCATCTTAAAAAAATTTGTATGCCTAGTGCTCTTAAGCATGATTTCCCAGTAAGTGTTGATTAAATAAATTAGCACATGAATCAGTGGAGTGAAATAATATGTAAATGAACATGCAAATAGAATAATTTTTGAAAGGGGAAAGTTTTTGGAATATGGGAACCCAAGTTCAGAATGGTAAATTTGTATAATTTCTTACTTTGTTTTTTCATGATAGAAAAACAACCTCTTATCATTTTTTTTCTATTTGTATCTTTTATTTGAAAAAGTATTTGATCTCGTATATATCATGGTATTTATGTTTTATATTTTCCACTTGATTCTCAAAAGAACCCAATTTCCTCATTTAATTTAAAATATTGTGCTCAAATCTGACCATTTTTTCTGTTCTGTTTCTCTTGAAATTCTTTTCATTTCCGAAATCATATTTTGAGGTTTTTTGGGGAACAGGTTAATATTCAATAGTTATTTTCCTCGGTGTTTTATTTTATTAATGTATCCTTTCATTATCAATAATCAACTTTCATTGAAAATGCTGAGATCTTAAATTCTTCTGCATTTATTGTGTTTCAGTGGAAGCCATTTGCTCCAATCCTGATTTTCCCCTCAAACAGATAGTAAGTTTCTCTTAATTGTTCATACATCTTCATAAATGAAGATGTATCATGATGTTCTTTCTGTCAGTTCATGCTCAGGACTCAGAAACTAAAACAATAAAACAGGAACTGAGGGCACTCAAATCACAAAGGAAAGTGGTAAACTATCCGGTTGGGACAGGCGATACAAGCAGTAGTGATTTCTCATTTCTAGTCTGTGGTGATTCCAGAATGGTGGTTGCAGTATAAAGAGAGAGAAAAATTTCATTACTGAAATTGTAATTGATTTACTGAACTGAGGGAGGCCTTCTAACTAAAATAGATCAGAAAAGCTATGGGACATATCCAGAGTTTTATTCTGGAACAGGGGAAAACAAGACTATGTAAACTGAAAGGACAATGGAGAAAAATAAAGCAGATGACATCATGTTGTATCCAGATCACTTTTAGAAATACAGAAATTGATTAATATGAGTAATCTATTAAGAAAGTTGGACTTTGTTGTTCTTTCACTTTTAAAATCCCATGCTGGGTAGCCTCACCTCTCACCGCTGATGGAGATATTTTTAAGAGATTTGCCCTTGACAAAGCTCCCTCATTTTGTCCTGTAATTCGTGTTAGAATTAGAACTAAAGCATGTAGCCTACTACACTGTGATAGTTAAGTTGGCATACCCTGAGTTAAGCATTTCCTGTTTGTTTCTCATCAAGAGTCCCCCAGGATGTCCCAAGAACAACAACAAAAAAAGCCCTACATGCGTAAGTTTCATCTCCCAGCCTTACTATACAAGCAGTAGAAGTGTATCCTTTCTTGTTGATTTTTCAAGCTATTTATTTTGTTCACATCTTATACAGAATAATTTCTGTTCCAAGTTTTTGCCTCTTTATACAGAAAAGATAGTTCCTTCAGAGTATTCATTGTGAAAGAAGGCACCTTCTTGAATTTTATATTATAGCTTCTATTGGTTTTTTACTTTTCCTTGGGAATAAAACTTGTGTGAAAATCTTTCTAAGTATGAAATGTTTGTTCTATACTCTATCCTACATCTATAACTTACATAATTCTTGGAACTGAACCCAGTGAACCTCTTTACTGTCACCACCATCTACCCACTCATAAACATCAGATACCCACTGGGGAAACAATCTGATTTTGGGAATACTGAAACAGATCAAGAGATACATCCCAGAGCATTTCTCAGATTGCAGAAACTAGATAAAGTACAGACGAAAGAAAAGAACCAGGGGTGGTGGAAAATGGCCTGGAGGGAAATAAATAGAAACACAGTGTTCTGAAGATTTCTGCGTACTGGCATTGAGATAAAAAGCCTGGAAAATCTAGTGTCACATGAGGAATGAGGAAAAGCTCTGGTCTTTTATTATCCAGTCCAATGAGATTCTCAATAAATGCTTTTCCAGTGAATGAGTGCAATGATGTTCAGTAAGAAAAGAAAATAGAGGGCATGAGAATTGTCTTTGGGAATTTAGACAGTTGTTTCTATGAAAGAAAAAGCAGACTTTGAATAACCCAAAGGGTTACTCTTAGATTGAAAGGATAGAGATGAAAGAACAATGTTTGTAATCTATATATCATATATATATCCTAATCTATCACATATATCATGTATCAATATACCCATGATATGTGATATATATATATATACATGAATATTGTTGCTATTTATTAAAAGGCAGTTTAAAAGTACATGGAAGAAGTATTATAACTCTTCCAGAGGATGAGCTAAATTTGATTTCCTAAGTTCTGCACTACAGCGAGAATAGTCTAGAGCCCGAGATATAGAACACGCACATATGTATACATACACTCCAAGTGTGTGTGTGTTTTCTGTGGGAGAGGATAGCTTTCTAAAAATATGAGGTCTCTAGAAGTAGAAATCATTCATTCACCAAATACGCCTCTGATAATACAGGTAATGGGCAAGGTCTGGATTTTCAATGGTGACCAATTGAATCTTGAACCCATAATGGAGAAAGTAGGAGGGTAGACATGCTGTACAACTGATTTCATAATAATTGGATTACAACTTAAATAATTGTGAAGGAGGACAGCATAACACTATGAATATTTTAACAGGGATCTCAGGGATTAACGAAGTATTATCTCAAGAAGTGGTATCAGGGTTTCAAATTTAATGAGACAAATTTTGACTAAAGGAAAGGTGGACGGAGCGATAAGTTACCAGGCAGTATGTGTAAAGACTCTGGGCAAGAAAGAGAATGCTCAGTTTGGGGAACAAAGAAGACAAGTGTGGCAAGAAAGGTGAGATAGATGGAGCACATGGTGCCCAACATGGATTAGAGAAAAGATGTTTAGTGGTGAGTGCCAAGGAGTTGGGTGAAAGCTGACACAGTGACACCCTACCCAGAAATCCACCTTGCTTCCCTCCAGGTGAAGACAACCAGGTGGGAGGGACTCCCTGGCAAAACTCCAACTGGCCTGGGCACTAGGGTGGAGCCACAGAGGTTCTCCCTGTTTGCAGAGGGGAGGAGCCTTACCCCTCCCCTTGCTGTGTGGACCCTGGGATTCAATCGGCCAGGTGGGAAGCTCATGGGCGGGAACTCTTGGCCTCACAGAGATTCCCTGTTCTCCCTTTTTTCTTTTTCACCCAATAAAACCCTGCTTTACTCACCCTTCAAACCATCTGCAAGCCTGAATTTTCGTGTCTCTGGGAGGGACAAAGACCCATCTTCAGCCGAACCAAGCAAAAGTCCTGCAACACAGGGAGGAATTCTCAGTCCATTAACCCAACTGAGTGTATGATTTAGAGCCAACTCTAATGTTCCAAGACTATGTCTAACCAGCCACTCATTAACACTTGACCTTTCTAGTGTAGATACTATGAAACCTCTCAGAACAGGCAGGGCAAGACTGGGACCCCTCGAAGGATGTTTCTGTTGTAATGGAAAATCGTTGCAATTATATAATCTGTGAAAAATTCTTCTCCCTTCTGAGAAGGATCTATGAATCCTTCTAGTATGTTTTATATGTTTCTTGTTCTTCTCTAATTGCAATGTTTTATAGTTTCAGTAGTTTCTTAAAATATTAAATAATTGTGCTGATACTGGACATATTTATATTTTTTATACTGGACATATTTATATTAAGACTGAATCTTAATATGTCTGTCTCTTCCTTAAATATTGTGCTAGCCTTTTCCTTAAAACACTTACAAATCATATTAAAATGTATTTATTGAATTATAGCCTATTAAATGTTATATATATTTTTTTTTATTTTATTATAATTTAGGTTTTAGGGTACATGTGCAGAGTGTGCAGGTTTGTTACATATGTATCCATGTGCCATGTTGGTTTGCTGCAATCATTAGCTCATCATTTAGCATTAGGTATATCTCCTAATGCTATCCCTCCTCCCTCCCCCCACCCCACAACAGTCCCCAGAGTGTGATGTTCCCCTTCCTGTGTCCATGAGTTCTCATTGTTCAATTCCCACCTATGACTGAGAACATGCGGTGTTTGGTTTTTTGTCCTTGTGATAGTTTACTGAGAATGATGGTTTCCAGTTTCATCCATGTCCCTACAAAGGACATGAACTCATCCTTTTTTATGGCTGCATAGTATTCCATGGTGTATATGTGCCACATTTTCTTAATCCAGTCTATCGTTGTTGGACATTTGGGTTGGTTCCAAGTCTTTGCTATTGTGAATAGTGCCATAATAAACATACGTGTGCATGTGTCTTTATAGCAGCATGATTTATAGTCTTTTGGGTACATACCCAGTAATGGGATGGCTGTGTCAAATGGTATTTCTAGTTCTAGATCCCTGAGGAATCGCCACACTGACTTCCACAATGGTGGAACTAGTTTACAGTCCCACCAACAATGTAAAAGTGTTCCTATTTCTCCACATCCTCTCCAGCATCTGTTGTTTCCTGACTTTTTAATGATGGCCATTATAACTGGTATGAGATGGTATCTCATTGTGGTTTTGATTTGCATTTCTCTGATGACCAATGATGATGAGCATTTTTTCATGTGTTTTTTGGCTTCATAAATGTCTTCTTTTGAGAAGTGTCTGTTCATGTCCTTTGCCCACTTTTGGATGGGGTTGTTTGTTTTTTTCTTGTAAATTTGTTTGAGTTCATTGTAGATTCTGGATATTAGCCCTTTGTCAGATGAGTAGGTTGCAAAAATTTTCTCCCATTCTGTAGGTTGCCTGTTCACTCTGATGGTAGTTTCTTTTGCTGTGCAGAAGCTCTTTAGTTTAATTAGATCCCATTTGTCAATTTTGGCATTTGTTGCCATTGCTTTTGGTGTTTTAGACATGAAGTCCTTGCCCATGCCTATGTCCTGAATGGTATTGCCTAGGTTTTCTTCTAGGGTTTTTATGGTTTTAGGTCTAACATGTAAGTCTTTAATCCATCTTGAATTAATTTTTGTATAAGGTGTCAGGAAGGGATCCAGTTTCAGCTTTCTACATATGGCTAGCCAGTTTTCCCAGCACCATTTATTAAATAGGGAATTCTTTCCCCATTGCTTCTTTTTGTCAGGTTTGTCAAAGATCAGATAGTTGTAGATATGTGACATTATTTCTAAGGGCTCTGTTCTGTTCCATTGATCTATATCTCTGTTTTGGTACCAGTACCATGCTGTTTTGGTTACTGTAGCCTTGTAGTATAGTTTGAAGTCAGGTAGCATGATGCCTCCAGCTTTGTTCTTTTGGCTTAGGATTGAATTGGTGATATGGGCTCTTTTTTGGTTCCATCTGAACTTTAAAGTAGTTTTTTCCAATTCTGTGAAGAAAGTCATTGGTAGCTTGATGGGGATGGCATTGAATCTATAAATTACCTTGGGCAGTATGGCCATTTTCATGATATTGATTCTTCCTACTCATGAGCATGGAATGTTCTTCCATTTGTTTGTATCCTCTTTTATCTCACTGAGCAGTGGTTTGTAGTTCTCCTTGAAGAGGTCTTTCACATCCCTTGTAAGTTGGATTCCTAGGTATTTTATTCTCTTTGAAGCAATTGTGAATGGGAGTTCACTCATGATTTGGCTCTCTGTTTTTCTGTGATTGGTGTACAAGAATGCTTGTGATTTTTGTACATTGATTTTGTATCCTGAGACTTTGCTGAAGTTGCTAATCAGCTTAAGGAGATTTTGGGCTGAGACAATGGGGTTTTCTAGATATACAATCATCTGCAAACAGGGACAATTTGACTTCCTCTTTTCCTAATTGAATACCCTTTATTTCCTTCTCCTGCCTGATTACCCTGGCCAGAACTTCCAGCACTATGTTGAATAGGAGTGGTGAGAGAGGGCATCCCTGTCTTGTGCCAGTTTTCAAAGGGAATGCTTCCAGTTTTTGCCCATTCAGTAAGATATTGGCTGTGGGTTTGTCATAGATAGTTCTTATTATTTTGAGATACGTCCCATCAATACCCAATTTATTGAGAGGTTTTAGCATGAAGGGTTGTTGAATTTCGTCACAGGCCTTTTCTGCATCTATTGAGATAATCATGTGGTTTTTGTCTTTGGTTCTGTTTATATGCTGGATTACATTTATTGATTTGCATATGTTGAACCAGCCTTGCATCCCAGGGATGAAGCCCACTTGATCATGGTGGATAAGCTTTTTGACGTGCTGCTGGATTCAGTTTGCCAGTATTTTATTGAGGATTTTTGCATCAATGTTCATCAAGGATATTGGTCTGAAATTCTCTTTTTTGGTTATGTCTCTGCCAGGCTTTGGTATCAGGACGATGCTGGCCTCATAAAATGTGTTAGGGAGGATTCCCTCTTTTTCTATTGATTGGAATAGTTTCAGAAGGAATGGTACCAGTTCCTCCTTGTACCTCTGGTAGAATTCGACTGTGAATCCATCAGGTCCTGGACTCTTTTTAAAACAGAAATGCATGTTCAATATTTAAAACTATCTTCCTTCAATATTTAAAACTATAAGTTGTAAGATTCTCTACTTTAGGAATTAAAAATAAAAATTCTGATGGTGTTGAGGATGGTAAGATCATAATGTAGTACGATGAATGGAGGTAGTGAGGTTATGATGATTTCAACAAGTATCTACACGTCTTTTTTACAGTATTGCTATTTGTTAAAGGACAGTTTAAAAATACATAAAAGAGGTATTCAAACTTTTCTAGATGATAAGCTAAATTTGATTTTCTAAGTTCCACACTGTAGTGAGAACAATCTAGAGTGCAAGATAGACATGTGCCTATCACCACATTGTCTTTCCCATTGGGAATCCCACAGATCCTATCTAATATCACAGGTCATACTCTTTAAAGCTAATAGGTATTATCTATTCTCCTGCATTGTTTCCTGGCTTCCCCACCTCACCAAGTTGCAGAATGTGTCCCAGTGATGATTATTTGACTTAAAAATACCTTATTGTCCAGTGGGCAAGTGGAGGACAAAGTAAGTAATACTCTCTATTAAGTTCCCTCTATCTTACTTGCCAGACACAAAGGCTGTCCAGAAGAAGGTCATGTAATCAATACATAGGCTTGGAGCTCTGCATGAGAAATTCTGCTAAAGACATATGTTGTCTTCTTGGAGCAAAATGAAAATCAGTACTATTTGTTATGATACTTTTGTCTGTCTCACATAGATGTGATCAAATGGTCCTGTGCAGAGCCTTCTCACAGCATATGATTCCTCATAGAGCATATGATTCCTCACAGCATAGAGTTTCCTCAGCTGGAAATTCTACCAATGTGGCATAATTTGAAAGAAGGGAGAGTTATAAATTATACACCATTGTAATTAAATGTGAAATTGTCGCTCATCAGGTGGCCCCATCATTCATAAAGACCTTCCTAGCTCATTGCACTGGACTTCTTAATTTGGTTCTTGTGAGGTAGTTAATTTTCTCTGTAATTGAAAGAATATCTATTGCAAATGATTTCTAGGAGCAAGTGAACATGATGATTTGCTCAACTGGTCAGTGGGCGTTAGACTCTTCCTTTATTAATTTACAGTGATTTCTTTACATCCTCTGAATTTCTAACTTGATTCCAGAAAAGGTCATGCATTCAAAAAGTGGCCTTGCAGTTGCCTGTAATCAGTCACCTTGCTGTCAGTTTTAAGGACGGAAAAAAAAAATGCTGGCAGATCATGTGGACACAGAGGAAAATTAACCCAAGGTAACCTTAGGTTTATGACACTGAAAAGCTAGTTAAGTGGGCTGTGGACTGTGCACTGTAGTAAAACACCTCTGTGAATTGTAAAGAAAAATAAAAGCTCTCCTTGGAAATGCTTCAAAACTACCTAAAGCAAACTATTTTATATTTTCTCCTGTGGGGAAATGACTACGATCAGGTTAATAAGATGCTTAACACAGCAGAAGGAATACTATTTGATGATGCTTTCCAAGGGTATTGACAACACTGGTGATTCTCATTTGGAACTGGACATCAATCATTTCAAAATTTTAACAAATACTTTAATCAGTATGGGTTAAAATTAAGTTTCCCAGTCTTTCAAATAATTACCTGACTCTTAATGTGATGGCTCCTTCTGCTGTTATCTTAAATTTGCATAGCACCTCTCTAAGGAGCACAAGTGATTTCTAGACCATATCTCATTAATTTTTCTGAAAGCACTCCCAGGAGACAAGGCCAAGAGAAATTAGAAAAGGCTTTTTCTACCTAAAAAAAGTCCCTTCCATTGTTAAAATATCTTTCATCCATGTACAGAGACTCTGTATAACTGATGATAGCTTCTATAGTTAAGCATACAGTGATTCCTCCAAAGATATTCTTTAAGCTTACTTTTTATTTGTAACAACAACTTAAAAGAAATCCTTTCTGAGCTATTTTTTGAAGTAACAAAAAATTGAAAGAAAGTACATTTGACACAGACTTGAAGCGCTTAGTCAGGCTACTGTGCAAGAGAACAAACTGCATAAAAGAAGTTGATGATATTTATTGTAAGTCTGGGGATGGGAGGTTCCAGGGGAGTTTTCAGTGTTGAAAACACAAGTTAAGTTTCAATTTACTTATTAACGGACATGTGAAGCAACAAGGAGTCCTAAAACCACTGGACAGCCATTATGATGTAGTTAGTGTGCAAAGGTAGTAGATGCTATTAAAGGCAACCTTTCCCAACATACTGAAAAAAAATATGAAGTGCCAGCAAGTGTATTCAGCTTTTCAAATGTCAAGACTTATCTATGGGGAAGAGATGGAAGCTTGACACCCTAATGATACTCTGCCACATACCCCTCAGCAATTCTGTAAAATGAAAGGACATTTGAATCTGTCTGGGAAACAAGTTCAGAGAGCCATCAAAGTTCCAGAAATTTTATGGGATAGCTACTGGTTTCAACACAAATATAAAACTATACCCAGACTGAAGTATCATACATCACCTTCCTTGTGGAATAGCCAGACCTCACCGGGAATACTGAGGATGACTCTGGACCACAGGAACACCATTGAGTTTGGAAGATCAAGAGGCAGACATTTACAGAACAAGATAAGAATAAGGTCAATAAGACCAACAGAAGAAAAGCCATTTGAAGTTCCTTTGGCTCTACATGATTAGACAGGACTCTAAGGCAGTATTAACAAGCAGCTGAAATAAGCAGAAGACAAGCAGGCTCGGGCAGCAGCCTCTTATAGGGAGTGTCCACAATTCTTCAGCCCAGGATGACAGAAAAGGTAAGGACTAAGGCCTCAGTCAACCTGGAGGAGCAGACTTGATAGAGCGGCTGGGAGTAATGTAGCAGGAGAGTAAACCTGTCCATAATGAGGTAAGTAGGTCTTGTCTGGGATAATTAGTGTAGGGGAACCACTGGGAGTAGTTCCCGCATTAGACACAGGCAGTGACAGCTTCCCCGGCAATGAGAGAGGGAATGGGAGCAGCAGTACTTGGAGAAGGCATTTCAGTGAGGACAGCCATTCGTCACTGAAAAGTCTGCTAGCAAAATTCATCCCCAAGGGAAGCACAGTTCTTCCTATACTGAGACAGATGCCCAGCAGCATGGGACAGGCACCCTGGTCAGCAGCTTCACCAAAACCAAGAAGAACCCATGCAGAAAACAAATTTCCTCTGTCAGGATTATCCATGGGCCAGTGCCCTCAAGGAAACACAAATTAGAACAATAACTCAAATGTCATGGATGTGGAAAGGACATGGAACCGAAAACTAAAAGACTTGTCTGGAAAAAAAAAAAAAAACTCCAAGCTTTTCATATACATAACCTTATCTTCATCCTATTACATAGATCGAAGGGGGTTTTTACCACCACTTTAGATAAGGAGAGCATCATAGAAGAGTTAATTAAACTGCTAAGGTCATTCAGTACCCTATTAGAAATCTAGTCTCCTGATATATGGGGAAAAGCATAAGAATGCTTTCTTTTTTTAGATAGAGATTTAATTTCATTTATTTAAAAGATCAAATGATACCATATATTATATTGGCTAAATGCTTACCCATTTTTCTTAAGCTTTTTAAACATCCCTGTAAACAAGTTCATTGTTATTTCTACATTGCTACTGCTTGTAAATTATTGTTAAATTTTATATTCATGTTTATATTTGTACCTTTGATTAATATGGCTGTGGTTGAAATAATCTTAGCTTTTTCCCTCTCACCACTAACTTTCTCTTTGACTAATTCCCTTGCATCTACTATGGGCCACACTATGGACTGGGCTACAAAGATGAATAAGAACAATCCTTCCTCTTTATGAATCCATTATCAAGTGGGGGAGAAAAAGATTATAAAACAGTAGTGACAAGTGCTAAAACATACATTGATGCAGTGTGGTGTTGGAAAAATAGAGAAGTGACCAATTTAATTCTTATTGTTTTAGAACGTTTACACCTGTATCACTTGCACATTCTAGCCTGCAGAGTATTTTCCAAAATGATACTTTACATTCTATTCACAAGTATTAGAGAAGTTCCTATGAAAAGTAAAATGAAGCTCAGATGTTAAATGAATCACTAACATGATAAGTAAGTAGTAGACCCAGGACACAAATCTGACTTCTAACTTTAGATTCTCTATCTTTCCCACTACAATGACACTTGAACCTGATGTGGAAAGAGGGATGCCCCAGATTGAAGGGAGTGGGAGTAGAGGGAATGTGCAATCAAAGCCACTGTCAAGTGGAGAAACGAGAAAAAGGGACAAAGTCTTAATTTCTTCCTCCTATTAAGGGGACAGTACGTCCTAACATGGGCATAGTTGTGAAGATGTAATGATACTGCAGGGCACTGCAGAGCCCTCAGAAAGACCTTAGGCATGGAGTTACCATTCTTGTTAGAGTGTAGGAGACATAAGGCAGAGTAAGTCTGGAAATATGATTGTTAAACACTGATTCCCAGTTCATTATTGTGATCATAATCTAACATCTTAATTTCCTGTGCCTGAAATGCCTTCTGTTATCATATGATTTTTCTTTTGCAATCCATGGCATTTTATTTGTATTTCTCTTAGTGAATCCTTTTTTATAGTTCAGTTCAGTTTCTGATCTTATTCTAATGGTGAGGTTGGCAAGAGCATTTTAATCTTTACCTTTCTAAATCACAAATACAATGTTTAACAAATGGAAAATGCATGAACGTGTTTTTTTAATATTAAAGTTTAGATGAAATATATAAGACTTCCAGGCCTATATTTATAGTTCTAGTGCTTATTTGCAGTACTCAATATATATTTGAATGAATAAATAAATGTGCAATACCTATTTGTTGATAGATTAATGTGTTTGAAGTTCCTGAAAGTTATATTTGACAGGAAATATCTTATTTTGCATTCTGTTGTATGTGATATATATGGGGGTTTTCAGCATACTTTAAAAACAAAGTAATTTATATAAAGCATATTTGCAAGTGAATGACCCCACATTTTCATGTATGTATAAGGCATTTTTTTGAGTCAGCTGAACTCATTAGGGTGTAATCAAGAAACAGCATTTTGTTGTTCTCTTACAAATGTCTTCGAACATGATGTATTAGGTCTCCATTTCTTGCTATAGGCAAAATTCCAGCTGATACGATAGACTTGTAGAGATTTTAACATGTTAGAGTCTTAGAACAGTTTCATTTTCAGGGTGTTCATAAATTTAACCTAACCTAAGTAAAAACTTTAATCTCACAGTCAAAGATTTTTCCCTCTTGGCTGGGCACAATGGTTCATGCCTGTAATCCCAGAACTTTAAGAAACCAAGGCAAGCAGATCACTTGATGTCAGGAGTTCGAGATGGGCCTGGGCAACATGGTGAGACCCTGTCTCTACTAAAAGTACAAAAATTAGCCAGTCATGGTGGCGCATGCCTGGAATCCCAGCTACTTGAGAGACTGAGGCACGAGAATCACTTGAACCCAAGAGGGTGGAGGCTACAATGAGTGGTGATCACACCACTGCACTCCAGCCTGGGTGAGACTGTCTTAAAAAAAAAAAAAAAAAAAAAATACACACACACATTTTTTCCTGCCCTTCAGATCTGAAATAAGGAATAGCTCAATGGGCAACAGTATAAAAGGGGGTAATTGGTCTATATTTCACTCTCCATCTCTTCTATCCTTTTCTTTGTGGTCAGGAAAAAGAGAGGAGAGACTAGGGAGGGAAAAGTTACAGGCTTTTTTACTTAGCTGGTGAGATTTTGTAATGATTCTTGACTACAAAACATCTTCTGTGGTGGAAAGTGCTCTAGAGTGTTCTTCGTGACCTTGCGGGTAGGGGAGGAGGCTCTCATTGTTCAGTTAGCTCCCTGTTGCAGGAGACACAGTCTGGTGACTTCCCAGGACTTACCAGATAGCTGGCGCCTCTTTCTGCCCAGGTCCCCTAACCCAGGCAGGCAAGCGGGTCTCTTGTGAAAAGTCTTTCAGGTAATTCACAACTGTTCACCTTTGTAGCCTATTGGCTCTCCCCGACCTTTGTCCAGCCAAATGATACATAGCCTTCTCCCTTCACTGCCCTCTTTCCTCAAGCTTTTATTTTATTTTATTTTATTTTATTTTGGCTGTCTGCCTCAGTTCACCTCTTAACACATATCAAGTTCTCTCAAGAACTCTTCTACATTACATATCTTTCTATTAACAGCAGAGTAGAGGACTAAAAATTCTTGCAGCTCAGCAAGCATTAAGTGTAGCTGTGAAATGCCACTTCCCTTTTTCATTCTTCAAGAGATTCTCTTGCAGCCACCTCTCCATCCCCAGCCTCCTCATCATCACAGACTGTCTTGGAAGTTGAGCTGGTGAAAAATTATTCTCAAAAATTCCTATTAAAGAACTCTCCTCCCCAATAAACTCCAATGTCTGCTTGTATGAGGTGAGATGGACATTGCTTTCCATACTGCATTGCTATGTCTGGAATCCCAATTAAGACTATGTACACATTTATCTCTCATTTCTCAGCTTCGTGACCTAGCTTGGAGACAAGTAATGAATGATGGACCAAAAAGTTAAAGCCATCAGTTACACTGGATAGATAGATGGATGGATAGATTATTGCAGACAAAAACTGTATTCGTTTACTCAATGTTGTTGGTGATTTCCTGTGCATATGAGCAAAGTGAAAGGACTAATAATAGGTTAAGGGACAGGCAGAGCCTTCCCTGGAATGGCATGATATTTGGCAGATTGTGAGGTTTTGGATATGAGTATGCCAGTTTTCCTAGGCTTTGAAAGAAATGGTAACAGCTGACTTAATACCAGACCCTGACCTCAGAAATGTTTACTCGAATGTGAATAAACAAATCACCAACCTCATGACGGAGTGGATGTTGAGAATTTGCTTGTCCTCTCCCTTCTAATATTTTTAAAACACTATACTTACACTGTTATCTTGATAGCATGGAATGAATAAAAAGTGTCCCTAGTAGATACTTCATTCTGAGTGAAATCATTTTTATTCATGTGGGGAAAAAATGGTTGGAAAAACTTACTAGCTACAAAATTGTCTAATTTCAAAATTGCAAAATAGAAATTGGTACAAAATGATCATATACATTTTCACTCAAACTATCATTTTCTTCCATTTTATGAGAATTATAAAATATCTTAAAGTATAATTTTAATAATGTCTCAACATTCAATTGTATGACTCTATTATAATCTACTTAAACTTTAAATTGTTGGACATCTAGTTTATCTTTTAATTTGTGGAAGTTGGTCATATGAATTGGATTGTTCTTGTCACACTCAACTAAAACAGAGTTGAGAAGCCAGGGGGAGAAAGCACTCAGGACACGAAACATAAAATGTAATTCTTTGCAAACCTGGCAGCTAAAACTGCCTGCAGTAACCTGAGACCAGTTTTCTCCAATGATTACTTAAAAGACCTGCTACCACTCTGACTAGTTCTGCCCACCACAGTCACTTACCAATTAGACCTGGCCAGATCTTCAAAATCTTACTAGTGCCAATGAAATTTCTCAAAGAGCATACATAACAGTTATCCTTTTAATAAAATCTCTAACTTTTTTTTGTTCTTTGTAGAGCAGCACGCTTTCAGTTGTACTAAAGGCTATGCCTCTTCAATCTGTGTATTGATTTATTTTTTGTAATAGAAAATAAAGCGATCCCTTTTTCCTCTACTGATATTATCTTTTATTCACAAGTTTATATTTTAAAAGCTGTTTTAATAAACATCTTTATAAAATTTTCACACACTTGGCCCATGCCTGTAATCCCAGCACTCTGGGAGGCCAAGGCAGGTGGATCACTTGAGGTCAGGAGTTCAAGACCAGCCTGGCCAATACTAAACAAAAATCAACCAGGCATGGTGGTGTGCACCTGTAGTCCCAGCTACTTGAGAGGCTGAGGCAGGAGAATCGCCTGAACCCGGGAGGCAGAGGTTGCAGTGAGCTGAGAACACGCCATCGCACTTTAGCCTCAGCATTGCAGTGAGATCTCTGTCTCAAAAAAAAAAAAAAAATTTCACACACTATAATCATTTTCTTAAAACACTGAGAAAAGGAATTTATGAGTAAATGTGTATGCCTCATAACAAGTTTAATGCATGTCATCCAATTACACTTCAGAAATGTACCAATTTATAACTCATAAGTATATGAAAGTTATATTTCCTCAGATTCCATTTTTGTCTCTATACCTTCTCCAACTAACACATGGAAAAAATGGCACTTCATTTGTCTTATTCTTTTAAGGTAAAATATGATTTTTCTATGCTTACTGGCCATTTATAATTTTAAAAATGTTCATATATTTTGCCTATTGGAATATTCATTGGTGTTTCTTTGTGTTCATATATAAACAGCTTTTTTTTCCTCGCAAACATTGTTTTTTGTCATTTGATATTAGCTTTTGCTATGTTAAATCTTCCTGTATCAATTTTATCAGGCTTTTCACTTGGCTTCTGCCTGTGTTAAATATCAAATAACTTGTGTAAGGGGGAAGCAAGCAGAGTTAATTTTTTAGAAAAGGAGAAAGAAGTAAAGAGCAGCATGGTGAAGGGAAGGTATGTATGCAAACTGCTCAAGAGCAAACTCAACGGATTACATATTTTCCCTTGCCTCTGAGATTTCAAAGTCTTCTTTATTGAAATCTTACTGAAGATAATGCCCAGATATTCTTAGAATTGTTTTTAAAAGTTAAACCATAACCTAATTGTTATGAATGAGGTAATGATTTCCTAAGATGGATATATTAAGTAAATGATTGAGTTGTTTTGTTTAATGTTAAGGGTGTTAGCGGTAAACCAACAATACAATTCTAAGGCCCTCCAGTCATCTGAATGGAACCATCCTCTCGGCCAAGGGCATTCTAGAGTTAATCTGAAAATCTAGTTTGGGTTGCCATGGAAGAGGGGATTGGACATGCCTCAATATACCCCTCCGGCATTAACATCAACACAGACCTTAAGTCTCAAAAGGAGTATTTACAGTCTTTCCTCTCTGAAGCCTGATACTCGGAGGCTTTACCTACAGGATAAAACCTTGGTCTCTACAACCTCTTACAGTATCTCAGACATTCTTTTCTACTGATAACTTTTTCCACGACTTGCCAATCAGAGCATTTTTAAGTCTACCTATGACCTGGAAGCACCCACCTCTGCCTTCCCACTTTGAGTTGTCTCGCCCTTCCAGATGGAACCAATGTAAATCTTACATATACTGAATGATGTATTATATCTCCCTAAAATGTATAAAAGCAAGCTGTACCGTGACTACCTTGGGCACGTGTTGTCAGGACCTCCTGAGGCTCTGTCACGGGTGCATCTTAACTTTGGCAAGATACACTTTTTAAATTGAGACTTTGCTCAGATCCTTTTTGCTTTACAAAGTATTATTCCTTTGATTGCTCTTTATACTGTTAATAGGGATCATTTTTGGGGAATAAAATTATGAGATATTTTACTTTTTTCTTTATAAATTCATGAATGCTTTACTTTTATTTTTAAATAGACATATATTCTTGTAATGAGAAAAATAAGATATATTAATTTTGAATTAGAAAAGGCTTTTACCCAAAAACTGAGATGTGTCAATAAAATTTTATTATCAAGGAAAAACGACAATGTAGTATATAATTTCTTCCCAAAATGTTATGTACACAGGAGTCACCTGGGAACTTGCTAAAATACACTCTTGTAGCATAAATTTAAGATGAACTCTGAGTTTGGTATTTCTAACAGGCTTCCACGTGATGCCGATGCTGCAGGTCTGCAGATCACACTTTGTATAGCAAGCATACGGAGATTATTTGTTTTGGCAGCAGACAGAATTAGGCCTGTTTTTGTCATTTTTTTGTGTGTAGAGTGTTTGTATGGGTTTTATGTTGTTTTGTTTTTTTAATCTCCTAAACCCTATGACAAATAAATTAGTGACTATAACTGAATTCTGGGCAGTGGTAAAAATTATGTAGCCTGTGCTGTTAAAATGTGTGTGGTTAACAACAACAAAAGTGTATTTATTCTTAATCTATAATTAGTCACAAGAGCCGAACTAGTTAAAACAGAATGAATTATTTACTAATTCACCAAGTAAAGTCAATAGAAAACTTCTACAAAATTAAATAACAAAATTAGGATATTGATATTTTAACTTTTACCTTTGCTTTCTTTTATGATTTGATGGATTTTGGGCTGATAATAAGTTTTAAGAAGAGTCATATTCTTTAAGTAGGAAAGTTCAATTATATTTTAGAACCTGCAAGGGTAGCAGCAATAGCAAAATATGCAGTAAATGGAAATTATAACTAACATACACAATTTTGGTAACTTTATTAAGAGATAGAGTGAGGAAAACTGCAGGAACAAGAAGCCTTATGGTGAGCCACACTGATCTTGAGAGAGTGTCAACAGTTTCTGAAACAGATTATATTCCCTTGTGCTTGGCAAAGCTTCAAATGAGGAGCTAAATGTTGAGATGGATATCTGAACTAAACCTCTGAACTTTTGGAGGTTCACCTGTCATCCCTGAATGTATAATCAGATCATCTCTTTCTCTCTCTGCCTCCCCTCTGGCAAAATTTCCAGCATTAATTCATGCCATTTTCTCATCTTTCAGCAATTTTTCTTACTGTAGGCAAGGCAGTCACAGTCCAATCAAGAGCTCATTTCCATTGAGAGTTCAGGGACACATGACACCCTACTTTATATACTTAAAATCAAAATAGACTACCCATCACCCTCTTCCTAAAAATAAAACAATCCTGCCATTCTTCTTGTGAAAATTAACATTTCTAAGGGGTTAAGCATGGTGGGCAAAGCTTCTTGGCCTACCTCTTAACATATTATTACCATCTCCCTCTAGGGTTGTTAGGCATCCTGTTATGATTTCACAGAACTAATTCAGACTTTTCTTCTGCTAATGGCACTCTGATTCTTCTCTAATAAATGGAAAATTAAGTGAGTGACAGAGAGGCTTGAATTTGGGTTGCTTTTTCTTTTTTCTTTTCTTGTTATTTTGTTATTTTTTTTTACCAGGGTCTCAAAAGATATGGTAATTCAGCAATTCTATCTTTGGACAAATTGCTGATAACTTTAAAGTTCAAAGTCTGCCGGCTTCCTTCTAGATTTAGGTCTTCCTGGGTACTGACACTGAGAAAATGCCTGGAGGGCCTCCTCCCTCCTGATGATAATACATTCCCCAGTTGCTTGAAGCTGGCTAGCATGATTTGTATCAGACTCAGAAATCTAAAAACTCCTGTTTACCTCTGTACTAGTTGTGCTGTGCAGAAAAGAATTTAATACTGGCTTCTAAGATGGTTTGATAATTTGATTATCAAATTTATAATTTTTTATAGTAAAGAAAATAGGCATGTAGCTCTCTTTGAGTGCATTGCAGAAGGGACTATTGATACAATGACTAGTACTTGAAATTTTTGAAACGAAGATATTCAGGAGCCAAGCTATTTTAAATTGCCTTGCAACCTGGGCAACATGCTTTGTAAACTTTTCATCGGGGCTCCTCAAGGTTGGGGTCTGTGTCTGTTTCTCGTATTTACTGGTATATCCCAGGACTGGTACTAGCATACATGACACTCAACACAAAATTTACTTTTTCTATGAAGTAATTACATTGTAGGGTTACAAAGCTTTGAAAAATGGGTTTGTAGCGAAGGGGAGAGGAGGAAAACAGCTGTAGAAGTTCTTGACTGAGACAGCTACATAAGTGATATGAAACACGAACTTCCTCATAGTAGTAGCAGTTCTAGCCACAAAAGCTCTCGAAAATTCAAGTGCAGAATGAGAACACACTATTATTTAGTTGTGTTAGCAGAAGCCTTGTGATTCTAACTCTGGTTGGTTTGTTTTAATGTAACCAAGTACCCACCATTCTTTCTAGGAAAAAGGGAATGAGTTACTTTTTTTTTTTTTTTTTTTTTTTTTTGAGACAGGGTCTTGCTCTGTTACCCAGGCTGGAGTGCAGTGGTGCGGTGGTGCAATCTTGGCTCACTGCTGCCTCTGCCTCCCGGGCTCAAATGATCCTCCCACCTCAGCCTTGTGAGCAGCTGGGACTACAAGCATATACCACCATGTCTGGGCTAATTTTTGTGTTTTTCTCTTAGTGGAGACAGGGTCTCACTATGTTGGCCAGGCTGGTCTTGAACTCCTGGCTCAAGTAATCTGCCTGCCTCAGCCTCCCAAAGTGCTGGGATTAGAGGTGTGCACCATAGCATCTGGCTGAGTTACTATTATTATTTTTTAAAATTTTCTATTTTCTCCTTTCCCTTGTTCCCTGCCTCCTACTCAGCACTTTAGAAATGCAAATATAACCCTTTACCTCCCCTTCACCAGGCAGTCCCTACAGGGCAACTATATCTAACCATGTGCTCTAAGATGGAACTCTCCTTGAGAATTAATGGTCAAGTTACAGACCAAAGGATGCCCACCTCAGAACTCTCACCCTCCAGGGAGTAACCTTGGAACTCTCATTGCCAGGAAGCCATGTCAAAAGCATGCCCACTTAGCTACTTTTACAACTTATTTCTGCCCATGAAGGTGCCAACTCAACTCCCTGGTACCAAGCTAGCATGCTGACCCACCACCCTTTCTTGCTTTCTTCCCTGCCTTATAAAAGTACCTGCTTCCTGCTCCAAAAGTGAAGCACTACATTTGAAGATAGGATACTTGGGCCTCTTCCTCTAAGCTAGCTTCAGAATAAACCTCTTTACACCAGACCTTGATCTTGTTAATTGGACTCTGCATGCAGTGAGCAACTAACCTGCTGTTCAGGTACACTGCCATAGTACATATTTATTCCTGGCCAGGGAGAAAATGATGCCCTGATTCCAACTTGACTTTGAACACATGCTTTTCCTTAGAAGAGTGGGTAGAACCCTCTTCAAACCACATAGGTTAACAAAGGAAAGGAGTAGATTCTGTCTCCCCAATTTTTGAAATGTTATTACTGGAAGCAGAATGACTACACACTGGATGTCCAGAAACATGTACACATTTATATACTCACCCAGATGTCCATGATAGTTCATTGAGTCAGGCTGGTGTTTAACCACAAGTTGTTTCCACTCAAGTAAGAAACAGTGATGTGGCCGAAGAGAAGTTATTATACCCAGAGAAAGAATACCTAAGTACTTACTAGCTTCTAACCTAATTTGTCTAGATTTTGGTTGCTGATATGAGAAAATATCTCATCTCTCTAGAAAGTGCTCTTATTTGAGTTTAAAAAAGAATTTTGCATATCTAAGGTCCAAAATTCTGTACATTTGAGTATTTGCACTTAGATTTACTGTAACAGCATTCTCCCAGATATGTTAAAAATAAATTACTGTGTTTACTATTCCAAACACTGTGTAAACCATTTTATTTGAAAAATCTTATTTTTAGAAAAACCTCATGAGTGTATTCATAAGTATATTTTATTTTTAAAAATACTGCCTCAAACTGGCATAAACAATAAAGGAATTCATTATCTTAAAGAACAGAATGCATGAAGGTAGATTGTCTTCCAGTGGGCTATGAGTAGGACTCCAGCGATTTCCTTAATTTGCCTGTCTGATTCAGCTTCATCTTTAAGTTACCTACCCTCATGGATGCAAAATAATTGCCTTCAAACATAAAGGCCATATCCTTCTGTTTGTTTCTAAAGGAGAGACAACTTTCCCTCTTCCCCAGCTATGAAAAATTTCCTTTTAAGTCAGATAACTTAGGTCATGTGTACACCATAAAGATCAAGAGTTTAAAGTGCCCCTGGGAGAATGCCTACTGCTGATTAGATAAAGCATAACATGAGTTTCTAAATCAATCTCTGTATTAGACATATCAGGACCCACTCTGGCAGATGGAGATAGTCACCTTCCTTTGAGTCATTTGGTCTGATTGGGGGATATGGTGGATGACTGAACAAAATTAGCAAGAGGGTCCTAAATACTATGGTGCCCATGTTGTTTGTTATCAAAACTGGGATACTTTTGAAAGTGACAAATGCTAAAGCATACAGAATGCCATTATAGCAGACATGAACTGAACTTAATTATCCAGTGGTTTCTACTGAGTTGAACATCAACATTTTCTACTACAGAAAGCATAATCATAGCTGGTTTAGCAATTAAGACACAATGCCTCTAATGTTCAGATGCTATACATACTCAAAATTACTCAACAAATAGGAATTGGGGATTAAAATTCTCACAAGTATTTTCTATTCATTTCTAGTTTATCTAGTAGACCACAAAGCAGTATATTCACCTGATATTTGCAGGACTGTAGTACTTTTTATGTTTCTCACATGGATGTTTTATTTTCGTTTTCTGTCTTCTATGTTAATACTACTATGCCAATAAGTATAGTTATTTCTACTATCTAGTGACTTAATCCATATAGTGATCCTTTCTACTCTACAGGAGAAATGCAGTTCAGTGAGAAATTAACAAAACAAGCCAAACTCAAACTCTTGAATTGCTAGCATTATAAACAGCAGTGCTATGATGGGTGCCAGCCTGCCTCAGCTTTGCCCTTATTGGCACACTGGCCCCACATAAGTGGGTCAAATATGAACTGACCAAGTGTTATATTCTCCAAAATGTCATGCATACCAAGTGTTAACAAAGTGTTTGACTTAGAAAGCCAATTAGGAGTGAAATCATACCTCTTCTTTAACTATTTGCAGAGACTGGGTCAGCCACATCTTTTCTCCTATGGGATATAAGAAATTATTTTCAGATCTAAAGTAGACATTTCTAATTTAGTAACCTGAACTTCTTCCTTCATGGATGTTAGCAAATCAGATTTTTAGTTTCCTTTGAAATAATTACTGTCAAATTTATGCCTATAGAAAGCTATTTCCTACCAGACACAAATAGCAAAATCCCTATAGTGGAGAGAGATTTCTAAACATTTCAGTACATTTCCAATTCTACCCTGAGTCTGAAAACTGTTATTTGAAAACACTTTAGAGTATAACAAGTATTTCTCCAAACACTCTGAATGTCTCTTAGGTCAGCTCTTTTTGACAAGCCATTGAAAACACAACAAATGTGGATGTCCCTTCCCACTGCAATACATATGATGGATTGTAAATGAATATTGCAAAGATGGCACCTCCCCCTTGAAACTAAATATACCCCAAAGCCATATAAATGGGATGAAATAAGTCTCTATTTTCAAACCGTCTGCCACAGTTAGTACTGCTACTAATCAGTGTCACTACTACAATTATCTCTAAATCCTTATCTAGAATAACATGAATTTTGGAGAGATTTCTTTGTAGCCAGGAGCACAAAATTTATGTGCTCAAAGAGAGAGAGGGAGACAAAGAGAAAGGGGGAAGAGCAGAGAGAAAGACAGGAAGAAAGGATACACAAAAGAATAGATGTTGATAAGTGAAAGTCCTACTGCTCCCCACACTGCTCAGAGTCACCACAATCTTTCACCTGGATTACCATATCAGCTTCTAACAGGTTTCCGTCTGGACTCACCCTTGATCCTCCTGACCATGATACCAGTTATAAGTGAGAATCAGACCACAATTTTGACTTTCTGAAATCCCATTTGTATTAGTCCATTCTCACACTGCTATAAAGAACTGACCGAGACTGGATAATTTATAAAGGAAAGACATTTAATTGACTCACGGTTCCACAGGTCCAGAGAGGCCTCAGGATACTTAACAATCATGGCAGAAAGGAAAACAAACATGTCCTTCATCACATGGTGGCAGGAGAGAGAAATGAGTGCCCAGCCAAGGGGGAAGCCCCTTATGAAACTTACTACCAGGAGAAAAGGATGGGAGAAATCACCCCATGATTCATTTACTTCCACCTGGTCCCTTCCATGACACTGGGGATTATGGGAACTACAAGATGAGATTTGGGTGGGGATACAGCCAAGCCATGTCACCACTGATGCTCCCCCCATTAAACATTCACTTCAATGTTGAAGTCAAGTGCCTGAAACGAGGCCCTGGCCTATCTCATTTTGTCCCCTCAAGCCATGTCCTCACTTGCTATGCTCCACATGCTTTGGTCTTTCTTTGCCCTTTGCTTATGCTGGGTACATTCCCATCCCAGGTCTTTTGCATTTGCTGATTGTTCTTTTCTTTTTCTGCTTCCAGTGCTTATTCTCTAAATCTTCATGGTCTTTATACTGCCCTCCTTCTCATATCCAGGTTTCAGCTTAAACATTCATCATTCAGAGATACCGTCCAGACCAAACTATGAAATAAGTCAACTAACCCATAAAAGACAGTCAACATCTCCCTTGTTAATTTCCACAATACAATGCTGTTTTATCTTCTTTGTAGTACTTCTCAGTTTCTGAAATTATCTTAGTTATGCTTGTAAGTTATTTTCCACTCACTAAAATGTAATCACCTTTGCTGTAAGAACCTGTTCACTGGTATACCCCAATTCCTAGAATATTACCTGGCACATATTTTTTTGTAAAATACTTCTTGACTATTGACTGACCATCCATTTCTCAATTCCAACTGGTAATAATTATAGTTAGTATTTCAGAATATACTTTACTACTTATTTTAGACATTTACATGCTTACAGATGGGCTTCTGATTTTGCATTCAATAATATATAATTTCATCACTTTATTTAACCAGTACATGATCTGGATATGTACTGTATACCATATAACCATTTTCTTATTGATGAATATTAAGGTAGTTTCTAATGTTTCATATTATAAGGAATTTATGTTGCAAATAATATTGAGAAACTATTTTGTTTCAGTCACTATTCTAAGTTTTGGGGGCAATCAGTAAACAAAAACACCTACCTTCATGGAGCTTATATTCTCATTAAAGGAAACATAACCATTGAGCTTCATAAATACATAAATTATACAGTACGTAAAAAGCTACCAAGTGAAGTGCCATGGAAAAAATAAGGTAAATTAAGGTAAAAAGAGAGTGGAATCCCACAACTACAATTTTGTTTACCCATTTTATCCCTAGATAAATTCCTGTTTACACTAAAAATAGTAATAAGTGGGGGAGCCTTCAGATTTCTTAAATATTCCTGGAGAGATGAATGCAAAGCTTTGGAATAGTTGTTAGCAAATCTATTTGTTTTGTTTTTATTTTTATTCTAAGAAGTTTTTAGAATTTTCTTTTCCTTGGATTTATAATATTTTATTAGACTATTTAAGATATTTGCCTTTTCTTGTATTTCTGCTGGTCTCTCAATCTGAAACAATTTTGTTGTTTTTCCAGCTCAGAGATTTTTTCCCTCTATTATTTTATATTGTATTCCTTCTATTCTGTATGTATTTTCCAAGTAGACAACTGTTGAAAATCTTAGACAAATGTTGGAACTTCTGGCTGTATTCTTCATCTTTCCATGCTTTTCATCATTTTGTCCTTTTAGTTCGTGTTCTGGAAGAAATGCTCAGTTCCATCTTTTAAGTTGTTTAATCTTCTGCCATGTATTCCCCACTCCCTGCTATTTTACCTATCTATTGAGAGATTGTTCTTCATGCAGCTGCTTTTAACTTTCAAAAGGAGATTGTTTCTTATCAGAAGTGTTTGGTTGTGTTTTAGTTTGTTTTCATCAGTTGAATTATTCTAAAGAAACTTTGTACAAATATTTCGTGTGTTTAAAATTTTACTTTTCCTTTTTACTGTTTAGTTACTTTCCCTTGGATGTTAATTTTGTTCGTGTTTTGATTTCAATTCACCTTGAATTTGCTGAATTTTCTCAAATGTTTGATTTTATGTGATTTCTTTATAACTGGAAACGGGAAATAGGATTGAAGAGCTTTGATAGAGTGTATTTTTTCACCTTAATAATGTATTTTCTCAGCCCAGCATATAATCTTTATTTCTGAGCAGTGAATGCTGATTATAAAAAGCTCTTTCTTCATCAGGACAGTTGTAGAATTGACCCATAACCATGAGAAAGCTCTGTCAGTAGGAACATATCCAGAAATGACAGAGATGGTGAAACTATCAATAACAAACTAAGATGTTAAACTATTATAAATACATTCAATATGCTCATGGATGAAAGGGAAAATATAACAAGAAAAGAAATTTGAGATAAAAAATAAATGCCAGATGGAACTTGTAATGATGAAAAATAAATGAATGTATTATGGATAGAATTAACTGCAACTTAGATCTCGCAGGGAAAAAAATAGACAATTTAAATATAGGGCAGAAAATCATTTAAAGTGACTCACACAGGGAACAAAGATTGAAAAGAAATGGATAAATAATCAATAATTTGATTGGTAGCTCCAGTGGAAAATACAAAAAGAGAGGTAGACTTAAAAAAATAATGGTCAGGATTTTTTGTCATTTAAGGGAAGCTCTAAAGGGATCTAAGAAACTCAAGGAACTGCAAGCTAGATAAACACATAGAAAACCACACCAACCTAAATTTTAACCGAATGTGCTGATACCAGTGATAAAGAATTTTAAAGGCAACAAGAGATTAAAAGAACATGGTGGTGCACAGAAAGAACCAAGATATGAATGACTCCATAACAGAAGACAATGGAGTGATATCTTTAGAGTGCTAACAAGTAATCAACTAGCATTCTATACCCAGCAATAATAGCTTTCAAAAGTCAAAGAAAAATGTAGACTTTTTAGACAAAAATCAACTCAGAGAATTTCTCACCACCAGATCTGTACTATGAAAAGTGTTAATTGAATCTATGCAAAAGAGCAAAGAATGCTGAGAAGGCAGGTACAACACGCATGTTGTTCAGAATTGACAACATAGAAAGAAAACCCAAGTTCAATATTCCTAGAATTGGAGAATCAGTCTTTCTGGGACCCTTGCCACTATTTTGGAAAAATTTGAGTCACTTAGTTCCTGTATGGCACTGGGAAACTTACTTAACTTTCTGCACCTCAGTTTTTCTATCTATAAAAATGGGGATAAGGATTAAACCTCTTGTATAGTTATTTCATAACATATGGTAATCGCTTAGTAAATGTTAGATTTTTCAAAAAAAAATAAAGAACCCTTTGGCAGCTCATCAAAAATATTAAATTCAGTCTTGGTATAAAATCAATCAGGCTAACCTCAGATTTTCCAAATAATACATTGAATACTAAAAAGTATTAGAGCAATGTCTTTAAAATCCTTAAAGAAAATCTGACTTAATGATTGTATTTCCAGCCATTCAAGTATAAAGACAAAAATAAATTGTTGTGGCCATACAATTCAGTTCCCATGAGTCTTCTTCAAGAAACTATCTCCTAAGGAACAAACTTCTGCCAACTAAGAGATGAATGGTTAAAAACTAGCAGAAAGGAAATATTTGACAATTAACATAAATGTAAGGCATATAGTTAATACTATGATTAAAAATAGTGATGATGGGCTGGGTGCAGTGGATTATGCCTGTAATCCCAGTGGAGGCCAGGGCAGGATGATCACTTGAGGCCAGGAGTTTGAGACCAGCCTGGGCAACTGAGCAAAGCCCTTATCTCTACAAAAATTTTTTTAAAAATGGTGGTATGTGCCTGTAGTCCCAGCTATTCTGGAGGCTGAGGCAGGAGGATAGCTTGAGCCCAGGAGGTCAAGGCTGCAGTGAGCTATCATCACATCACTGCAGCCCAGCTTAGGCAACAGAGTGAGACATTGTCTTTTTCTTTCTCTCTCTCTCTCTCAACCTCTATCTATCTATCTATCTATCTGTCTATCTATCTATCGTAGCATTTGTATAACTAGCAAAATTTGAGAACTCAAAGAAGATAATTTTTGTGCTAATGTAGTTATGCCAAACTCCTCCTCTTTAACAAGCTAGATATAAGATATGTAAAGCTGATACATCAAACAATAAGAGTGTGTGTGTGTATATATATATACACACATATACACGTATACGTGTACGTTATGTTACGTGTGTATATGTGTGTATATACACGTATACGTGTATGTGTGTATATACACGTATACGTGTATGTGTGTATATACATATATACACACACACTTATTGTTCAATGTATCAGCTTTACACATCTTATATCTGGCTTGTTACGCACACACACACACACATACAAATAAAATTAATACAATCTCCTGAAATTGAAGAATGAAAACGACAAACATTTTGAATCAGAATTTGCTCATTGTAGGGAAACAAATTATTAAGATAGAGAAATTTAAATGCATCATACTTGTCCATACTACCTCTGCCACCACCAACAGGCCATAGTTCCTAATGCAGCTAAAGCACTCTGTACCCTGTTCAGTTACCCTTTATTGTCAGAAATAGTTGTATAACATATAAAAAACCAAACAGTCAAAGGATAGCAATTGAAGGGTTTGTGGAGCTGGAATTCAGGAGCAGCTTAGTTGGACAATACTGGCTTGTGGTTTCTTGTGAGGCTGTAGTCAGGTGTCATCTGCAACTGCAGTCATCTTTAAGCCTGACTGGGGTGTAAGGATCACTCTCCAAGGTAGTTCAGCCATATGGCTGGTGAGCTGGTACTAACAAGCAGGTTTCTCTCCATGTTAAACTCTCTCCATGAGACTGCTTGTGTGTCCTTATAACTGGCAGCTGGCTTCCCCATGTTACTACTCCAAAAGTCCAGACATAATGTACTTCTCACCTGGTTTAGGAGGTCAGAAACTGTCTCTGATGCTGCATTCTACTGAATACAAAAGCTAACCCTATTTCAATGCTGCAGAGACTATATAGGGCTTTTAAAATATTGTGATGTGAAGGTTATTGGGACTCCCTTTGAAAGAGCAGAAGAAAGAAACGTCTCATGAAGTCTGTTCAAAACTAGTATATAAACAATTCTATTGAATTCAGTTGGCCAAACCAGGTCATAAGGCCAGCCCGGATTTAAGTTGTAGGGAAATGGACTCCACATTTTAATGGCAGCACCACCAAAACCACACTACAAGAGATGTGGATACCATTGAGGGAATAGTTGTGACCATTTTTGCCAAAACTCTACCACAATTTTTTATATAAACTAAAATTAAACAAGATAAACACATATGATAGCTCAACTGAAAAAGATTTTGTAAGAAGTAAGAGAGAAGGAAAATCTAGTTTATATAAGTGTCCTAGGTTTCTCTGGTGTGACTTTGGTTGTGCTCTGTAATTTATTTCCATTCTTCAGTCAAAAAGTTTCACAATAAATTGATGTTTTCACTCTCTTCTCACAATGCTGCAGTAATTCCCAATTTGCCTGTAATGCGCAATTTAAGTTCCTGATCATAGGTTTTAAGATCTTTTACTAATTTGAAAATTGACAGTTCATCACTTCCCAGTGGCCACATAATTGACATATTTTCATTTTAGTGCTTTGAAAGTCACAGAAAAATAAAACACTTTAAGCATGAATCCAATATGAATGTCAATCATCCTCCCTGATGTATAATAAAACTAGAGCCTTCACTGTTAATATCTTCTACCAATTAGTGTAAACATACATATACTTCCAATCTCTATATATATCTACATTTTTCCTATAAGTTTAGGAATTTGTCATTTATATTTTCACTTTATAATTTTTCTTCCATTTGATTTCTGATAATTTGAGAAGTGTGACTGTTTTTCAAAATGGACTTTGAATAAAAATCTCCCAATAAATGTAGATGGATTTAGGATTAAGCTACAGCTCTTACAATTGAGACGACAATATTGAAGTATTAGAAAAATGGGCAAACTGCTAAAAAATATGACTACCATTGGGTTTATCACTCTGTCTTCACTCAATAGGACTATCACTTGTGATAACTCTGTATTTAAATGAACTGGGATGACTTTGTAACTTGGAGAAGTTTCACAAGAGAAAAATAATTTAAAACTATTTTCATATTTGGTAGGCAGGCTAAGATTTTTTTCCATCAGAATCTTCTTGAGTGATAAATGTGTACAACTGGAAAAAAAACTTTGATCATTTGATCCAGGATTGAAAAACTTTCTCTGAAAGGTACACATAATAAATATTTAGGCTTACAGGCCATAGGGTCTGTGTTGTAAATATTCAACTCTGGTGTTGCAGTGTGAAAGTAGTTATACACATACATACATGAAGGAACATGGCTATGTTGCAATAAAACACTATTTACCAAAATTGGTCCAAGAGCATTAGTGCACCACTTGATCTAGTCCAGTGTGCTAATTTTTCAAATGAGGGAATGACTGATAGAATAATAAAATGATTGTCTAAGGTCACACAGTAGTTTTAAAAGAATTCGGGTCTTTTGAACTCCTACCCAGTACAACTGTCAAAATGAAATGCCAAAATTTGTGGATTGAAAAAATATGGTGTCTGTATATAAGTGTAATAGTGTGTCAGCAGCAGCAGCAGAAGTAGAAATAGTAATGGTAGATAGCATCTAGCAAAAGCAGATCTTCGGAGAATAATATAAAAGTAGCATACTATGCAATCTGAAAAGCATTGCCCTTGAGTGGCAGCCCTTTTGGAGGGATGTGATAACTTGTCTCCTGAGATTAACATAGATACTAACTTTTTAACGTTAGCTTAATTGGTATTATTTTGGGAAGTACTAATTTGTTCAGCACACTAAACTGAGAGAGCAAATGGCTCCTTAAGGGCCTCCATGTCTGCCAATAGACTAATTCTAAGCAATTGGAAAAGCAAATTAGATTTTCTCAGAAAATGTATGGAATAAAATTCTTTTAGTAGTAGATACCATAAGGGAAAAAAGGACAAAATCTGCTTGACAGAGTAAATATATCAGAGCCAATGATAAAGAGATTCTGGACCAAATACTTACTGTGGTAAATTGGGAAAAAGAGTGGTAATGATAATGATTCAAAACTGGTAATATATAAAGTGATTATTCCAGAATCATATGATTTGACCAAATTTTGATCCTGAGCAATTTGTTTCAGTTGCTCAGTGAATGTGTTTATGCACAGAAGCATTTATTAGTAGTAGTTTCCACTTTTCATAGTTTGCTAGTAGAAACCATGCCGTATAAATGAAAGCGATTTGCCAAGAAAAAGTTATAAATAGCTATTGCCTTCCTAACCAATGTTTTGGCATCAAATAAATCATATATATCCCCAACAATGTCATGAAGCCAAAGTTATTAGAATTATATAAGTCTGAATAATTTTCCCCACTAAAATTATGCCAGCAAATATTGTAAAATGAACACAGGTTCAATATGCACATGTTCTTCAGTGGTTTCTAATTTAAAGTTTGGATAATAGCTCATAAATATACAGTTTGGCTACACTGAACAAGTAACCCCAAACTGTTACGTTTCTTATAAATAACATTAAACATTTAATAATTCTATTTGCCACGATAGAACTTAGAAAAGCTTTGTCGAAAAGTTATTAATTAGAAATATATCTTTTCAAATAAAATTGGTATTTTCTTTGTGCTCAATCTACATCTAAATTTCAAAGTACATATTCACAGTATCTCCAATTACTTCAACGTTCCCATCATTGTTCTTGTCAAAGATAATATTTCTCTTCCAAAATGTTTTTAAACATAAGAACTAATCCAATTTATATTCTTTTTATCCCTTCTTACCTCCTCATTTTATGCAAAGCTGCTCAATCTCATTCTAAGAGAAGGCTCCAGTGAACAATAAATGGTACAAAGCCTTGGTTGAATGAGTGATCAGAAAACTTAACACTTAAGCTACGATAGCAAAGATCAAGTCATCATCAAAGTATTTTAGAATTTAAAAATAAATCTTAGTGAATTACCTCTATAGGAATAATATATTATTATTGGGCTGCAAAACTGCTTTAAAATTTATATAAGAGAAAAAGATAAATAAAACATTCAAATATTTGGGGTATGGATGTTAAGCATTAAGTGTAGTTCTTGCACAGCTATTAAAAACAAATCACTGTCAAAATTAAATGGTGTGAGACTTCTGGTCCAGACAAGTATATCTAGTATAGACCTGCTTCTCCTTGCTCCTCCCTGCTGAGCACAGCTGTAAGCTGGAAATAATGCAACCAACCACCAAAGAACAACTCTGGGAGGTGATAAGAGAACAGACTGGTTTGATTTCCTTGGAGGAAAAACAGATTAGCGGGGAATGTCTTACATTTACCCCACCCAAGAGGAGAAAATGAAGTCAGACCAGGCATTTGCTGATCCCAACCTAGCAACAGAAGGCAGCCCACATATTCTAATTTCTCTTCTGAGATCAATTAAGAGTACCTCTGAGAACACTGGACAAGTCTGACACCAATAAAAGGAGGATCAATCAACAAGTAATCTCATCAATTTAAATCCGACATGAAGCACTCCCCTTTCCCACTTGATTGAGATTCTCTTCCCCTCCAAGAAATACTAGAAACAATGAATGAGTGGAAGCAGCAGGAGGGACTGAGTCACAACAATTGGCTTGATCTTGGATGCCTCTTTGGTCCTGAGATACCCATTTTCTACCCAGCAACACTGGGTAGGCAAGAGAAGCCAGCAGAACCCTCTAGAGGGACCAAGCCATAGCAAGAAGTCCTGCCTGAGAAGTCTCTTTTACGCAACTTCCTTTGAGGAAGAATTACGTCAGATGGGCAAAAGAGGCAAGAGGACTCAACAATGGTAATTACCCAGGCCTAGAAAACTCCTCTCTGTCCAGGGGCACTAGCGCTAGTGGCAGAATCAGCAATAGGGACCCAGTAACAACAAGCTGCCAGACCTAGGGAATCTCTTTTACACTCCAGACCCTGAGAATCATCTTCCCTACTCAGAAAAACTGTGAAGTAGGGGTCATGGGTAGTGGATCCCTTGCCACCCTTCTGCCACTGTGAGAGACACAGCAACCCAGACTGAGAAAACTCCTTCCACACACTCAGGGAACATCAACAGGTAAGTGGGAATTCCCATAGTACCACATAAACCAAGCAGATCAAAATAACACTACCAAGGTTCCAACATTTAAATTGCCATTAGAATCATAGGATTAAAAAGTAGGCTAGAAATAGGGTAACTGCTTTAAAAAAATGAAATAGAATCCAGAATCTCCAACATAATATACAAAATGGCCAGGATACAATTAAAAGTTACCTATTATTCCAAGAACAAAGACAACCACAACCTAAGTGAGAAAAGACAATTGATATAACTCTAAGATGAATCAGATGTTGCAATTATCTAATATGGATTTTCATCATAGTTAATGAAGTCATCATTACTATGCTTCAATATTTAATTTCAAATTATCCCGAAACAAGTGACAACACA